>NC_086247.1:132349601-132654913 GCF_021018805.1 Prinia subflava
TAAGTAAAGTGAGATGAAAATCTCATGAAGAAAAGAGGTTTACATTTGCCATAATAAAGACCTTTGTAATAAATATGGATGAGGATATAGGATTTTTTTAAGGAATGAAAGAGGTGGTGGATGTAGTCAAAGCACATTCTCCACTCAAATTCCCCTTGATTTAAACATTGCTACAAGAATCACTAATATACTGAGGAGATACCAGATGTCCCTCAACTAAAGAAAATTACAGGGAGATCATCACAAAAAACCAGCCTCAGCACAGAGAGATATCATAATTTTCCAGCTCTAGCAATCTGCAGACTCTACTCAAAAGAAATATAGCAGGAGACAGACCTAATTTACACTAGTGGAAATCCATGTTGAAGCGAATAATTTATTTTAACTAATTATTGTGAATGGAGGTTGTAATCCATTCCGGGGCCTATAATTTTTCCTAATGCCTGAAAAAATGTAGTCTAGTGGTATTGGATATCACAAGACTAGGACCTTATAAATCTCTAAGACACAGGACAATGAAGAAATTTTTCTACAAAAAGAAAATCCCAGCTTTAAGCCTGGAGTGTGATGTGCAGATGGACAGCCATCCCCAGCTGCACACTGTCTCTGGTGAACTAAGCTTCTCCTCTGGAAGTTGTACAAATCCCTGCATTCATAAGCCAGCAGTAGTTGCAAACCCATCTTATTAAATATGAAAATTTTCAAATCATGTGAGGCTTTAGGAGAAACCAAGATTTTTTAAATATAAATGAGGGAAAAATACATACAGCAGTGTTTTTTAGGCATCAGTTTGCAGCTATTTTAGAAAGCTAAACCAACATGTATATTCCCAGAAATATAAAGGGAATCCCATAATATTCCCTTATAAATAAGGGAGAAGGAAACAACAGTCACATTCCTCCTCCAGACACTTTTCTGCCCTTCCTCATATTAGTGCTGAATCTACTTAGAGTACCACACAGACCAATGTATTACTATTGACAACATGCTACAGTTTGACTCCCTGAACAAGAAAATCACTACTTCAATCCATGTTATTCTTAGTAGGAAACACTGTGTTGTTATTGTTTTGGCTGCTTTTGTAACTTTTTACATTCCCAGCAGCAGCAGAACAGGATGTATTAGCTAAACAGTATGAATGATTTGCCATTTCTTAGGTGCTGTTACAAAACCTGAATTTTGACATCCTTACCTGAGCTTTGCCCAGGCTCAGGCACCTAAAGTGCTTTCAAACTGCAACAAACTCCATACATACACAAACCTTCATAGGGAGCACCATAGAAATCTCTGCCATGATTGCAGCTGAGTTGAGCAGCTTTTCACAGCTCACACTAGCACTACATGGTAGTTGTAAGAACCAAACACTGAACAATACATCCAGTAAAGCTGCACAGAGAGGCTAGGGATGCAAAATATAAGCTGAAGTATAAGCAATGTCTGCAGTTAAGGTCTTTTATCAGGCTCCAGATTCAGTTGCTTATAATTCTGCTATTGAGTCAGAGGCTTTCTGGCCCTAATACCTGTTTTAAGTTAAAATTTCAGATGTTTTTCTCTGTTCCCAGAACAAGGTGTGAGTGCAATTGGCTTCAAGTGGTCTGAGAAATCACCTCCTCAAGTTTACATCACCACTGCAGCAACCAAAGCTTGCACCATCAACTACTACTGAGTAACAGGCATGATTAGGCATGATAAGGACATTAAACCTTCAGGTTCACAGATCTGACCACAGGAGTATTCCCACCATTGTTCCTGTCAGAACTCAAGGGTCAACCAAAACTACAAGGCTTCAAAGCAAATCTTATTTGATATAAAATTAGGAAGGTCCTGGGTAAAGAGTGGAGACAGTCTCAGTGTCAGACAGTGGAGGCACCAAGGACTCAGGGTGTTAGGGGCCGCTCTCTGTGGTCCCTGAGACACCTCCCATGCCCTTCAGAGAAGAGGTAACCAAGATCCCACACACAGAGATATCTATTTGGGAATAGGGAAGAACAGGGAAAGCATCTGGGGAAAGAAAATGAAAGGTAATCTATTAGCAGAGTGGAAGAAATAGCTGGGCTTTGAGAGAGAGCAGAGAAGGTCCAGAAGCAGGGGACTGGAGGTGGCATGGCAGCAAATAGGTTGGGGGCAGAGTGGTGATGGGAACCAGGGCAGGATCCTGCAGTGATGGGAGGAGGGGGCAGAGCAGGACATGCAGCACAGAATGCTCCTCTGAAACCCCAAACTGGAGACACTTGTTCTGAATTTCTTTCTTATAATTCCTCTTCTGTACTGTTTTTCTCAGCCAGGCTGGAAAAAACAGAAAGTGTGTCATACCACACCATATGGGCCTATCCTGAGGGCCAGTCATCTGAAATCCATCACATAAGTGTGAGCTGGGTGAGCCACTGGAGCTGCATGGCATGATTATGCCTTGTGAGGGTCTGCCATCACCCAGGCACTCAGAATATTAATGGATTTTACAATGGCTAGGAGACAAATGAGGATGCATTCGTGTTGGCAGACCGTAGGAATAAGTCCACACATAATGTATGACTGAATTTCTGTGTATTCCGTTTGGTGGGGGTTTTTGGTTTTGTTAGTTATTTGATTGGGAATTAAAACCCCAATTCTAGAAAGCTAAAAGACATATTCCATAGTTATCTGTACACGGAATGAACAAAGGCTCCAGCTGGAGAAAGGAATGCGTGGTTTAAGGCAGTAACATGCTGCATAAATCCAAAGGAGCTGAATTTATTTTGCAAAGAAAACCTTCAATCGATAATTTCACAACTTTCCCAAATTTGACTTGCACTTTAGTATTTGCTTACTGGATAATGTAGTAAGGGAATTATGCAAACTGTGGTGCACAACCCACAGGGATCATCACCTTTCTTACAAAGCAGACCACGATCTTTAACTACTGCAGAAGAAGGAAATTATAAGCTCATTTTCAGAGTCAGTGCACCACAGTTTTAAGGATTTCTGGGAATTGTTTCTCTTCTTCAAAGTCATTTTATGGTGTGAGGAACAGTGGCTCCTGGGATACAGGAATTGAGTGGTCTGCAAAACCAGGCATCTCATCTCCAGCCTGGCAGATCTGGTTTTAAAAGTGCCAATCTGAATGCTGGAGCAGATGCAGAGTGGTTTCTGCAAAACATGACAGGACCCAAAGAGGCTGTCTAGTGTCAGAGGAGACTGCAGAGCAGAAAGATATTTTTGGAACTATTCCTTCTTCTACAGTATATAATTACTTTTCATTTCTTCAGCTGCTTCCATAAGCAATTTCTCACTAGCACGGGGTTTGCTCTGTCAAATAATGTACTTTATCTACCTATCTCTGTCCTGTGTTTGTTGGTTTTCAGAGCAGAGAACCGCAGGGGATCTCCTGAGCTAGTGCAAATTCTTCTTATTATGGAACTCATTTCAGTGATGGTTCACGAGTGAAGACTACTTGAGATTTGGCATTTGGGGCATTCTTTGACAGCTATAAACTGATGAGGTCAGAGAAAGCACCATCCAGAAAAATAACTCACTAGTAAAAAAAAACAAACCCAAAAACAAAACTACAAAACCCAAAACCACTGATTTTTTTTTTTTTATCTTTAACATTATCATTTGGACTTCTTTCATGCCCTCAAGCAAAATGCTGTCAAACACATGTGCACATCTCCCACTGAAGTTTGTAAGGAGTTTCATACACTTAGTGAAGTGTAAATAATGTTCTGTGAGCCTCTTAATGTTTATTTGCAGACATGCTAGAACCTACATGATCAGTATGCACAGATATTATTATATTTTATTTTTCTCCTTTCTATTTTTCTTCTTCAAATGTGAGTTGATCTAGAGAATGAAAACGGTGTCAGAAGTCAGCAAGAACAGCCTTATTTTGCATTCTTGCAACGCAAACACAACTGCTACAAAAACTGAATCATGAACTGATGCTTTCAAAAATTATGAGATTATTCCTTCTTAACATTTGAAAAATGAATTAATAAGTAATCTTTGAAAATGTGTCTATGCTACATTTCCAGTTATTTTCTTTTAGCTCTTTAAATCCATATTGAATATTAGCATCGTGACCACTCCAGGCGTGCTAGGAATCAGTACCATCCAGTAGGGGTCCTGACAGTTGGTCTTTGGAATATGTCCTTGGCACGGTAATAGTTTAATGATTGCTTAATATATATAAAAAAATCCTGAACATTTCGTAGTATCATCATGCCATCTAGAGGTGGCATTGCACTGAGGCTCCCACTCATCCTTGCATCCAGAACAAAGCAAAATAATGGGAGAATAGTGGGATAGAGGTCTTTAAAGAGAGCCTTTCACTAGGATGCTCCAAGAGATTTGGTTGCAATTAGCCCATGGGTTTCAGCACAATTAGTAAAGGACAGGCAATGCTCTTGCATGAGACTCATTATGAAAAAAGTTAAGCATTCAAAAATCCATTACTTATTCACAAAAGAAAAATAAGCAATGGACAATCTGTTGCTTTTCTACCCAGCCCCACTAGAAACTGTGCTGCATCTGGCACTCCATATTCACCTGCCTATGAAGTCCTACAGAGGAATAAACACACTAAGGATCAATGCTGTTCAAAGCAGTAAGATGAGTCAAGTCCATTTCAAAAAGGAGAATTTAAAACAGCCAGCCTTGCATTCACCACATGCTCCCCATCTGTCTTGACCCCTTGAATTCCCAATACTTCTCCAACTTCCCTGAAATAACAAAGCTCTGAACAGGAACCAAGAACTTCTCACAGATAATTCAGAGTGGAATCAGCCCCAGAAAGTCTCTGGTCCACCCTCCTACTCAAGGAAGGATAAAGATGAGATCAGAAGAGCTTTCTTGGAATATTATCTAGTACTGCAAGGACAGAGACAGCACTTACATTGCCAAACTCTTCCACAGCCCCACTGTCCCCATGGAGAACAAGCTTCTCTTTGCATCCAGTCTGGATCACGGTTGTTCAGTTTACACTGTCCCATACCCTCCCACCACACATCCCCATGATGTGTTTTCATAACCACCCTGTCTGGTCTGGGGGGGTTTGGTCCCTCCTGAAGTTGCCTCCCAGCTGAACCAGTGCCACTTCTTGAGCCTCTCCCCACAGCTCATGTGTGCCAAGTCTCTCCTTAATAAAGAGAGCAAAAGTAACGAAGACATGAGAGAACTACTGACAAGGAGGTTGCAGCTGGAAACTAGCAAGGGGTACAAGGTTATGTTTAGTAATGATTCTCAACTTTTACCTTTAGGTGATTCTTGTTCCATTTTTAAGGATACAAGAAGAGCAAATTTTAAAAGAGTATTGCATAGCAAAACTACTGAGAAAACAGAAATAACATTTCCCTGTAGCAAAAATCTATTGCTTGGTTTACTTTGTGCATCCTATTACATAAAAAATCTATGGCTGAATTTGCTTTACTGTCTGCTGTCATATTCCTACCTCTAAAAGAATAGAACAAGCAAATATCAGCATTGAAAAATAATATGAAAAATAAAATCTCAGCTCAGTGCCCTTGCAAAACAGCATCAAAGGCATTCTGGAAACAGTCCTAATCACTAGAAATATATGTCAAAAGTAGTAATTAGTATTGTAATTATCCTACAGCCTTGGCATCTGTCTTACATAAGCATTTAATCCCTAAGAAAGCAGGTCAGCATGACTTCAGTTAACACAAATACATGAGATGGGAAGAACTGACAAAAACTCAGAAAAATATCAAGCTAACCACATCTGTTTTCACTTGGACAGAGCTACTTGGGACACTGATGTTTTCACCAAGCTCCCAACAGCATGTGTGTGCATTATCCAACAATTCCTGCAATGTAAAATTCATAAGATCTTCTGGAAGCAGGAGTTAGCCCATTGCCAGTCGTGTCTAAACACAAACCAATCCTTTCCACTGTGCTTTGTGCTGCATTCAGAGTTCTTGGAGCACTAAGCACTCAACTCTCCTGTCCTGGGAACTCGAGTGGTTGCAAGGCCACCACGGGCCACACCAGAGAGGCTCTCTGCCTGTGCCATGGTGGACATCCTGGCCAATATGCTGTGCTAGAAATTGAACTCCCATCTGCAGGTGTGGCTCAAGCTCTTTGAGACACGTTTGTCTCTGCCAGCAGAGAATTGTGTAGTGGAAATCGATGACTGTAGCATCACAGCTTGCAGCCCAGAGGAGCAGGGGGGATGGACTCTGCGTTTGACTGAAGCTGCCCTTCCTCAGCCCATGATTGCCAGTCTCAGAAGGCGGGGTAGACTTTGCCTCTGCATCCATATCCCAGTCTGGATTTCCTCTGTGGGCATACGCACTTGCAGCACTGAGCCAGCTCACAGTCAGCTTTGGCTAATGAGGATAATTTAAAATCTCTTTGTTGCTGTTTTCTTTCTCTCTAAAGAGAAAGAAGAAGATAAAAGGTAAAAACAACACCAAATAAGATGATACAACAGATCTTCCTTTTTCCAGGCTCTGAAACTTCCAGTCTCTTATAAATGCAGAACCAGATGCTTTAGAGCAATAATAGCAATAATAATTTTATTTGAACTTATATAACTAAATATACTATTCTTATTCATAAATATTTCTAAAACCTCTGCAAATCTGCTTTAAAATATTGTAGGTTATCTGTTTTTTAAAAATTCAGTCTTTAATATTTATAGTTTTTTTAAGGTTAATTAATTTGCTTCCTTTAGAGTTTATCAGATGCTTGGCTCCCAGTGTGGATGTGGAATTTTCTAAAAACTAAGCACAAGACTGCTCAGTTTGCTTGTTTTCTAAAAATCAGCTGCTTTTTCTGAGGAACACTGAGAACACATGTCCTGAGACCTCAAAATTGTCAGTAAAGTTTGAGAAGGTTTTGGTATATCTTTATCTTTATCCTTATCTTTAAGAGATTCTTCATATGCGTAGAAACAGGATATATTTATTATAAAAATGATAAATTTGTTAGAATGTGAATGCATACTTCTCACAACAGTTCATGGCCCTTTTGCTCCCATAACAATGGATGTTCATTTAATTTCAGCTTTTACAGAATAGGCAGTTACAGAGTCTGGTTTCCTATTCCATGAGCTAATGCTAAGCTTCTCAGCAAGTGCCTGCCTTGTGAGTTAATCTTGCACTCATTATCTGCACTAGCAAAAATGCACCCTTGTGACTGAAAGAAATGGCACCTTACCAGAAAACAGAAAAGAAAAGCAGTTGCCCACTGTGATGAGAGAAAACAACCTGAGCATGATGTTCCTTGAGGATCTCTTCAAATTGATACATAATGACAACCATCATCAAAACAATGATAATATCGTAAAAGACTAATAGTGAGAGGGTGTAGTAATATTTGAAGTAATAAAACTGTGTTTCTGACAAAAACCTGAATAAAGAATGTACTAACACAATCAGGGAAAGAATTAGTGGGACTGGATTTCCTTCTAAGCAATCCCACGCTTTTTTGCTATAATGATGAGCAATCAGTTGAAGAAAAAAAATACAATTACCCTTGCCCTTATGGGGTGCAGCAAGGGATTTATAAAGCATAATTTGCATTTACAAAACAAGGAGGCTAGTGAGAAACTCAGACTGCTTCCATATGCACCACCAAACTCTCTTTCCAGCTAATGTGCAAGTCTTTTATTCTTTGTGATTCATCTTCCTGTGCACATTACTCATATTAACCATCACCAAAGACAGTTGTAAGCACAGAGGTCCAATGGGAAAACAGCCCAGAGACTCCCAGGCTTGTGACCTTTGCTCCCTGCTGCTTGTCCTGACCTGAGTTGACCTGCTGCCTGGCACAGGAGAGCCCTGTTGTACAGTACTGATGACAGGCGAGATCTATGTCTCACAAAGCCAAAAAGAAGGTCATTAATGAGGCCATATGAATTTTGGTCAGGTGGCTGCACGGAAGCTCTGCTCTGCCCCACTGGCACCCACCTCCTGCAGGCAGGACAGCGGCAGCATCCCGAGGAGAACAGCCCAGCCCAGCCCAGCCCAGCCCAGCCCAGCCCAGCCCAGCCCTGCCTCACGTCCGCTCACAGAGCTCAGCCTCAGGGCTGAACTAAGGCCGACACGCTCACCACGTCATCTGGGGAGACGTGAGCATTCTCTTTGACTCGGTCCTCACCTTCTGCATACCACACTCCTCCTCCTCAGCCTTTATCACAGGCTCCATCCTCCAGCAAAGGGAGAGCTGATAGCGTGTGTGAAGTCAACCGCTGGCAGCTCTCTCACCAGTACTGGGGCAGGAATCAACATAAATACAGTGTTTGGCTTCTGCATTTATTGCTGATATGGTAGAATGTAAAGTCCAACTTCTATTCATGGAGAGGGCTGTTTAAGCTTATCTTTGTACTGTCTGTTTGTATACATACAAGAAATATAATTATCAGTGCAAGTAGTCCCTGAGAGTGTATTGCGCTGAACTATGGCATTTTTCTCAAAACACACCTTTTACTCCTTTCTCCTGTCTCATCTACACTGTAATGCTTTCATCTTTGCCCACAGAATGCTATCTGTAAGAGTTATATCCATACAAAGAACAAAACCTCCTTGCAGAGAGTGACATGAGTGAAAGAGTAACACCAGCAAACAGAAACTAGTGCAAAAGTGCTCAAGAAATGTTCATGCCAGGATCAGCTGAACTCATCAGCTATTCCCCCTGTAATGTGTCAGGTCCACCCCTCTGCAACACTGACCCGTGGCTGAGACCCAGAAGGAGTGAGGAGCTTTGGGTTATGAGTGCCAGGTATGAGGTCTGAGTGTTTGCGCACAAAGCCAAAAGACAGCAGTTTCCAGAAAGATACTCCTTATCTCTACAATTGTTTGGTTTTTCCAGACACTTTCATTTTGTCTGTTCTGCCTTGGAAACCTGCCATACCTGCTCCCCTGCAAAGAGCAGAGGCTGCCTCTAGTAAACCAGGCTCTTCTACAAACAGCACACAAAGGGCACTTAGCTTCAGATGTGTCCTCTCTTCATTGCAGTCTCCAGCTAGTTACCTCTCTATAACTGCTCTCTTCTGGATTTCCCTTTCACACTGCTCCATACTGTGACTTCTTCCTCTTCTGGTCTTTGAGCGTAAGTCTGAGCACTGATCAAGTGTACATTAACATCTGAGGTTTTTATTTTCTCCACAATGGCTTATAGCTTTTCCCTTAAAAGTCCTGCATCTCCTCGAGAGCAATTCTTACCTTTTATTTTTTCTCTTCCCCCCCCGCCCCCCCACATAAATGCAAGTGAGGGAATTGGAGAAAGCCATTCATATCTGTGAGCTCAAGACCAGAATTTATATCTTTTTAGGAATTTAACATATTTCAATTACAGTTTTGCTCCCCAGTGCCAATGTTCCTCCCAGCATTACAGTAAAAAGCAAGGAGGGCAAGCGTGTCAAAGTGAGTGCATTGATTTGTTTTCTCCACAGGAACCTGGAGAATAGAGGTGGACTACTAAGATTCAGAGCAAGGTGTGGCCATCACTAAGGGCTGTGCACTACTTCCTGCTAGGAAAACCAATGGAGGTCCTAGAGTGATGGTTACATATTATACTGACAGGAAATTTGTCTCAGTGAAGGTCTTCCAGGGTGTATGGTCAGTGCTGTTTCTGGCTCATATGCTGTTAGTGGAGAGTGGAGGACTTCAGAAACACAGGGTTTCACTGCCCCATGAATGGAGGAGGGGAATTTGTCTGCAGGGGGAAACCCTGCAGGACTGACACTGCACTGACCATATCCCCAGTGCTGCAGCCATGCGTCTCCTGGCTGGGCTGCACAGGCCCCAGCTCAGGCCCCAGAGCACCACAGGAACCTCTTTGCCTCCAGCAGTTTCATCCAGGTCCTCCTTGGGGTTCCTGATTTTTTAAGGGTAAATTTCCTGATTTTTATCCAGTACAAACCTCATGCAAAGAACTACTTGCAGTCAGAAAACAGGCAGGTCTTAACATGGAAGGATGGAAATCCTATATTTTAGTGTGCTAGACTGATGAAAGAGATATCACATGAGTAGGTGAATTGGCTGGTTTTTCCTTTGATATCACATAAATAAAATTAACAAGTAGATTCTTTGTTCATTCCAAAGACATCTTTTATTTCAGATTTACTATCACGTCAGTACAGAGACAAATTTTGTTATGATGTTCTCCAGCGCAAGGCTGAATAATTGAATTGTCAGGCAAGCAACTAGTTGAGATTTTTAAAAATATTTATAACCGTTGAACACAGAAGCATTGTAGGGTTTTCAGTACTCATTTGTTCCCTCTTTAAGGCTTTCAGATCACTCAAATTGAGTCAAACATTATTATTTTAAAGGATGTTTCTAATACGTTATTATATTATCTCTACAGAAGTTGAACATTCATCAGTCCAGGCAAGGTTGTCAGCTTTTAGAACCACAGATATTTATGTATTATGCATTGATATCAATCACAGCAGAAGTATCCACAGTTTTCTTCTCAAAAGAAAACAGGTACACATACGTCCTTTATTATTCCTTTCTCTTTTGATGCTTCTCACATACAGGAACTGCTACTTTTATATCTTAACAACTGGTAACTGTTTAAGTATTAGAAACCACTCTGGCCTGACTAGGCTAGAAATAGGAGCTAAATTTCCCACACAATAGAAAATAAGGTACTGTAGCAGCTTCCCTAAATAGAAAATTGCACACACAAATCCAAAGCCAAGCGGAGACGGAGATTGTTTACAAAGGGATTTGCCAAGGTGCCGCTGAATGCAACAGCACAGGGCAGGACACAGAGATGCAGGAGACGATCTCCGACTGCACAGTGATTGCACGTACGGCTGACACCCCTCCGCAGTGTCCCGGGGCTCCCGCAGGCTGTGCAGGACGGGCGCGGCGCGGTGCGGACGTGCCCCGGTGCGCGCAGGGCGTGCGGGGCCGGCTCGCACAGCCCGGGCCCGCCGGGGCTCCCCGGACAGCCGCGGGCACAGCGGCGCTGCCAGTCAGCGCTGCCAGCTCCAGCGACGGCCAGCCATAACCGCGCAATAAACAGAAACCGGAGCTTTCATACCGGGTCAATTAAGCTGCAGGCAATGAGAGTCTCTTAAGCCACCGGAGTGGCATTTTAAATAGATTACCGAGGCTTTAAAATGTCTTTGTTTGATGTGGGCTCTATCTTCTGACGTGGCATATTCCCAAATCTGCACCACTTGCAAAAGCACTGCCAGACCTGCTTACTCTCTTTACTACTCACTCAGTAGTAAAAAAAGTGAACTTTCTGTTGAAAGCTCAATAGCAGAACCGAGTACAGCGGGCTGTGGGACCAGGGAAACAGGGGAATGAGCACCAGCCTTTGAGGAAAGAGTTCCAGGAGGGATAATGGACTAGCATGAACAAAAAAGAAATTATCTACAATTTAAAACTGGGTGAACAATTGGCCCACCTCCTGAAATAAATAACAAGACTTTTCCTTCTAATTAATTAGTCATTAGGCTTTCTATCACATTGTTTCATGCCAAATCTCTAGTTACATCTAAACACATTATACAATATAATATTTTCTATATTGATCACATTTTTTTCCTATAAGAGCAGGTTTTATTGCTCATGAGTAGATAAGAGATGTGGTTTCACCCCTAGACAGTGAAACTAGAATATCAGCATAATCCCTCTTAATGCTTTTTTTCTGCTTCAGTTGTGTAATTGTTTCCATAAATATCTGTGAGACTAGGGATCCAAGTGAGCTCAAAAATGGCTCCAATCGATTTCAGTTGTTCACACAGCTGTCTGACTTAAGAATATATCCTTTATCCTTATTTGGATTGCTAACAGAACCCCAGAAAAATCTGGTAGGACTTTATCTGTTGGTGTGAAACTGACTCCTGATTAATACTAACCTGCCAGTTTAAAGCTGGGATAATACAGTTACCTAAAGCTAGATCTTAAAGCCCTACTTACATCATGAACAGAAAAAAATCCAGGAACCTTTGAGTTACTCACAGGGGAAAAAAAATCCAACCAGTGTGATTAGTGGATACATAAATTAGTGTTTCCAAATTATACAGCTGAAGTCAATAGGAACTTTTATGGGAGCCTCTAGACATCCTGCATCCTTGGCCAAAATTAAAAGATAAGTACTCATCCAGTACATTACTAACATTAATACATCAGATCCATGTAATTAAAACTAAAGACAATTCTTACACTGTAGTTTTTAGAATATTAAAAGGAACAGATGAAGGGGAAAAGCAATTTTGACTGAGAGGTAACTGAGTAATGTAATTTTAACAATATCAACATATACCAAAGTTTTAAGTACAGTGACCCTATCACGGAGTCATCCAAACTAACAGGTACAATTTAAACTCTGGGAGCCAAAAGGTTTAGCTTTCTATTTGTCATGGAAAACGGCAATTATGTTTTCATTTAGACTGTTTCTTGATACTGCAGTGTACATTGTGTTGGATTGCACATCTCACAAGGCCCCTCTCTAAGAAAATTAGATCTTGCCACCTGACATGCCAGTGAGAACCATTAGGCTCCCACTGCAATATAAGGCCAGAGAGAAAGTATCTTGCTAAGTTATACTTAAAGCAGTGACTAAGCACTTCCTATAATAAATTATATAAATGATGCAAAGAAAAGGTGGCTATTAGCAGCACTTTTCTTCAACTATGAAATAGCTATAAAATACTTATATATATTGTGTTTAGCTGTGGTTTGATTGAGGTCGACTGTTTGTCACACCTGGAGAACACTGGCACAAGTGGCTCTTGGTTTAGATATTTCCATGTCTCTGAGGTTGTCTGCTTTTGTTCCTGGGAAAAGAACAAGCTCTTACAGCAGTGTGCTGCGCTACTTAGACCATAATAAGCTTCTACACTGCATTCTTTCAACTGTCTTTTTGGTCTATTCACATGATTTTCAAAGTACTCCAACCTGTTTTGCCAAGTGATCCAGCATTGATGACTCCCTTTCAAAGAGTTTTCCAGGAGGTGTTTGATAGCACAGTTGTCTACAACATAAAATTACATATTAGAAGCACAAAAATCACTCTGTAAGTGAAGAAAATTCTGCTGTGTGATGCATTTTTTCTGTTTTTACAGAAAATATCACTTCTGACGGTGCTTGGTTTTCCTACTATAAATCTACCATAGTGTTACTCACACCTCTGCAAACTCTCTCAAAATGTTTTTTACTGGGTCTGCAGGACCATGTACCAATTTCATGGACCATCCACATGGTCTCCTTTGTATTTATATTTGCATTTATGTTGTGCTTTCTTTTGAAGACACTATTGTTGCTTGAGTGGCACTGCCATCTCACACATCTACAGTTCCACTGCTGTATTTCCATATTTGCTTTCAGCCTCTTCACAATAGAACTTTGCTTCTGGGCAGAGTGAGAGACCCACTCAATCTCACATGCTTTCTCCCAGTTTGCAGTCTAATCTGTATGTATAGTCCCAGTTCAGTTCAGGATGTTTTTATGACCAATATGCAAGATTTTTAGGTAGAATGTGAAGATTTTTATTCTGTGATCGCTAGCTACATATAGCTAAATCATAAAATTATAAAATAGGCTTCAGACACCATAGTTATAATAAAATGACCAACATGCTCTTTTGTGCACCAGTTGCAGTTATTCAGATATACACTTCCCAGTTTATAATGGATAATTGCAATTTAATTATTTCATAATACACAACAAGATGAGGTTTTTCATCTTCAGTTCAATCACTGTCACTTGAAAGGAATGTCTCTTCCACGTCCTACGTCTGAGCACACTTCAAATGAATGTTTTTTGCAATGATCAATGGCCACACCTTTCTGTGATGAACACACATTCAACAACCACCTCCCTATGGAACTTTTGCTCCTGTAACTGGATACTTTCTGCTTAGGTTATTTAATTTTCCAACCTTGTTTTTTCTAATTACTGCTAAAATAGGCAGAAAAAAATGTTTTAGGATAAAAAATCTTTCAACATTATACCTCAGTGGCATTTGTGAAACAAGTCCACATAAATCAATTCTATATCAACATGATGTATATGGGCACCAGTTAAGTGTACACCTGATCACAGGACTAAAATGTAACAATAAATCAGATTTTTCCAAAAGCTGTTATAAATTTTATTTCAAACAATCACAGATTTGTCAGTATAGCATAGAAATTACACTCTACCAGACAAAACCAGTAATTTTTTTGTGGCTATAAGAATGTTACAAGCAACAACATGACATGTAAAGTATTTGAGTATCAAGTCCTTAGTGTTTTTTAAAGAAGGATTTCATTTTAAACAATCATTTCATTCCTTTTTCTCTGGTAATTTTATAGCCTTGGATTTTATTTAAAAAGCGTATTTTATATCAGAAGCAGAATGTAGAAATCTACATGGAAACTGCGTATTCTATTTAAAACAAAAAAAAAAAAAAAAAATTGAATATATGCAGTTCTGACAATTCAAGATGGAATTTAAGAAACCTTTTAAATATAAGCGCTTTCCTTGATGTAAGAAGAGTACATTAACCATCAAGGTAGAAGCAATTGAACATTTAATTATTTTCTTCTGTCTTAGAGAGGTTTTGAGAATTATTCCTAATGTCAGACAGAAATAAATCCTGTAAACTGGCTATAGTCAATTAACAGGAATCTCTGCAATATTGAGCTGGGACAGTTACTTTCCTTACTGGCAGATGCTTTAAGATTCTTGTCATTTATTACACCAGAGTTTTACTGTGGGATTCTGTTGCATGCTGCAGAAAAGGTCACAATATGTATCTGGAGAGAAGAAATCCACATGAGGATTTCCCTGACAGTGCTCTTAGCTCACAGCTCTGCAGCAAAGAGCAGGGTTTGCACTTCCACGAGGAAAGTGTGGAAGTCTGCTCCCCCATGCAACACACACCCAGACAAGCAGGAGATGCACAAATGTACCTCCATATAACACCCCTGCCACCGCCTTGCCTGCCCCTGCTCCCACCTAAACTCTGACAAGGAAGCTGCATTTAAGCCAGGACAAACCCTGGGAAGGAACCTTATATTTTGGAAACTGTTAAAAAAGCACCACCAATAGACTTCACTCTGCTTCCTTTTGTGTCTGATTCAAGCGACACTGCTGGGCAGGAGCCAGAGAAAGGTCAGTTTTGACAGAGAAGAATTGTTTGTGGTCCAACAGAACGTGTTCCTTCTTCCGTGTTTGGAACTAGACCGTCTCCCTCGCAGGGCAGGCTCTGAACCAGCCTGAGGCCAAACTGGGACACAAAGCTCCAGCGTGGAAGGAATGCTGTCCCATAAAGCAGGTGGTTAGAACTCTCCCTTTTGCCCTCATTTCTATGACATCTGTATTCACTTCTGTTGTGCATCAGTCAGACAGGCTCCTCAGTAGAGATAAGCTGCAGATATCAGTAAGATTTAGGCAAGAAAAGGAAGCTATTTTGAAGCAAGTTCTTTTTATTTTTTTTCACATAGAAGATTTTACACTGAATGAGGCTTGATTGCTCTGCAGTTTGTATAATTTAGGAGCCACAGCTCTCAGTCCTTAGACAACACAAACCTTAGACAACACTAACCCAGAACACAGGAACCCATCTCCTCCAGGGTCTCCTCTTTGGGTCTCACCTCGTAAGGCTGATGAGCCCCATGGCCAAGACTTCTTTGCCTGCTTCCACAGGGCACAGCAGCACAGCCTGAAAAGCAGGGCACTGCCATTGTGTGTAGGAGCCCAGAAACTTTGTGTTACATATCCAAAGCCTGGGGGCTAGGACACATCAGGATGACTTTATATTGTCCTGGATTGCCTTTTCCTTCATTTTACTTAGGTGAGCTGTATCAAAAATTATTTACCTGCCAGGTGAATATTACCTAATTTAAGTTTTAGCCTAGCTTTGTAAGTCTGTGTATTTTAATGCCTATTTTTATGAGACTTTTGCTATTTCTGTATGTCATAGATAGTAGAGAAGCAGTAGCTGCTTTGCATAGAGGCAGCAATAATCTGAAATAAAACTGGCGTAGAGGATTATAAAGTAACGGATTAGAGGAGGGGTTCTCCAAGTGTGGAAATGGGATAAAACAAGATATTCCTGGGCTATAAACAAGTTAGTAATGATCGATTACTGGTCATTAAACCCTTGGCAGGCCGGTAAAACTGCCTTTAGAGATAACAGAGGGAACAAAGAACAAATATTCAACACAGGTAATTAAAACATACTACATATAGTATATTTAGATATAAAGAAGAAATGTGGACCAATGAGGAAAGAGTAACGTGCAGTACGTGCTAAGAACCATATAAAAGTAGCCCCAAAGTGATCCTAGAGTAAGATGGAAGAAATCCTCAGCAGCACCATACTTCTCCCAGGGAAGAACCCAGGACAATAACAACTCACCAGAACCCTCTCCCTTGCTTCTGGAGGACCAACAGAAGGGTGAGCATAATTCTGCAGAAAGGGGTGCAGATGAGGAAACTGGGGGGTACTAGCATCTGTTGCATCATGACTGGGAGTGAACTAAAATAACTGGAAATTTGAAGTGTTGATTTTCACTAAATAGAACTAATAAGAATGCTTTGCTAGTACTGCTAATACCTTAATACTTGTATTGATATGTAAGATTTTGTTTTTCAGCCCATATAAAATTCATGGTCTGAGGGTTTTCTTGTACATTTGGTACCTATATGCTTAGTTGTAATTGTGGATGCAACACAAAAATAGATTAAGAAAGTTGTTATTCCCTAGAGCATAAGGTCTGCATGATGCCAAAAAATACCAAGTGCATGAAACAGAAGTTGAAGTACGAGTTAGAACTAAACCAAGCATATTATCTACATCAAACAGAGATTTCAGAGAGACAGTTCAATTGTGCCTATTGCTTGGAAGAATAAATAAAGCCTCCTTGGTTTAGAGAAGGTGAACACTTTTTATTCTGACAGCTCTGCTTTCCCATTAGTAGCTTCCCATGGCATTACCATCAGATTGTTGACAGAAATGTGGTTTTGTAAGTATTAATTTCTAGAGGGGGTGGCTCTGTCCCTTAGGCCATAGTTTTTGTCACAATAGAAGCAGCTTTTCACATTGCTTAAATTAGTCTTTCAGTTGACTTTGCCAGCAGAAATATGACAAATGCTTCTGAAAATTCTGATTAAGCAAATTTCATGGAGATATTTATTGTAACTTTCTGACATTCTTTAAAAAAATGCAAAACACAGTCTATTTGTCTGAGGTATATGCACACATTTAAATAACTTCTTACAGAAATAAAAGGATGTAGATGAGAATGGTCAAGATGAAAATAGCTTTACTGCAATATATACCTGTTTTTCCAGTCCCATTATTGGTGTCAATTACAGTCTACCTGAACCTTCTGGCTGTCAATGTTTTGATTTTTCTAAATAACAAAGTGGACTGGGGGAATGGAGGACAGGAAATTTCCTCTTGTTCATGTACAGTCTCTCATATACAGGGCTGCTGTCAGCATACTTTTCTGTCTATATTCAACCTGTCTGTGAAATGCTTGTGAAACCTGAAAGTCTGCATCTTTACTTGTTCTGGGAGACCTCTCATTCCACTTCACTGAGTTAGGTGTAAACACCACCTTCACGAAAACTAACCTTAATGTGGCTGACAAAGAAACCAGGGAGATCACTGCTAGTAATAAGGGTACTTTAAAGGGAGTTGAAAGGACAGGGAAGAGAAGAGGAGCAGAGAGAGAATGATCAGTGCTGTGAGGTCAATGAGAGGAAAGTGTGAAGGGAAGAGACTCTGAGGACAGAATGTTTGTAGTGCCGTGATCAAAAGCAAGACCTTTGGAAGAATTATGTCATTTAATAACAGCTCACTATCATTTCTGAATAACTCAAACTCATTCTTTCCAGTGAAGCTCATCTTACTTGGTTAAGACAGCACCTGGTGTTGTTCCAATAACTAATGTCTTCTGCTTGGTGGCCAAGCATAGCAATGATGACCAGTAATGTCATAAACCATTGAAAGCTCTGAATAAAACTACTGAGGAGTCTGAGTCTGATAGAACTACAGACACTCAAGTCCTCTCTGTCATTGTCAGGCTGGCACCAGAAATCATTTACTCACTTAAGTAGCCTATTCATCTTTACGTCCCCTCCTTATTGCTTTCCTTCATAATGCAGTACAATTTCTTTTACTCTGATTAAGTATAATATTGTAAATGTATCACTGGAAAAGAAGTTCTACCCTTCTAAAGGAAGCATACCTATAAAAATATCAAAACTATTTCTCCTTGACTAAGTGTTAATTTTATTTCTGTCTGTGTCAGTTGGTTATTGCTTACAGGATAATGAAGTTCCCATTTTTAAAAGGAAACCAAAGAAAAAGGAGGGAAACAAAAATGGATTCTGTATGTCTAACTGGCCTAGAAGAAAAATTATGCTTTCAAGCTCCTCCAGTGCTGGATGTCACAAAGGAATATGTATATATTAAGAAGTCTATCTCTGGAAAATTCATTTTTACAAAATGTCAGGAAAGATTAAAGTAGGCCACAAATACCATGTACATGCAGTCAGACTTGGTCAGATGGAGGACAGGCCTACAGAGCTCAGAGGAAGACATTTGAGCTAGTATGGTAGTATTTACTGGAGCAAGTCAGGAGCATGGACATGAAGAGGTGGTATGGCTAAACCGATTGGAGTAATGTGTTTAATTTGTTCAGCTCCTGGGACTCAGTCATATATTTGAGCATTTTGGCAGTACGGGTGATTTTGTCAGCTATGGAATTCAGCAAAATGTCTGGCTATGCCAGCTGTGCACCTTGCTGCTGGAATAAGCGGCTCAAAATGGATTTGAGGCTTTTGTATTCTTCCCAAGTCCATAAAATAGGCCAGTTGATCTTTCTACATTTCTGTGATGCTATTATTAGGGTTTATATTTCTCCTTGTGGTTCATTTTTTAATTAGCTGGACAGTAGCTGTAAAGACATTACATAAGTAGGATACCATGATCCTTTATGGTTATGGGCAGAAGTTCTACAGCCTATTTTCTTTCTCACAAGCAGTTCTAAATTTCAGAATATTGTTGCATCCCTAGTGTGGGAAAAGGATACAATGGTGAGGAGAGAAGGGAGTGAAATTTTTTAACTCTTTTCAGTTGGAGAGTCTACAAATTTTTTCAGGTATATAAATATCCAAAAGAAATATTAATCTTTTCAGAATACATCAAATATCCCTTGTTAACCTTCCCTAAATATGGCAGTTCAGCTTCATGAAGCAATTTCAGCTAGAAGTACAAAGCAGGAAGAATTATCATCCCTGACTTATGGATATTTGTAAATTCTTTTAAGAAAAATCACTAGATGTACTGGGATGATTTGTTGGACACACATGGCTAGTAGACCATAAAGATCTATTCAGCACAGCCTAGGCACATTTCAGCTCAGAGGCATTACGGTCTGTAAATAAATATTTCTTCAATTCACCTTTTCTTCCTAGCCTCATTTTGAAATAGTATTGGACATTAACACAGCCTAAAATACAGCACCCATTCCCATGAGCTTCAAACTACGGTGTTTCCAGTTGTTGAGGACACTCTACAGAACTAAAGCACTCCCAGCATGACACCATTACTTTTGTGCCATGTTCATGCCTCCCTCCAGCCCAAGAAAAATTGTATCTTTCCAAGTCCAGAATGGATCGGTCAGAAGATCATAATCTAGGCTTTGCTTTGGGCCATTGACTGAAATATTTCAGTGTGCTTTACTTCGTGCTTTTCTTTAACTGTACCTGAATGCTCTTGAATACTGTAACAAGTGTTTTGCCTTCCATCTCACACAAAATCACAGTGTGGTTTATCTGTGATATGCTAAGAAGTTAAAATGCTGCATATTTCTCTAGATCAGACAGTAACTATCTTGGGGGGTATTTTGGACTCCTGGTAGGCACTGTCATCAATGGAGTATGTTAAGGGAACAGTAGTGTCACATTCTTTGCTGTAATTTAAGGAAAGACTGTTTAGAAATGAAGCAACAAGCTTGAATGCAACAGGAATTCAGAGCAGCCTTCACAAATGCGTGCACAACAGCTATCTCTGGCCACAGCATAACTTTATCTGCTGAAACAGCAAGGAATGCTGATACTGAATGATTATTATCATCTCAGAAATGAAAGTGCCACTCTGTGAATAGGCGATAAACACCAGCTGAACAAAATTACCTTTATTTAGCATAAAAAACCTGTGATATTTTAGCTGCATGTGTCTTCAGTGCCTTTAATCCCCACGTAAAATCAAATGGCAGGTAGCCAGAAAACAGAAAATAACACTAAGAATATAAAAGCTTATACAGTTGCATATTCCCATCTCCTACTGACAAGTATTATAAGAGCTCCCTCCAGGGTCTTTACTGATCTTCACATGTGTGTTGAAAACTAATGAGACACAATAAAAACTTGAGAGATCTCACACATATTTGAGTGTGCTTCCTTTGAAAAAATTAATGTTAGAGGAAGGATTCCAAGCTAGGACTTGACTTCAACCAAGACGAGAATGACAAATGGAAAAGTGCTTCAGCCATTACTGACTTTCAGCCTCCCATGTGTCAGTCTCACATCTGACAAGAAAAATTATACTCTTTCTCATGTCCTTCACTTCTCAAATACTTTCTTAGAAGATGATCAAAACAAAGCATGGACAGGCTGGATGAGGTTAGTGATTTATATAGAAAGAAAGAAGTTAGAAATTACTGTCTCCTCCAAAAACTCACCTGTTCCCTAATGTTGAATATCTGGTCACACAACAGCACATCTCTGTATGTATGTTTTTGGCTTGTGTTTTCACTTGCTGAGTACCTTAAGAAATTCTGTTTATTCTGGTCTGCAACTTCAAGTGACCTGTGTTGCTCCCCTGCTTGCATGCCCAGTGTTTCCTTCATAGGCTTCACAGGTAAAGTATTGTGCTAGAAAGAAATCTTAAGCTGTCAAAAGTTCTGGAGCTTGTGTTCAGAAATGGCCTGGATATTCCCACCCTGTAGAATTTGACAGCAAACACTTCCAGGCAACAGCTTCAGTCTGAGTACAAGGAAGCAAGTGAACCATCACATGAAACAGTGTCAAAGTTCAAGAAAGAAAGTTTTCTAACTTTATTTGAAAGGGAAATATGATCTAGTTTGTAT
Organism: Prinia subflava; assembly: GCF_021018805.1. Lineage (NCBI taxonomy): Eukaryota > Metazoa > Chordata > Aves > Passeriformes > Cisticolidae > Prinia > Prinia subflava. The sequence continues at coordinate 132,370,660 of NC_086247.1, forward strand.
GCTAAACACTTTTTTTTTCATCAAGTTTCACTGAAATTACTCTGAATTTTCTCCAATCAGTGACAATTCCATTGTACGGGAAATCCATGGATTTAAAAGTGACACCTGTATCTGTGATTTTGTGAAGTGTGATTATTTTTCTCCTGTTTCTGGGAAAGCGGATGTCAAGTCAGCTACCCCTGAATGCTGAGGAATCAGTACTTCACTCTCAAGAAACTATGCTTGGTGCAGAAATGCCATGATAGGGACAAAGAATACAGGACAAAGCTTATGTTTAAACCATGTTACTGTGTACCCTGTTTTCAGGGAGAAATCCATTTACTCTGGCATGTCTGAGATTTGGGTTAACTAGTGTGCTTGGTGGTGTTTCACCATCTCTATGCAAAAATCCTCAAAGACATGTTGACTTCCATCCTGAATACCTGTGTAATCTTGGATGTCAGAATAAACCCCCCTGCAAAATGATGTTGCTCTCTCTGTGAACGCTGCACGTAGCAAAGGAAGGTTTTACAAAGCTATAGCCAGTTTTTTTTTTTAAGATGCTAAAACTTTAATGTACATTCCCAAGGCTGTACCTTCCCTGCCAAGGAAAACATAAAACCAAGTATATTTCAAACAGGAATATAACAGAGGGATACAAATGTTTATCAGAAGCCTTGAGGCTGCATTCATCAGTGAATTCCCACCAGGCTTTGAGGTGCCCTGTGGTGTCCCTGTGGGCACGCTGGCTCCCCTAGGGCACCAGGACTGCTTCCCTTGGGGGCAGCCATCCCAGCTGAGTGTCCTGGGTCCCCCTGGTCCCAGAGTGAGTTTGCTGTCTGATGGAGATTTCACAGCACAAAGTGACAGGCTTTGTGCCTATTTTTCCCTTCTGGGTTATTTTAGAAGGTTGTCATCTCTTCTTCCACAGTAACTATGAGCCGGGGGAAACAACCTCCTACAAACAACATGCAGCTTTGTAACACCATTGCTCTTTTTTCTTTTCCCTAAAAAGGGAGCACAGACAAGTGATGATAGGAAACAACAAATGGAAAAAAAATAAAAAGGAAGGGTGAAATGTGAGAGATGAGAGCTCAAACAAGTATAAGGACTCTAGAAGTGGACACAGAGGAGAGAACACCCCTCCCATACCCCCGACCTTTTCCTTATATATTTGAATCTTGAAACTTTTGGCACATATGCTTTGGAAGATCTTCCCCAGTAGTGCTTTCAGGTTCACCACTCTCATGTTTTCAGGCTAAATTCAACCTTGCATTCAATGATATGAACTATTTTCTGAAACATCTTAGCCTCAGTAACTATTGTTGCAATAAGAGTGATGAGCAAATATCTCTCTGGACTTGGTTCCATTGTCAAATTCTCTAGAAATCCAGCTCACAATTTCAAATATATATTGAAGCTGCAAGTCACACTCCATAACTGAAAAAATAATGAAAAATAGCCATTGGCCAGGCTTTGTTTGGTAATTCCTTATGATTTATAATCAGTTTCAAACAGCGCTGGCCTTCAGTAAATAAAAATGTATGGCTTTGTTTATTTCTGTGACTAAGATTAAATCTTTTTTTCCTGTATGTTTATACCTAAGTTTTGTTAACTCATAAACTACTGCAATCTCTTTTCCTTTTTTTTTTTTTCATATTCCACTCTGTTTAAAATGACCACATCTGCCCTGAAATCCTCCATGGATAATTTACTTTAAGGTCTGAAATACCTAATTAATTCCTCTTGTTTCTCATTTTCTTCAATAATTACCTGTGAGATGATCACGACAGTGCTCTCAAGAAGCTACATTAGGTACATATTTCTCTTTACAATTCAGCACCCAAATACTTTAGGAGAACACAAACGGTTGAATATTTTGTGGTGATTTTCTTGGGTTTGTGCTCAATTTTTTTCAAGTATGTTATTATTTGTTTTACATGGTATTTACATTGTTCTTTGTCCACCTTCAGCCCAGATGCACAGTTTCTTTCCATGGCTGCTCTGAGACAGTATTTTTTCATCAAATCTAAATGTCATCTGTATAAATCTTACTAACCTGAAAGGTTTTCAAAATTTATCATGATTTTCCTCAGGTGCTAAATGCAACCTAAATACACATCTGAGAAAACAGGCAGCTCACTAATGTTTCAAAAACTTTAAAAAATCCTCTTTTATTGTGGCTAATATGAACACCCACCAGGACTCTGTAACAGATCTGTTTTGCTTCTTCAGGCCTATCAGTTGACAAACAAGGAGCTTCATCTTTCCTATAACTACAAGAATTGTTTTGTCTGTTCTTCCAGTCATTCCAGAGCATTGCTTTACAGTGTGAAGGGATCACATAGGTGTGCAAAATGTTGGACAACTCACTGCTTTCCTGGTTTTTCATTTTTTAGTATTCAAAAGGTATTCATACACTGGAAAATAGCTTCAAATTATTTTCAGATTTTTTGCTCATGTTATTACATAGGAATTCAATGCTTAGATCAACTTTATGCACTGAATTGCATAGCACTTGCCCTTTTTCCCATCTATTATGAATTTGTACATTTATTTCTCACATATTTTCTGTGGGCTTAGCCTTGTGCTTTTAAACTCTGGAAGTCAACTATCTTCCTCTCCATTCCCTTTAATGTAAGTGTAAAACACAATTCTTGGCAGAGTCTTTGTATAATGGTCTCCTGAAAATGAATACTACACTGGTAATCCCCAGACACATCCACTGCCAAGGGCACATTCTGGGGCAGGTCATACACATTGCACATGCCAGGTGCATCTTGCTGAATCTTCCAAGCTTTTCAAAGTGATATCATCTTTTTCAGTTCCTGGATGTCTTCCAGTGGTTCAGGCATCCCACTGGTTTGTGCTTTTTATCACAGTGTACAAGTGGCACAGGCTGTTCCTGTCCTAAATCTCACACATGACCTGATCTCTTCTCCAGAACTCAAGCTCTCAAATATACTTTCTTCAGCCCTAGTGTAGTCACGACTGTTCTGAAATAAACTTATTATCCTTTCTTTCTGTTTTTAGACATGACCTCTGTGTTTTATATATTCTATGTCTCTTTCTTCTTACTATGTTTTTAATTAGTTTCCTATAAATCTCCCAAAGTCAAGATAGTGTAAAAATATTTTTATTTTACTATCTTCCTCTTTAATATCAATTTAATATCAATATTGTTTGCAAGTCTAGAGTTCTATATTATTTAAATTCCCCTTCAAGTCACTTTTCCATCTTAGAAAATTTCAGTGCTAGTGGGACTCTCTTAGCCCCTTGCTCTTACCTGGATTGTGATCTAGTTCAATGATGCTCAAGTCATCTGTTTTTAATTATGTCCCATTTCAAACAGATATGTAACATCACAAAATTTACATCTACACAGTGGTTTATCCCTTAAAGACTTATTTCTCAACACTTATCCATCACAGACTCTGGCACCACAGGATAGCTGCATTTACCAACACTATCCAGAGAATTTCAGACACCAGCTACTTGCAACCACCCCCATGCCAAATTCCTTTCATCCCAAGGTGGAAATCCTACTGTCCTTACCTACAGGTGGATTGGCACAGGAGAGCCAAGACACAAGACAGCAGCTTTCCTTCAAGGCAAATATTTCCTGTTGTGCTTCTACAACATTTCTGGCTTATGCAATTCTGGTTAGTCTTCCAAGAGTGGGGAAAGGCAGCCAAACCTTAGCTCTGGCCAATAGCCAAGGGGCAAGTCAGTGCCAGCATGACAAGAGCAACCACAGCTTCACCTCAGCTGTAAATACAAGGCTGGGACTTTCCCTGAGCCTTTGACGGGAAGTTCTTTCATCCCGCGCAGACAGAAAAGGCTTGCAACATCCCCTCACATATTCCTGCCCTGTACACTCACCCTGGCTTCCACTAGATAAATACCAGCTGGGCTTCAGGGTTTCTGTGTCTGCTCCAGGCAGTAGGACCTCTCTGCAGCTCCTGAGGTTTCCCTTGGTCCATGTACAGCATCTCACCAGCTGAGAAAGCACTGACTTGCTGAGGGGGACTGCATCAGCTTGAGTGCACAGGTGAGTTTTACACAGATGACACAGGTTTCTCTCATTTCTGCAGGTGAGAATGTGGAACAAAATGGCTGAACTGTCAATCTGAGAAGTTTAGGTGGGTTTGAAGTTAAAATTTTAAGCCTCTTGATGAGACTTCAGTCCAGCCTTTTCTCTCTGCTGGACAAAACCCACAAAGCCAGGCCACGTCTCCTGGGTTTTTACTGACATTACACAACCTATTTGTAACTAAGAGCTGATGTAAGGAAGCACTGAGCAAGAGGAAGAGTTTTTTCTCTTAAGTCAGGACAAACCAGAACTTCAAATTCGTCAATTAATATTGCATACACAGCAGATAAGAAGCTTATTTAATCTTCCAGAGGTTTGTTGTTTTAGTTAAAGTGAAGAAAGCTTCTGCAAATAAGGGTTGGGCAGTGGTGTTTAAATAATGAAGGTAGAAAGTGGATTTTCTTTCCTGTGCCAGTGCCAAAATATTGGTTTGAATTTTAGCAGCAAGGGCAGGGTGTTGTTCTACCCCGAATTATAAGTTATCACTAATAAAAGTTGGAGCCAATGATTCTTTTCTCTTCTGGATTCATATGTGGATTTCAAGTTTTCTCTTCCCATTCAGGCAGCACACCAATTTTAATCCTGTTTAATATTTTATAAGCAAGGGGCTTCAATGCTGCAGAAAGAAATGGATTTTTCTTAAATATTGTCTTATACTAGCTCCACATTATTAATTCAGAGAACATTTGCAGCTGTCAGATCTGTTCTTCAGCTTTGATATACGAAAATTTCATATCCCCTCTAAATCTGTAACACAAACTGTCACTCAGACTGTAGGCTAATTTTTTCAAGTCTGTTAAGACTTCATAAAATGATACAATTAGTGGAAGATGAAAATTATTTTTTAGATGTGGCCTTTCTGAAGCTCCTAGATTTGTTAATAGCAATGATTTAGACTAGCATGAAGTAGCACTGTAACTACATACCAAAACATTTTAATAGTCATTGAGAAATCAAGCATCTCTGTGTTTTCTTCCTCCATATTGGAATTTTCTCATAAACATATTAAGCATTTTTCATATTTGTAGATTTTTAGGCAGATGGTGTGGGTTTTTTTAATTACTTCTCCTAGTTATTGGCAGAAGTGATATTCAGATGAGGGGTCTATTTGTGTTGAGAAATTATTAACAAAGTGTGTAGCCTACACTAGTAGTTGTTTTCAGGGCAGGAGCTTGCTTGGGAATGAATCTGCTGCCCTCCCCCATGTATCATTCCATGTCTCACCTTGCAATGTGAGCAGCTGGGGACATGCAATCTTGGCTGCTCGTGGGTGAAACAAAACAATCTCACAACTAATTGGAATTAAGTTCAAAGGACCAGACCAGAGCTACTCCATCTCTTCTCATCTTTTTACTACAAAGTAAAACCCCATCAGTGTGGGTGTTGGGTGCTCCCTATAAACCCAGTCTCTCAGACAGCAACTGAGACATTCAGGCAGAGTATTTAAAATCTACATATTTTAAGGTCTCTTTGACTGCACTGCCCAGTCTATTTTTTATTTAAACCTCTCTATTTGGTAACTTCAAGATTTGAGCCAACATTTCTTCCTTTCTCATCTTGGTTGCTGAACTAGCAGAGTGGAACTGCAACATTTTCAATATCTTGTTTTCTGTGGGACATTTTTGAGACATTGGCATTTTGACTTCATTTTTATTCTATTCAGATTTCAATGTATACTGACTTAGGGGTTCAAAAGCCAGGTTTTGGGAAGAAAAGGTTGAGACAGGTATTTAAACATAACATTTGTATGCTTATTGCAGTTCAAATGTGGGGAGATTTTTGTCCCTGCATGCTCTAAAACAAAATACTGGGGTTTTTTCCTCTTTTGACATCACTGTTTAGAACCAATTTCTCCAACATGTACTTCCCTTAGTGAGAGCACTCTCAATAAAATACTCATTTAATTCACTTACTAGATGTTTGTAGGGAGGGCTGTGGGAAATAGGTGCACTCCCGAATGTCCTTGTGAGCCCTTCCTGGGCTCCCGACAGCTCTCTCCTCCCAGCTGTGGCAGTCTGGGCAGGGTGCTGGGACTGTGCCAGGCAGCAGGCAGCAGCTCAGGTAAGCACTGGTTGTATTGGTGCTTCTTGGAAACAGGGAATAGATGTCTCTAATACTCATTAGAGGAATGACAAAGTTTCCTCCCAACTTCCCAGTGACTGCTGAGTACAGCCATGGATGCTCAATTGCAAAGGTGACTTTCAGCTGTTTTGTTTCCTTCACCAAACTGTGGAGGTGCTGTCTCTCCTGGGGTGGGGTTACCAGAGAAATGCCCCAACTTTGGTGGTAGCACCAGGCTGGAGACAGGTTCAGGCTGCCTGGCTTGGGACTGCTCTTCCAGTGCTTGGCTGAGCTGCCTTGTTTGTGGCACTGGCAGAACAACACAGATCAGCCTGGTTCAGGCTAGGTCTAACCTTCCACTGGGACATGCAGTTCCCACGACTGTCTTTGGAAAACATGAGGTTAAGATTAAATCAGGAGTGAGTACAGGTTCTTAGCTCTGGATGAGTTCCCTACATGTGCTTCTCCCAGGTGGAGCAGCCTCACCAGGACAAACAAGAATGTGCAGAAAAACCACTTCCATAAACAGCACAATTTCCCTAAAAAATGAGAATATTAATAAATGTGATTTGAGTTCTGAAACCTGAGTGGCTCCAGAGCTTCATATAACTCAACACTTCAGAGGTGCTTAATTATAATAATCTGCTACAAACTCAATGATCAATGGTGAAAAGGCTTAGCCATCCAATTCAGACAAGTTACAGCACCTGAGGACTGGGATCAAAGTGTTTTACTGCTGCCTGTCACCTTTAGTGATGCCAACTATATGAGCAAGTTTCTGGAGACCTCCAGATAAACAAGCCTTGAGAGCTAAGAAATTAAGTGGAGATGCTGATTGCCAAAGAGCAAAACACTTTCTGGCATCATTAAAGCAGAGGATAGTTTGACAAATGATTTCTCTGGGGTGGTCCTATGCTATGATGACTGTGAGAGCAGGAAATATGTAAAAAGACATGAGTACTCACAACAAGTGGATAATTATGCAATAATCATAATAGCATAAAATGGTAATTCAATAAAAACAATGAGTTTATTCAGAAAACTCAGTTCCTTATTTTGTATTGCATTTCCTTGCTGGAGATGCAAGAGAGGGTCACCCTGCAGGAGGGAATTATTTTGTCCAATTAGGCAATTACAAAAGCAGCATGACACTTTATTTTGTACCTCCTGGCATCCTCTCCTTTGCTCTTCAGCTAAGTTTAGTAAAAAGCTTTTATCTGTCTCTGTTCCAAATATCCACTTTTTCCTTCACTCCTTTTTTGTTTATTGAATAGTTTTGACATGCAGAACCAAGAGTGACTCCTGCCTCGACCCCACATACTTCACTGGAGTAGGAACAGTGACCTTAACTGAGACCCAGGAGCAAGTAGAAGACAGAAATCAGGGTAGGTTCTCTCTGAAGGCCACAGCCTGTGTGTAAGAGGGCACAAGCAGCAGGGATTTTTAAGAGATGTTTTGTAAGGTTTCCTGTCCCCCATGCAGTGGCACACGATAACTCTGGTTGCCCTGTAAGCAAGCTGGTGGTGGTGCTGTGCCCCAAGACCAGTGCCTCAAGGCAGAGTCATTTGTATCAACATCTGGGCTGGGAGAGCAGCTATTGACTCACTGCTGTGCACACCCATCCCTGCTTGCCAGGCAGGAATCACCAGCAGCAGCAGCTTGGGCATCTGCAAAACATGGGCTGAACTCAAAGAAGGCTTTGCTAAAAAAAAAAAAGTCACAAACCCTAGATCTTTCCTTTTCTCAGCACTGGATGCTGCCCTGAACAGCTCTGTCAATTTTTTACCAATTCCACCACTGGCATTTTTCTTCTATTTTAAAAGCAGATTTCTAAATTCAGGCTTCTCAGCAATTAATTTTCAAAGTCTGTAACTTAAGGTTATTGCTTAAAGAGTTTTGAAATCTGTTGCTCAGTAAGAAAGAGAGCTTCTTCCATCTTAAGAAGAATTTAAAAGATTGCCTGATAAGAACTATTCCTTATTGAAAAATGCAACAGCATATAAAAATATCTATCTCACTGCCTTTCTTTTTTGTTTTGTTTTGTTTTGTGGGGGGAGGGTGTTTTTGGGTTTTTTTTAGGAATAATTTATTCTGAAAATATCAGTGTTCATTTTGTCCTGGAGGCAGACACATCTCTGCAGATGCCACTCAAATTCAGTCAAGTGAGGGAGGAAAGTGTTCAAGTCCACATAAAATAAAGAAAGGAAACCAAAAGGAGCAAGTAAATACAGTTAGTACACTTCACACAAGTGAGTAAGAGCACTGATGAAGCTATCCACAGTCTTTAGTGGATATGTCCATAAATCAGATCTTAATCATAGATTAATGAACTTTCTGTAAAATCTGCTTGATATATTCCAGATATGTTGCAAATCCACATTTATTTGTTTTGGCAAGAAAACTTCATATTCATGCTCTCTTTCCTTAAATCTTTCATCATATTCTCACTTCTCAGATTTCCAAGAGTGTAAGACAGTCAAGAACATTGTCACTGCAGCCACCTTGCCCTTTCTTCTGTGAAAGGTGCCACAAAACAACTAGGCTTCATTTCCCCTCTTGTGCAACCTGGTCCAAAAGCAAGAGAACTGCAAATCAAGAATTTGTTAGTGTAAATGGGAAGAGAGTCAGGCTTTTCATGCTCTCCTGGAGCTCATAATAAATATGCAGTGTGAACACTCACACTTTTAGTGTTGCTGGTGTAATTTCAGCTAATTCCAGTCTCACTGCAAAGCAGCGATGGCTGTCAGTAAAAGCCTCCCAAATAACATCCCCTTCCTCATTCTCCATTAGTTTCAGGAGACCACAATGACTTTGGGTCAAAACTGCTTCATTCACTTGCTTCCTTCTCTTTGGGTAGTACAGACATGTATTTGGGTGTGTGTACGTAACAAATTCTGGGGTGTCCATTACTTTAGCTTGATTTCATAGGATGTGAGAAATCCTCTCACTTGTGCAGAGGTACCTGAGTGTCTCACATTTATGTGTGTTCCTCAGTCATTTTTTAGTGATGATTTCAAACAAATATTCCAGGAGGGCAGAGTGCTCGTTTCTCATGTTTCATGAAAGAGGGCAGGTGGAGACCCCACAGAAGAGTCCTGAAGAATGAAAGACTATAATGTGACTATATACATTTGAAATACCTAAAATCCACTGGAAGAAATGTTATAGGAGTCATCTCCTGGGATTAGAAACAGTTCCAATCAGTGCCTGTAATCAGCCAAGAAACACAAACCCCTAGGAAGCCAGGCTTCATTATTTCTAGTGATATTTCTCTGTGAGACACAGCTACTTGTTTCTGTCTCTAAATGGCAGATAAAAGATGCTCAAGAGAATAGCTTCACAGTGAGGGAGCGACTCTGCAGGAATCCAAGAGGTGCCTCTCCATGCCTGGTGGATCTGCAAGCGTGGCTTCCAAGGCCTCAGAGCATCTCCTGGGCCAGCTGGGATAAACCCAGTGCCCCTGCACTGTGGGCAGGTCTCTCTCTCCCTCACACCTGCTTGCTTTCACATGTTTTAAGGAGTAAAATTCTTGCAGTTGAATAGGCTGGATTAAAGTTTAATACTTACAAACCTCAAAATAGAACAACAGCCCTGAAGAGACTGAAGAAATTTCTCAAGTTATAGCTGTGTATTACGTATCTGTGGGAGCAGCTGCAGGTGGTGAGATTTCCAGCCCTCTCAGTATTTTGCTATGATTTAGATAACATTAAGCACATCTATTTAGGACTATATTTCATCTGTTTGAGGAGCCTCCAGGCAGTTTTAGTGTACTCCTGATAAAAAGTGATGAGGTGGGAAATGTAATGCCCTCCATAGGAGGATTTATTGTCTCAAAAAATTATTTTTTATCAGCTCTGTCAAAACTTGGAGCCCAGGATTTTCTGCTGAGAAGAACAGCAGATATTCATTTGCTTGAAAGAAAGTTCATGACTAATTTGTTATAATAGGTTTGTTGGACCTATTCTTTTGTTTTCCTTTGTGTTTAAGTACTGTATTAATCATGGGACAGTAGTTTAGCCACATGCCTATTAGTTTTAGGTGCATCAAGAAACAGAAAATGCAATTTGTAATTTAAGGCAGATTTGGTTCCACAGCTGTCAGCTTATAAGAAACAGTATAACAGTATTTGTTATAGAGTGTTCTTTCTCTCTCTCTGTGGGAATAGTAAAATGAAATTTTAAGTAAATGGGATTGCCTCAGAGTAGTGTACCTGTCTTTCTAGGGAGAACTTCTAAATCTCATTTCACCTGTTTTCCACGTCACAACAGATTACTCTATATTACGTATGTGTGAACTACTTCATAAAGCATTCCAAAGATGCAGTACCACTTATGCAAGAAATAAAGTAATAGTGTCTCTCTCTTTGTACTATAGTTAATGGGCTACTATGTGTAATTTTACTGTATTAGGGCATTATTATCCAATATACACATTTTGGTCATAGATTACAAGACAAAGCAGGAGTCTTATTTACAAAAAAAAACCCTACAGTTAGGGATGACTTTTGCTTGCCAGTACATGCAATAAACATTTAAGACAATAATGACAATTAAATCTATTTGAGATAGAAAATTTTTAATTTTGGAGAACTTGACAGTATGAGAAACTAAGATTTATCAGATAAAAATGTATAAATCCAAATAGACATACCTACCCATTTACTTATTTTGTTCAAGTTCACCGTGCCCACCCACAGGTACGTAGAATTAAAAAGAAAAAGTGAGAAACAGAGGCCTGATATTCAAAAATAAAGTAAATAAATAAAAAAAATAATCCTGGCCATGTCCACTGCCTTTGGCAGTGCTCTTTATTGCCACTAGCATAAGTACATGCCATTGGGATGGTGTCACAGCACCGTGGTTACCAGGAGTGCCCAACATGATTGAGAAGGATGCAGGTTTATCAGGCAGGGAGGGATTAGGAGAGCAGAGGCATTGGGAGAGCAAACCTGACTGAACCTGCTTGGTCTGTTCAAAGGTGTATGAGGAAGGTCTGCAGGACAGGAGACAAGGGTTCATTTTCACCATTTCAACACTAAATGCCAATTCAAGATCAGCTCACAGTAGTCCAGCAAAATTGAAATGAACAATCACATCAAGTCCAACAGTGTTCAGGGCTTACTCTCTGTAGTGGTGGTGGGAATCCCTTTTCAAAATGTTTTAGAAGAGAATGCTCTGAACCTCTGTCATTGAAATGAGTTGTGCTCAGCCCTGACTGAGTGGTTCAAACTATGTAAGCAAGTTCCTGAATCCATGTAAGGAGCTGCATGCTTCCAGGTGTTTCCTGACTAGAGAGATACAGAACTTTGACTGAAAAAAGCCTCTGATAAAGGCTTGAGGACTTATCTATGTGGATGCTGCGTGAGAAAGCTCAGCTAATCTTTGCTGTAATGAAAACAAGAGATATAGAAGCCAAAAACAAAGTAGCTTAAAATGAGAGCATAGTCAGAACCCAAACCACGTGTCCCAGGTGCCCCAGGTTCACTACTGCACAAGCAGAGTTAAACTGCAGGTTAGTGAGCCCAAGAGAAGAATTAACTTCTCTATGTAGCAAGGTACAATTAGTTTCATCTGTGCAATAGACTCAATTTAATAAGCTCCCAAATGTCAATCCAAGTGTCTCTCCATCATTATAGAAGAATAACCCTTTTGAAATATGGAAAAACAAGGTTCTTCTGGACAGGTGAACCTAGAAAACAGATTTCATGCCCATATTCTACTACAAAGGATTCCTGGAATATGCAGTCAATACTTTTGTCATGACTTCTGTACAACCATATATGAATTCACACATATGAATCTACACTCAGCATGCTATATAATGAGCAAGATAAATTATGCCAGAACTTTTATTTGCCTCCAGAATACTGTAGTGGATCAATGGCAAGCTGCTCCAGAAAGGCCATTCCTATCTCTAACACTTTTTATTATTTGCATAAAGTAACAGAATCCTTGCTGTTATTTACATGGAAACAGCAGTAAAAAGAATTTGTTTACGTAAAAAGAAGGCCTTTGATCCATTGTTTTTATAATTAAAATCCCACAATATTTGTTGTGTATATAATCCTTATGTTCATCTCAGGGATTAAGATTCTTACAATGAACTTAAAAACAAAAAACAAAGAAAACAAAGAAAAAAAAAAGAAAGAAAGAAAAGAAAAGAAACATAAATGGACCAGTGTTGTAAATCCTGGCACTAGTTCCTACAGTAGGCAACACCATGACCTATGGTAACCTACTTATAAACCTTTCTTTTACATGGCAACAGGTCAAATTCCTTTGGCCTTTTCTCTTCTCATAGTCCTTATATCCTGCTTTGTCTTCTAAACTTTTGCCCTGAATCAAGAGATAAAAGAATATAACCCCAGTAGAAGATTGTGGAAAAAGAGGGGAAAATACAGAGGTTCTGTCACAGTTTGGAGCCTCCACAGGTAACCAAGAAACATCAAGTGCTCAGAAATGGATTTGTTCTCCTAGCAGAATAACAAGCAGAGTATGCTGGATTCTGAAGGTGGGAAGGGGATGTTATATGAGAAGTATAATTTGAAAAGAAAATAAGGTCAGGAGACTGGCAGCTGCTTAAAGAAACTGTTAAAACCAGAGATATAAAGATTGTAATGCAGAGCAAGGACTGCCATAAGAGAGCCATGTGGCTGGAGCTGTCAGTTCTTCAAAACTTCAAATTCAAATAACACACATAAACCAAAATCTATGGACAAGCACAGAATTGTACCAATATGTTTATATGATTTGAAAAGCCACAGCACAAAAAGAAATATAATTCATAAGGAACATATAGAATAACAAAAACTCTTGTAAAAACATAAACCATTAAAGAAAAATCAAGGAAAGAATTGATCTGCCATTCAGCTGAGGGAAGCTATTGACTAATGACTCCAAGAAAGCCATCTCTGGAATGGGTATTTTGCTTTTGTTCACTGGAAGGTTCAACCATGACAGTTTACATCAGTAGTGAAGAGCTGGAAACACTTGCTAAATGATAGAAGAATGAGATTAGGCCAAGCTTACATGAGTTAAATGACCTGAGATCAGCGAGGCTGACGGAATTCATCTAACACCATTCAGGTGATAACCAAAGCATTTCCATGGTTGCAAGTAACTATCTGTAAGAATTGTGTGGAAGAGGTGAAGTTTTGAAAGACTGGAAATGTAATAACAGCTATCTTTAAATGTAAGATGAAAGAGGAGGTGCAGAATTATGGCCCTTTAAAATAATCCATTTAAAGACAATTCTCAAACAAATAGAGGAATCAAATAGAAAATAAGAAAGAAACACATGATAGGCACATGGATTAATCAAGAATAAGTAATTTCAAACCAACCCCATTATTTCTCATTAAAGGATAACAGGCCTTGTGAATCACAGAAGTGATATAACTTGACATGAGCGATTTTTTAGTATGGTAAATATTAAAGAAAAATTTCAAAAGCAAACTAAAAAAATGCAGTTTAGATTAAACTAATACAAGGTAGGGTTCTGTAGAACTAGAAAAAGAAACATTTTTCAGTCTTTCAGTTAACCATTGTCAAAATAGAAGACTGCATTTACTGCAGATATACAGGGGGTTTCTCCTGGCAAAACTCCAATTCCTTTCATTAAATGGCATACACACTGGAATACACAGTACTCATTAAAGCTGACAATCTGCCAAAGTTGAAAAGGGCTGCAAGCAAGTTAGAGGACAGTCTGGAATCAGAATGATCTTGACAAATTGAAGCTACAGTGTGAAAAAAATATGGTACTATTCAGCAGGGAGAAGTGCACAATAGAGCTCTGAGTCAGAAAACACTACAGAAATCAAGGATGGAGCAAGTAGCGTGGGAGAACTCCAATTAAAGGACTGGGTGTAAGGGGATACATTTGCATTGGTTGTTCAATTCTGCTCAGATGTAGAAGCAAATCATCACTTTTCAAGCTTTACTTTACACTTCAGAGTTACCCTGGAACATACGAAACTAGATTTCTTACCACAAAAGGTGAGCCAGAGGATGTGTTTTAGGTGGATCCAAATGCATTCAGCTGCTAGGGGGCATGCAGACTGCAGTGCTGGACTAAAGTTAGTCCAAGGTGGAAATCTGACACCTGGATGGTGTGAAAATCATGAGCTCAGCACCAGGTGTTGCACTCTACATCTTGGTCCCTGTTGCCACACACCCCTTGTTAAAACCCTCATCACCTTAATGCATCACAAGCTGATTACTGAATTGGCTGTGCTGTGAATGAGACAAATGTGACAGCAGGATTACATGGGGACTGTGAGGCAACTAAAGCAATCCTTTTCTATCTGGTAAGATCTCTGTGACAGTACTGCAGTCAGCACCACACTTCTAATTAACAGTTGGAGCAGTTTAGCCTAGAAAGATCAGACGAAAGCCATGAGAAAGATCACCACTCTAAGAAACACAAGTTGCAGGAAAGATGTGGGACTGTTTTATCTTCTAGAAGAAAAGGGTGAAATGGTAACAGCTTTCATGTCCAACAAAGGCTGCTGAAAAGAGAAGGAAGATACATTGACAGCTTTGACAGCTGTATCTACTATGGGGGAGGCAATACAGATTGCTCACACAAAAATTTGCCTAATAAAATGGCTGAGAAAGCAGTAAGCAAGAGGCTTCAGCATCCAAAACACAGGAATATCTCACAAACAGGTTAGACAAGTCTCAGGGTTGCTTTTTTTTTGAGATTCACTTCGGGGTAGCTGTTTTCTGAGGTATGTAGGGGTTTTGAGCTTTTCTTGCCTGAAAGGTCCAGTGCCAGAGTCAGAGAAGACAAGCTGAGTCCGCCAGTTAGTGTTTCCAAGGTTGTTTATTCTTTCATTATCTCTCAGTTCTTTCTCAGCTCTGTAAGGTGTCCCCAGCAGAGCAGGACATGCAGCGGACTGGCCGGATCAGAGGGTCCCGGACCTTTTGTACCATTTCCTTGATCCAACCACTGTCCACAACATACTTTTTATTTACAAAATCTTACCAATACTTACTACCTATGTTAACATGTCATTTCTACTCTAAGCCAATCCTTGTGATCTAACTCGACAGAAAAGGGGAGATGAGAGCAAGAACAAGGAGGACAGGAGCACTCCCCAATTCCTTCATCTTGCCTCTTCAAACCCATATACTAAAAATCCTAGATTCTACATTTACACTCTGTGATAAACTAACTCCCACTTATTTCAAACTTGGCTTGTAATTTGTACAATGTGGGCATTCACTCCCATGGACAGGGATCAGAGGCAGTGTCCTCCTGGGCTCTGTGTGAGGCTGGCTGACCCCCTTGCACAGATCCCAGACCCCCTTGTCCAGTCTCCAAACCCTCCTGCTCAGGTCTCAGACCCTTCAGGGCAACCAGAGGGATGCCCTGGACTCCAACAGACAAGCATCTGTCAGGCTTGGTTTAAACACAGTTCATTTGCCTTAGAAAGAACCTCCTGAGACCACAACCAGAGCAATTTGGTTTGTTCCTTTTTTAAATGTAAATAGTAAAGTTATTATTTCCTGCTTCTTTCATCTTGTCTTTCTAACTTTTGAATCACTCCACTGATCTTCCACTTGCATTTCATGTTACATCTTTCTGATATTTCCATTATCCATCCCATCTCCACCTTTCTAGTTTTGACATTCATCTGCGGTATTGCTTCCACTAGGATATCTGTCCTTTTTCCCATGTGCAAAGCAATGTGCCTACCTTAATTCAGTTTCCTACATAATCAAGTATTTGCATATAACTGCTTAACTAAACATTGTACCTTCCCCATTGTTCACTTCCCCTTAGTATTTATGCAATGAGGGAAAATAAGGTGTTGCAGGTGATTTCTTGTTTTCTTTCAGCCAAGAAAATTCAGAGATTACCACCATTATCCTTAAAATAGGATAACTCAGTGCAGAAGAATACAACAACAATGCAGAGGAGAAAGGACACAGTTAATCACTGCTGAAGCTTACACAGATTATCTTTCAAATAACAAAAGGCCTTACAAGTGCTCTAATGTTAGGAGAATATAAGGAAAAATATTATGTATGCATACAAATCTCTATGGCTTTTTCTCAGATAATATACAGCTACATATGTAAAAGAACAGATAATGATTACTGCATGTTTGTTTGCTGGTATTTCTGCTTTCCTCTGGTGCTTTGAGAGCACCCAGCATAACCCATGGGCAGGGAGCACAGCTCCACTGCCACTGGCTGCTGAGTGACAGCCCAGTGTCAGCCTCTGGGCTGAGCTCCCAGTTAACAAAAACCTTGTGTCCCTTGTGATATATTTCTGCCTCCCATCCTTCATGCAGACACACCACAATAAAACACCTCCTTCTATAGAAAATTACTACCTTCTTAGATTCCACCTACTGCTGTCATGAATCTTGGAGTCCAATTTCCTTCTTTTGACTTTACAACCACACAGTTGCCATAAGATGCTGCATTTTCTTCAAACACACACAGCCGTGCCAGGATGTAACTATACACTCTCTATATGGTTGTATCCTACTGCCTGAATTAACCTCCAGATATTCACTGCCAAGCCAACAACCTTCTTTTAGTTCAATTAGAGCCAGCTGACACAAAGACATGTTGAAAGCAAGAAAAAGAAGGATTCTATGGAGAAAATTAAATTAATTACTGTTTTTTTTAGAAGAAGGCATGGTCCAGAAGACCTGGATAAATAAATAAACTTGCCTTTTCTTACATGAGATTTTCAGAAATAATAGACGCACTATCAGTTTTGCAATATAATTCATTTGTTTAAAAGTTCATTGGTGAATAGTTTAGTTCTAATATATAATGTGTGCTTTCATAACAGCTATGGGCATCCTGATTATCTCTTATGAAGAAAAGGTGAATTCTGCTCAATTTATTCAATCAAATTGCCTCTCTTGTTAAAAATGGTATTAAGCTGTATTAGACCACAAGTACTAAAGAAAACCTTAACTGTCTTCAGCTTTCTATGCCTTGTACATTCCCTTTACATCTTAGATAGCACCTCAAGAAACCACATTTTTGAAAATAACACATTTCTTCCATTATTTGATCATTTCTTCTCCCTCTTTTTTTTCTTCTCTGGCAAAACAAGTCCAGTGTTCACTAGTAAATGAGGTGTTCAGTATAAGTGAACAATGGAAGTACTTTATAGACTTATTTCTTGCTGATGGATCCATTCCTATGTTAAATATGATTATAAGCCCAAAACAAAACACAAGTTGACTGATCTACCAAATATAATACCTGATATCATCGGTCTGAGTTTTGGTTTTTTCCAGCCCTAGTTTAGAGAGGAGAGTGAATTGCACAGTTCACTCAGCAATAACTTGAGGATTTCTTGAGGACAAACACAGATGTTTTCAACTGGATGACTGCATGTTACAAATAAGTTTTACTTTTTATTTTAGATTGGAGAGTATTTTGTTAAAAACTAAAATTAAGGAAAGAGAGTTGAGTCTTATTTGGTAGTGAGTTGGACCATTTATAAATATTGCGTAAGCAACCTTCTGTTTTTTGAAATACAGACTATCCCTAGAAAGGAATTTCATAGCTTTAGTCATACTAGAGCCTCCTGGGACATTAATAAAGCCCTTAGAGAATGATTTTCAAATATGTCAAAGGACTTTGCAATTTTATGCATGTGTCAGAGCACACAAATAGGCAAGACACATTCAGATGGGTCCCTTTGAGGATCTGTTTTCATGCTCAGTGTACTATTTGTCAAAGTACATTGAGTCCAGCTGCTGAGAGCCAGGGTTAACACCCTGCTGCAGTGCAAAGCCTCCCGTGGGACCTGTCTGAGCCACACAGATCCTCCAGCACAGAGGTGTTCAGCCCTTCTCTGCCTGAATCCTCACCTGCCCTGATGACCAGAAGCAACTGCCCTGGCATCTCTCCAAACCAGGGCTCCCACAGCCCAGTGCAAGAATGCAGCTGGGCAGGCACTGATGCCAGCTGAGGGCTGCACAGCCACATGCAGAAGTAGTCCAAGACAAAATCTTCACATGTGATTCTCAGAATGAGAATTTATGTGTCTATCTTGCTAGCAAAGGTGAAACCCTACAGCACAGGCCACAGCTGTTTGCATCCTTGACTCACAGCTCTTATCCCTAAGTCATGGCAAGTAGGGGGAAGCTGAGGCTTGATTTTTTTTCATTCACCAAACAAATGCAAGTTTTGGGTCAGATAATTTAAAATCATGTCAGTTTTTTAGAAAGCAAAAACTGTTCTGGCTAGAGAAAAATACAAAAGAAACTGAAGAACATCATCTCAGTAAAAGGCAGTACATACGAATTGCGAGTACATACGAGTATTCTGAATGGTGCTTCACAGAAGAATATAAGCAAAAGGTTCATAAACCAGAGCAAAGTTGTTTTGGTTCCAGCTAACCATTTCACACATTTCTTTCCTTCATATTATAAAACCTGTTATTCCCATAGCACTAATTAGGATCGTTAGCTATGAGGCAGTAAAAGACTTGAATTGGGTCTCCTACAAATTAAATTGCTGCTCTAAGTGCCAAATTAATGGACAGCTCAAGAGATGGGTCAGACAGGTCTGTCTGACAGAGAGATCCTGAGTCCAGGATCTCCTGTTGGATGTCTTTGGTTTTCTGCTCTGAGTTCACCTTTTGTTAAGGGAGGACAGCTTGTGGACCCACTGCAAGACCTATGGAACAGACCTTTTTGATTCTGCATTTGTATCATGGGTCTCACTCTGCAAGTACAGAGCGAACACACTGTGATTGCATGGATAATACATTAAAGACTTTGAAGTTGCCAGGTACAGTGATAAAGGAAGAGAGATAAAACCTCAAAGAGAATTTTACTATGAGTAATATATAAATATCAGAAATCTATTTTCAGCATGAAATATTCAAGTCCACTGTCCAAATGCTTCTTGGAACATTCTTCAGGAAATTGAAGAACAATAATAAAACAAACTGGCACTGACTACTTGCATTAAGGAAATACTGAGAACAACAGATAGGTTTATAGCTACCTTTCATAATAACCTTTCATAAAGTATTTTGGAAAAGATCTTTCAGGTTCTAAGCTGATAAGAAACAGACTCCTCGTCAATGCTTTTCTATAGTATAAGTAAGCAGAAATTACTCTGAAAAGTGTGCTACCCTTGCTCTCTGTGCCCCTGTGTCTTTTCCTCCTATTTTCTCTTTGAGAGAGGAAATCTGAAACAGTTCGGCTGGATGTTAAAATCCATAAAATGGATAGAAAAGAGAGTGCCATAAGAGATGGAGGACTGAATATTCAGAATGTTTTTTAAAAAATTGTACATAAATCTTCTGAGAGTGTGTATTTAGAAGAGTGTGCAGGAATCATATTAAAGGACAAGAAGAGGCTAAGATGTCTATTTTGTACATCCAGAGTAAATACAAACCTTTTATTTTCAAGAGATTGATGTTTTGCTTAGTTCATTCTGGTTACTTGTTTTTCTAACAGATGAAAAAAAATTCCTCCAACACAATGGCTTTGGCTCCTACCACTTCTAACAAAAGAGAGACAGTGTGCATATTTGGAACTGGAGATTTTGGACGAGCTCTGGGGCATAAGATGATTCAGTCTGGCTACCCCGTGGTGTATGGAAGCCGAAGCACCCAGATATCCAACCTGATTCCCAAGGATGCAGAGGTGTTGAGCCATGCAGAGGCAGCACAGAAAGCTGCCATCATCATTATAGCAATCCAGAGGCAGCATTACAACTTTCTTACACCACTAGCAGAAGTTCTCCGTGGAAAAGTCTTGGTGGATATAAGCAACAACTTGAAATTAAACCAGTACCCCGAGTCCAACGCGGAGTACCTGGCTCAGCTGCTGCCTGGCAGTAGGGTTGTGAAAGCCTTTAACACCGTGTCAGCCTGGGCCCTGCAGTCGGGCACGCTGGACGCAAGCCGGCAGGTAAGGCTGAGCAACGGGGATTTCCTCTGCACGGAGTTACACACTGAGGGGCTTCTTATCAGCTACACAAAACACACCTGGGACGTCAGAATTAGGCAGAGTTGAGATGGCATTTTCACTATAATCTCCCATTTTAAACTAAACCTGAGCTAAAATTTCCTTTGCATTTTTAATATGGCATGACAAGGAATATAAATAGCTTGCCTCTGAACTCAGAAAGGTGTTTAGAGACGCTAGAGATGCAAGAGAAGAAAGATAGCAGAGCTACAAGACAGACAACAAAACAGGAGGGTTACATCAATTGTTCATCAGAGTTGTAAAGTTAAGCAGAAATGAGACAGGAGGATCTTTCAAAGCAAGAATAAAATGAAGAAAGCAAAACAAGGGAGGCAAGGGATATGATAGGACAATGAGTATGGGCAAAAGAAGTATGCTGGAAGGTGACTAAATTACTGAAGTTTTTTAAATTATGGTCACCTAAGTTTAACACATTAGTGTTTGCAAACTGTTTTAACCAGCTCCTCAACCACAGGCCAGCAAGCACAGAGTTGGCCATGGAAGGAATAGAGCAGATAATTTGAATATAAATTATTTATTATGGCCCTGTTTTCTGCCACTTCAAAGGAAAGTGCTCTTGTACAACACATGAAATCATCCAGCTACTCAAACCATTGCTAACTTTGCTCTCTGCTGCCAGATAAATGGTTTTGGCTAGAGAGGCAAGGGCTTCCAAACTCAGGTTCTATAAGCCTTTATCATCTCAACAAGAGCAGAATTTGCCCCCTTTCTCCGAGTTACAAAAGGATTATTGTCTTACACACTCACAGAAAAGATGACCTATTCAGTATTTTACTAGACCTGGAAAGAACTAATATTTACTTTTGTGACAGGAAAAATCATGTTTTAAAAATATCTGTCCTCACTTCCGTGGAGTATTTACGGATCACAATAGCAGCAACTGAAAATTTTGCTCTTACTCACTGCTATTGAAAATTTTGCTTCTATTTAGTCTTATAAAATCTTGTGCTTACAAACTACTTGAAGATCCTCAGAAAAGTATGTGAAGTCTTCTACTCAAAGACGTATACTAAGCCTGTTACACATTGTTCTTTCCAGATATAAAATCTTGCCACTTGAAACAATGTTTTTCCCTGAAGAATCATATTCGAAGTTCTTTGACTTGTTTGCCAAAAGTACCTATAGGATATTATTTTGCCTATATTAATTAAGGTCAGCAGTAAGCCAAGCAAGTAAAGAAGCAGCCTAGGAAGCTTGTGTTTACTGTCCATATCCAGGCTGGATGGCAGTAGAGAAAGTTACAAAAATCTGTAAAAAATAAACTTCTGTTTGTTTTTGTCTGCAGGTGTTTGTCTGTGGAGATGATGTGGAAGCTAAACAAATGGTCATGGATATTGTTCGTGCACTGGGTCTCACTCCACTAGATAAGGGATCCCTCTTGGCTGCTCAGGAAATAGAAAATTACCCTCTGCAACTCTTTCCAATGTGGAAGTTTCCCTTCTTTTTGTCCCTTGGCTTAACTGCATTCTTCTTCTTCTACTGTTTGGCTCTTGATGTAATTTACACTTATATTTATGAAAACAATAACTTTTCATTTTTTATTGCAATAACCATTCCAAATCGGGTCTGCCCTGTAATGGCACTCATCCTTCTTGCCTTGGTTTATCTTCCTGGTATATTTGCTGCAATTATTCAGTTATACAGAGGTACCAAATACCGCCGTTTTCCAGACTGGCTGGACAAATGGATGCTGTGTAGGAAACAACTTGGACTAATAGCCTTGGCATTTGCTTCCCTGCATGCTGTGTTCACTCTTGTTTTTCCATTGCGCGCCTTCGTAAGATGGAGAATAAGCAAAGGAATCATCTCCCAGGTAAATTTTGTTCCCTGCTCGAAGTCTTCCTTTCTTCTGGCCCTGTTAAAATACTACCCTCTGCCTTGAGCTTCAGAAATCCACATGGACAGTCCAATGTTCTTTAAAATAGAGTAATATTCCTAGCTCGTGTTTCTTTTCGACATTGATATAGCTGTATTTTGTTGATACTATGTTGAGCTGAGGGGATTTCTGGCCTCAGTCTTCCTCTTAGATAGTTGCCATATTAATAAAATAATCAGGGAAAATGTAATCACTATTTCTTCATATACCTTCAAGAATAGAATATATTACAATTTTCTGATCTTACTTAACAAAGGATCACATATCTCTCTTCAACAGGTCTACAGAAGAGTAAAATATGTACCTCAATTACAGTTACTTGGAACCTATATGTAACATAATTCCTCTCCTGCTTTTTGAGCAGGCATTCAAAGTAAATCTCTGATGATCAGAGAGTTAATGTATAATGTTCATCTCCTCATTACCTGTAAGGAAACTTCTTCCACTTCTTGGTGCTAAAACTGCTATCACTAAAATACACCTGGTCTTCTTTTCTTCAGGCACTGAACAATAAAACAGAACCACTTGACACCAGCAGTGCCTGGATTAGTGACTCTTATTTGGCTTTGGGAGTTTTAGGATATTTTTTATTTGTTCTTCTGGGAATAACTTCCTTGCCTTCAGTCAGCAACAATGTCAACTGGAGAGAATTTCGATTTGTTCAGGTAAAAAGACCATCTCTAAAAAAATCTTCTTCTAAAAAAACCCTCCTTCCCTTATCAACAGTGGCCATGGCCAGGTTCACTAGACACTTATGGTTTTTCTCCATTAGTATCTCCAAATGTGATCTGTGCATTATCCACCATCACACAGTGAAAAAAAATTTACACGGCCATAGAGCTGTAAAAACTCACAACTTCTCTGATGGCTGCTTATGGTACAACTGGGATTACTGCATTAACAAGAGAAATCTGGGAACATGTGAGCTCCTAAAGGAAAAACGGAAAGCTGACTTTAACATCAAATTCCACAATTGTACTAAGTCACAAAATAATTTAGCCATTTTATTGGGCTGATTTTTTTTGTTCACAAGATAGTTCACTTAAAATGGATCTGAAAATTACTTTATAACTCAAATCTTCTCAATGCCAAGCATGTGAAGAGAATCTGCAATTTCTGCAGACTGTAAAAGCTGCTGTGATTATAAACAGGCTGCCCTTGGTGACACTATAATCTCAGCTCTCTGTTTGGAGGAAGTTTGGTGCAAGCTGCCATGCCTCTGCAGGAAGCAGGCTGGAGGGGAGGGGAGGCCAGAGAAGGGGAAATTACTATCAATGAATGTTTTATCAAGGCAAAAAACTTGCACAGTATGATACTTCTGGATGGATCAGCACTAGAGCATAAAAAAATCTTGGCTCTCTCCACTGAATGTCAGTGTTTTCTCTGTTTTTTCACAAATATGACAGCCACTAGGTAGTGCGTGTGAACTAGGAAATATTATAAGGGTTATTGATGGAGGGAAAAAAACCTATTTAATCTATCCATTTTAACTGATTTTTTTAAAGTAATAAGAGCCTTTATGCTATATAAAAGAGCTTCATTTCACCAGTCCCCAAGTTGGCACATGCCACAAATCTTACTGTGTCCTTAAATTTGCATTTGTTTTGGTTTAATTTACTGGTTTAACCTCCTTTTTTTTCCTTCTTTTTTTTCTTTCCTTGTCCTTTAGTCCAAACTGGGATATCTGTCACTGATTTTCTGCACTGCACACACGCTGGTTTATGGTGGAAAATGGTTCCTGAGCCCATCAGCATACAAATGGTATCTTCCAAACATCTACATCCTCTCCCTCATTGTTCCATGTGCTGTACTGGTTGTCAAATTTGTGCTGATATTTCCTTGTATAGACAAACCTCTCACACAAATCCGTCAGGGCTGGGAGAGAAATCCCAAATACTCAGAACAGTCAAATTACATTATCAACAAGTCTGCTGTATAATTAGACTAAACTGTATTATTAAAAAATATTATGAGGACATATCAAAGCGAAGTCTGAAAGCCAACTCTGTCTGGAGAGGGAGAGAAAAAGTGAAAACTTGGCCAGGCTCTGTAGAAAACAAAGCCACCCCAATGACAAGCTTTAAATACAAATGAGGCCATCAACTTTATGCACCCCAGGCATGCTTTCACTTAGGTGCAGATGCTCTCTTTTGCTTTGTTTATTTCCCCTTGCATATTTACCCTCCATCCTAAGAAGGGTATGTGAGAAGCAGGTGGTATTCCATGCCCCTCCTCTGTTGTTCCGAACTCCTCCAGAGCTGGGCAGAACCACAAAAACTTTGGGGTTAGACAGTGTTTGCTCCTTTTTCTTATCCTGTCCCACAGGACTCAGCTCTACTTGCATCTACACACATCCACAGAGAACCATATTCACACCTGCATGAGTTTCCACCCTTTTCCCTGTTTCTAACCCCAGAAGCCACCAGCATCAATAGAACAGGTGCATAATGGATGCTAGCTAGGAACAGAGCTCCTAGCATTGTTTATCCTCCATTAATAGCTGATCCAAGGAGAGCCATGTTGATGCCTTAGAGATAGTTGAGTAAGATTTGTTTGCTTTGTGTACAGGAACACTGATGTTCAAAGTGTGTAGGTCAAAGACTGCTGAATCTTTGCTTGTACTGCTCTACCAGAAATTCAGGGACAAGCGGAAGGAGTAGAGATCAAAATGGAGATAGAGAAGTGAGATGCAAGAAGTGCTTACAAGCCTCACCTTTTCAAGTACGGGCAAAAAATGATCTGTGATTTTTTGGGCAAGAAGTGAGTTGCAAGAAAAGAAAGTGAAGGAAAATCCTTTTATTTGAGGGGTTATATTATATGTCATAGTCATATCTCATGAAGATAATACTGTTGATTTTTCAAAAAATAAATCATTGGATGTGATATTCCAGATATTCTATGAAAATACTCATATTGTAAAGACAATAAAGATTTTTTTTTTCACTGTTGAGCTCTGTTATCATTTTGGGAACCTCTTTTCCTGAGATGCAGCTGCTGGTGTGGTCAGTTGTACAAAGGTTTTGGGAAGCTTTGGAACAAATAATAAAATGGGATCCTGTCTTCAGCCAGCTGCCTGGACTTGTCTTCCCCCATTTTTATTTGCTTCTTGGATGCTCACATAAGCAGATCTTTACTTAGTCATCCAAGTAGGCTGAGGATGTTGGAGAAAAACAGGTTCCAGCTGGGATGGTGACTTCCTATTAAATTGCAAACAGAAGATCCAAGTCTACTTTGGACTGAAGAATAAAGAAAAGACAAAATGTGTTGGTTTTATAGGAAGAGAATTGCTTACTATTTTTTACCTCTCTGCTCTTCTCGCTGTCTGTACAAAGAACACTCACATACGTGAAAATATAAGCATGCTGCCTAGTATATCTAGCTGGCTTTCAAACTAGCATTATCCAGCAGCTTTAAAAAATAAAATTAAAAAAAAACAAACTAACAACCATCTGAACAATACTTCTGAAAACATTTCTCAACAATGGAGTCTTTTTTAATTCTGGGCATACACCCTCTCTTCATGTCATCCTCTACCCCAGAATCTGTTCTTTATGCCCAAAAGAATGGTAAAGTAGTGTGGGATATCAGCAATTGACAGAGACAGATTTCTTAGAAATAATTCTGGCACCAAGTACTCTGACTCACCAGCACTGCATATGTTATACTTGTCCTAAGCTGATATGCATGTGTTGATGTAAGTCTTCACAGAAGTTTTTCTTGACCTGTGCCATGATGGAGTAATACTACACTTCAGCTTCCTTCAATGATTTTTCACAGAATCATTTATTGCAGAGGGGGTCAGGTATAGGCTCAACAGGCCCAAGTCACGACACTGTTGTGAGGATGCCTGTAACACCTCTTTACAGCTCCCTGGAGGAGAGGTGGAAGCAGCAGAAAGAGAGGAGGAAAACAAGACAGAACAAGAGAGAGACACTGTGTTTGCATGAGTACAAAAGGACACATCAGAGCGAAAATAAGTAGCAGCATTCTGAGCAAATATCCTCTAGATTTTGACATTTTGGTGGTAGATTCTAGTCTCAGTGACAGTTACTCCAGATTTATGTTATTACCAATAGCAACAGTTCCAGAGCACTGACACATACTGGGTTTTGATATTACTTCATAGAGGATTTATTCTCAGGATTTCTGCCTCTCTCCCAATACAGGTTTAAAACTTGCCCTTCCTCTCTCACAGCTGAGCCAGTGGGTTGGAGTTTAAGCTCTGACAGCCACGGCAAGTCCCATTTAAAACTGTGCTTTATGAAATACAAACAGTGCAAGTGCTCTGCTTTTTTTCCTCCCAGAGAACAGGCTCCTTTGTATTTTCAGAGGGCCTTGTGTTAAAAGAGGCCAAACCAAGTCTCATTTCCCCTCACCAGGAACAAGCACAAAGTAACCGTGGCCTGACTGTATGCTGCTTTGTACACTCACTCACAGCTAATCCATAGCCTCAAACACCCACAAGACTGTCCTTCTACAGATTCATAGTCTCAAACACCCACAGGACTGCCCTTCGGCAGGCAAGACAAAGGAATTTCTTTGGGGATGGATATCACGTTGTTTTGTCAAGTGAAAACACACCAAGATGTACTGGAAATGCAAAGCAGCTGGATTTGCAATTTGCTGTTTACTCCAAGGATAAAGTGCCAGTATCGGCTGAGTACAAACAGAGGAGGCAATGCTGTTTGCTTGCAGGGAGGGTGTACAGCAGCTCTCAGGAGCAGATCCAGAGCCCTTGCAGCTGAACTCGGCAGCAGGTGCTTTGTTGACTTCAGCAGAAAATAGGTCAGAACTTCATCACTCAGATCTGAGTGCGAGATTTCATGTCCTCTTCATATCCTCTTGTACTTGAGCAACTGGGGACAATTTGTTTCACAAATGTAAAAATTTACTCCTGAACATGGCACAGAAAACAAATTCAGTAATCATACTGGTAATGAAAGTATTCAATGGTAGTATCTTGAAAACAATAGCCAGTGCCAGGAAAACTGTTGGTAGTTGTACACATTACTCATGGCTGAGATCTTGGTATTCTATTTCTGTTCCTGTTATGTACTGAAAAAGCCTGGTGAAAAAGGAGATCAGAAGGTTCATTAAAGGAATTTTGGAAAGGATGTTTTCCATATGGTTCCCAGAAGCCAAGAAAAGCTTTTATGTGCATATGTACGTAATGCCATTCAAAGAACTCCTGCAGGAATAATGCATTCATTCGTAGATCTACTTCTAAATCAGTCAACACTTAGAAAATACAAATCACAGCATTTTCAATAAATAGTCACATAGATATTGTCACAGTAACAACTAAGTCTGGATTTCATCACACAAGAACATTTTATTCTGATGCATTACAGCATGGTGGGATAGACAGCAGCATGTGGGTAGACCTCTACATCCTTCATGATAGGTTAATATAACCCTTTGCCTTTTTTATAATACCTGGGAAATATCTATTTTAACAAAAAATATACTTATTAGTGAAAAGAAAGTATTTTAATCAATTAGATTTCCTTGAAATACAATGGGATTTCAGATACCCACCGGCCCCAGGGGATGCAGCTGATACCACAGATAGTGCTGGATCCTGAACCACGGAGATCTGAGCAATTCCCTTCAGTTCCAGCACACTGCACACAGAAGTCCTGAGATCTTCAACTTATTTTTCCTCTGCAGCACAGCCTTCTGTTAGGCTTCTCTGCTTTATCTAACAGGTACCTTTCACTCCAAGACATGACACTTTGTGACCCACTCTACAAAGCCCCTTTATTCCTGCATGTTGGATTTTACAAGAGCATCTTCTCTTTCAAATGCTGTTGACCATTTTGAATTCACTAGCCCAAACAAGGAATTAGTGAATATTATGAACACTCAGAGTAGCTATGTAACCCATGTTTGTCTCTTCTTCCTTATTATGATTAGCATATTTAATAAGCATTCAGTGTACTAATAGTCTAAATATGGTTTCTCTCCCACACAATTTGAAAGCTTTTCTCTCCTACAGAGACTATTTTTTTATGTGCATTATACAGATTTTTGTTGTGGATCTCCGTTTGTATCACTAATTCCTGACCTTAACATGAATGATTCTCTCCCTCGAGGAAGCTGACATTCCTCAAGAAACAGTTTTTATCTATCACCATAGAAAACTACACATCTCTTATTCTTGCATATTGCTTTAATAGTCTTTACTCTGGGAACCCAGAATTGACACAAATATTATCTCTGAAAAGACTAGACCCCTACATATTACTTTCTTATAAGCAACCTCTGTGCTACAAGAAAAATACACTACAGAATCTTGACAGGACATGCACAGACCTCACAGAACTGCATGAAACTTAGCTAACATTTCCAAATGCTGCAAGCTAGAAGTGGTACATTTTGTTCATATGTCTTCAGAAACATGCTTTATTCCTGTCCCTCTTTTTGCTTGCACATCCAGATTTGCTTATTATTCAAGATACAATCTCTTCACTGTGCTTCTCTTCACATGTGCTCAGATTTAAACAAGGAATAGCTTAACTGCAGTCAGTAGACTCAAGATAGTAGCAGAAGTAGTAGTAATAGCGTAGAGGCTGTTTCTAATTTCCTAGTTATCCATTAAATTTTTGCCCTGGTTTTATGGAAGATGGGAAAACGTAGTCTTTATAAACCTCTCTTTTAGAGCCTTCAGAAAATAGATAAATGAAAATTTTTAAAAATATAAGTTATTGTAATATGCTAACCATTACAGGACACAAGTGGTTGAATAACACCAAAGCAAACAAGAATGTCCCAAAAAAGACATGTTTGGGACATATTATCTATGACAAAGTGTTGGCATCAAATTCTTTATTTTTAAAGAAACACACTGGAGAAAAGTATATGGAACAAAATTAAAAAGCTATTAGAATGAATGAGAGAGAGAAGGAAAGAAGGAGGAAGAAAAAGCTGGTTTTCCTCTTTGCTACTGGCTCCATGACAGAAAATACCACACATTTTTGATTGCAGTTATAAATCAAATTATCATTTTAGTACCTTGTAAATAATTAAATGAAGAGTTTGATCATGGCAACCCTGGAGTTCAAACTACGCTTTAGGATCCCACCATAGCCTTCTTTCCTCAGTCCAAACAGGTACAAATATGCTTATCTTCTCATTCTTTACAACAACCATTCCAAAGGTAGCTGCCACTCCACACCACTCATGGTTGAGCAGCAGCAGTAGCAAACCCAGTTGTCCATCAGGCACAGGGCTTACATAGCTTGGTATTAAATATAGTTGGAAAAACTGTTTCCTTGGGGTAAAAATCAGAAAAGATGCCATAGCCCAACTGCACAGGCTGAAGACAGATTGCTTAATGGACTGCTCTGTTTCAGTGGAAGCCACCATCATCTTCAGTTTATAGTTAAAGAAGCGAAATCAAACACAGAATCTCACTGAAGAAAGACTAAATCATTCACACGGCATGAAAACT
The DNA here is from genome assembly GCF_021018805.1 of Prinia subflava. Classification (NCBI taxonomy): domain Eukaryota; kingdom Metazoa; phylum Chordata; class Aves; order Passeriformes; family Cisticolidae; genus Prinia; species Prinia subflava. The sequence continues at coordinate 132,400,109 of NC_086247.1, forward strand.
GGAACTAAAAGAAATCCTTCAGTACTTGGTGAAGACGAGTGAGAGCTGGGCAGGGTGAGCAGAACCTGAAGAGGTGACTGCAAGGGTAGTCCTTCCCCCTCCCCACTTGTCTAGTGATGAACCAGAGCTTTGGGAGCACTGGAACAGGGCAGATGCAGTATTGCTGTCATTTAGAACCAGCCCAGGAAATCAGAAGCGATGGATGCAGAAGTAATTGCAGGGAATTATGTTAAATACATACAGGATTATAGTTTGTTTGGTTTTCCAGTAGCTTCTGTTTTCCAATTGCATAAGTAAAAACTGGAAACCAAATCCCATCTTTAATTGGATTGGTCTAAAGGTTAAACCTCAAGTCACACTTCAGAAACTCCGGTCTGGTCTTACTGGCAAGCCTGTCGAGCATTGTTGAGATAAATAAATTCAAGAACTTTGGATACCTAATCTTGCCTGAGGGATCCCTCCTGTCCAGTTACAGAAGTCTGGGAAGGATAAAGGGGCTGACTTGGAACAATACCAAATACCCAAGTATCACTGAATACTACTGAATAACTTCTAGCATGTCTACTTCAAACACCCATGTTTGCCAGCAAAGCTGTCTTCCTTGTCTTTTGCAAAGAAGCTGACACTCAGATTCACACTTACTGTCTTCACAGATACATCCCAAGTTTCTTTAATGATCCCTGTGTCAGTGACTCATACAACATCATGCAGGAAGTCAGAGGCGAGGAGAGGAATTGGATGCAGGTTTCCTGAAGCTAAGGATAGTTCCCTAATTACGAGGAGCTTTACAGATTAGAAAGCCAGAAGGCAACCTTGTGATTAGCTATTCTCTCTTCCTGCAGAACACGCGCTGTAGACACTGCCTAAATTAATTCCTTTCTGAATTATCAGGAGTTGTCATATTTTTCGGTTCGCAGACGCGCTGCAAATTTTCCAACAGTAATACAGATTGCTGTAAAGTTTAAGCTTCCTGACAACATGTAGTTTTATCCTAGCTACCATTTGTTATTGCTGGCAGGTAATCCATTAAAACAGGCTGCATTAAAGATATTCTGAAGGAACTGCTGAACTTGATTTAAACGTTAGAAAGCTCACCACAACTTCTGGTAAATTATTTTGACAGCTGATTACCCTCACTTCAATACATAGCCTGGATTTTTTTTTTTTTTCTTTTCTTTTTTTCTTTTTTTCTTTTTTTACTGTAGTATTCAGTAAACAAAATTTATGATTTCTATGATTTATCTGAAGTGTCCAGAATGGTGGGGTGGCTATATATAGACCACATATATTACTCCAGAGAAGAAACCCAGATGTAAGAAGAAAAAAAAGTGATTTATACATATATATATATATATATATATAAATACTAGCTTCTACTGTATATGTGGAAATCCAAACACACACTGAAACTTCTTGGTGATGAAAGTGAAAGATTCAATGTATTTCCAATCAAAAATATTTTAAACCTAGTAAAGTAAAAAATTAAAATATTAACAGTCAATGTGGATAATCTCAAACTTAACCACAATTCCAAAAAAAAAATCTCATATCCTAACAAATATTTTTAATAACAGTGTGAAAACAGCAAGGATATTACCTGCAGGTTTACAGTTTTTGTAACCTACTCTGTTAAATTTACACAAAGAACAACTACCACATAAGCAGGTTTCTAGGGAGTGTCTCAGGAATTAGTTGCAGATCCACCATTACACATAAGAAGTCTCAACAAACATAAAATCATTGCGGAAGAAATGTGCAAACTATAGTACCCTGGAAACCCACAATGAGGACAGAAACAGATGAATTCAATGGATGGTGCACTTTCAGCCATAGTCCCATTGAATCCACCTCTCCAGAAGGTGACTGTAGAGGATCAAAGGCTTGTCATGCTTCCAGCCCAAGCCTGGAAAGCACCAGCCGAAAACTATTCACAGAGTGCCTACTAGAAAGGGTTATGAACCTTGCTGAAAAATGCTAAGGGGGTAGGAAAAAGAGGGCAGGAGACAGATCTGTCATGGTTTTGTGATTTTCAAATGCACAGAGAAGAGAGTTCCACTGCTGCAGAGAGTAGTGTCTGCACATTTTTTCACACTGTGAAAGGGACAATGAAGTCTCTGGAATGATCTCCTTTACCACCAAAAATGTTGGAGCAAGAATGTTGTTGTAAGAATGTGGGAAAATTTCTTACATCCACAGATTACAGTAAATTCAAGTGATTCATTAAAAAAAAAAAGAGTTGAATGCAATAAAGAGTACCCAGATCACTATTCTACTGATGAAATGTCATAATCCTTGAGCAATCCTTGGAAAAGTAGCAGAGAAAAAGCAGCTTGTCTCTTCCATGAAACAGCAGAAAAAAAAATAATCTATACAAATATATGCAACTCTGGGACTGTTTAAGAGAGCACCAAGTGTGAGAGAAGCATACCGAGAGTATCACACAGGCTTCAGATAAAACCACAAGTGTACTTAGGCAGCTTTGGCTAGGTTTAAAGGTGAAGTTCTACTTAAATCACTCTACCCAGAGGCTGAGAGTAAAGGAACTTGTTCATTTCTTTCCAAGTTTAGGTATTTGACATTTGGTGTTGTTGCACTTATTTTCAAAAAACACACATAAGGAAATATATAGCTCAGTTACAACTTCTCTTTGTAAAGAAAAGAACATGAAGACTAATAAGCTGTAAATGCTTGGGTTAGGAGAAATATTAGAACCATTTGAGAGCCAAAACACCAATATCAAATATCATTATCCCAACACGAGAAGGAGAACAAAAAAGATTAGAGTTAAAACTATACAAATGAGATTTAAAAATCTCCTGGATGTGCCTTGAAGACAAAACCAGTGAAAATAATTATCCTCATTGGTCTAGTGACTCTTTTTTAGTATGGGTGGATTCACTCTTGAAAACACCAGGTCAAGCATAGATGCGTTAGTCAATCTTAAATCACTGAGTAGTGCACAGGGACACCAGCATTAGATTAAATGTTAATTGCCTGTGTAATGCAGCAGGTTATACTGCATCACAAAATCATTGTTTATTCAAAATAGGGGAAGGAGTGTGTGAATGCTACCACCTGCATACCTTTTGTTTATTTTTCTGAGATTTTCTAAAAACAGACAATTGAAAAACCAATCCAGTTGTTTCATCTTCTCTTTCTTTCTCCACACAGCTATGAAGAGTTTCTTAAGTAGGTCACTCTAGTACAAGCACAGAGTATGTGTAAATAAAGGGCCATGGATTTTTCCCTTAGCTATCTTGAGTGAAATTTCAGGGATCAGTCCAAACACTGTTTTGTCAGAGATATGCCAGGAAAAAAAAAATATTTTTAAAAAAAAATTTAGCAGAAAATACAATAGCAACAACTTCCTAAGTAGGGTTGTTAAGTTTTTAGAAAACACGTAGTAATAAAATAGACTAATTATATTCAATCTGTTAAACACAACAGAAGGAGCAAGCTAAGAAAGGAGCACAGTGCTAAAACTAGGTGCACTGCTAATGTACTCTGGGAATGTGTCATAAATCCCAACCTTGGACTAACAAACACCTAAATAAGATTACCTCTGGTGAATATTCATGGTGTAACTAGTTAAATTATAAAAGTACTACATAAAGAATTTACAAATGAAATAAATGGCTAGACTCACCAGGAAAAAAAAAAAAAAAAAAAAAACCAAAAAAAACCCAAAAAAAAATCAAAACAGTACCTCTTTACCTCTACAAGGAGGTAAAGAGGTACTGTTCAAAGGCAGACAGAACTAGAAGCATCTGACCACTCCTGACACCCTCAGCTCCAACTACTGCAGCAGAAGAAAATCAAGCACCTCTCTTTGGGTGCAAAACACTTATACCTAATGTATATAAACACTTATACCTAATGTATATCTACAGAGAAGACAACTTTTAAAACCAGATCTTTCAGCCAGGATAATGACACCGCTTAACACACCTACATGTGATGTTCCAGAGAGGAAAGGGCAGTATTTACAGATAATTTCTTTCTGTCTGGTTTTATTAACAGAGTCCATGAGGGAAACAAAGTAAAGCACTTAATCCATACTTATTTTCCATCCTTCTGTCCTTGCACTCACAAACCTTCAGAGCAAGCAGAGTTATTTACCACTCAGATAAAACAAGCTTGGCCACTTCAAGGAGAGTGAAGATAGATATCTGTGACCTCTGGTCCCAGCTAGGTTTTCAGCAGAAACCTTCACAAGTCTGATTCCTGTGCAAAACAGAACTATGCACGTAAAATTTCCTGTGCCCACTACCAGTGAATAACTGGGCCCCCTTAAGTCCAAAATAATGGTAGTCATGAGCTATTATAAAACCATTTTACATGTCAGAAACACTGTGGCTCTACCCTGAGAATATTTGTGGCTTTTTCAGACCATGTCTTTTAGGTCTTTTTTCCCAGTCTTCTTCAAATTTTTGTTTGCCTCTATGCCAGAACATGGTGAGAACACTAGTTCTGACCAATTTTTAAGCGTGTATTTGAAATACATGTGTGAAAGTTTGCCAATGCTTTGAAGTGTTAGATGTGGAGGTACTGTGCTTAAGCTAAACTATCAGAAAGCCATTATTAGATATTAGCCAATACAAAAGGTGATGAAAACCACCTCACAAACGAACAAAAACACAAAACCTGTGGATGAAAGCAGAAAGGGAAGAGGATGGGAACATCCTCAAAGTTATACAAACACCCTAATCCAGACGAGTGTGGAGATGATTGTGCTTACACAGACTGGGTTCCCACATTTGAGAGCAACTCCAAAATTCAGACCCTTGTTTTAATGTTTACTGCCAACCAACTGCTCTAGCTTTTGTTTAAATAAATTTCAAATTAAATCAGAAAGCTTTTCTGTTAACTTGCAGAGTGCTCTTAGACAGTTCAAGGCAAATTCATTCCTGCTTGTAAGAGGTTAAGCATGCACAACACAAATGGAAACCACCAAGTGATTATTAGCATCTCTAAAGATTCCAGGAAAAGGTCAATTATATAAAAATGAGTAATGTTGCTAAGAACAACAACAACAACAAAAAAAAAGTAGAGTTCTAGATATTTTTCCAGCTGGAAAGCCCAAACATTTTGGAGCACAGAGTACAACAACGGAAAGCCTGCCTGGCCTATTTACCTATTATGTATATATAAAATTATATTTTATAAACATATAAAATCATGCACAGGACTTATGGAAAAACAAAGGGGTACATAGGCCAGGCAGGCTTTCCGTTGTTGTACTCTGTGCAGTACAGAGTACAGAACATCCTCTAAGTATGAATGTTCTTACTTAGAGGTGACGCAGAATACTTCTTCATGAAAATTCTAATCACTTTACTGAAAGAATAAGGAATCATCAGTTATAATGTATATATTAACAATGTATGAAAGGATTCAGCTGCAAAAGGACTGAGCAAGAAAGAAGCATCAATGACAACAACAACAAAAAAACGTATACTAGACATCCTGCAAACATGAAAAACAAACTGCACATCATCAGCTCTCCTAATAGTCATGGTACCATGTTCTGAAATAAAAATTATTATGTTTTGATACATTATTATGCATAACTGGCTAATGATTTCTGACTTTCCTTGACTAATTATGACCTCATTTGTATATCATGCTCACTCTTTCTAGGTGGACAAAAAGAGTGTTACACTCAAAGGGAGAAGAAATGTTCTCTGTGATACAGTTCACATAAAATATGGCAAACTGGAATACTTTAAGTGGCAGATTTGTGGTTAATTTTAGAAATTACACTTCTCAACCAATCTAATTATTTAGAACTATCATACTCAAACATTTACATATTACCCAAGATCTTCAGAATGGATTCCCAAAAATATGTGCATGAATATGTTCTAAATCTTTTCCAAAAGAAAAACCTATAGATAAACTCCTGAACCACTGTTACACATTTTAAAAGGGAGATTTGACACAAAAAATTTTAGGTTCAGGAATACTACAGCTCCTATTAGAGATGAGTGCTGGGACCCAAGGAGCTGCTCCCGCAGCTGGTACCAGAGGCCTGTCTAGGTGAGTTCTGTTTCTACCTTTAGTAGAACTTATATTTGGTTATTGTAAAAAACACGTATAAGTTAGACAGCCAACAAGGAAGAGCTGATGTGCCTGAATTAGAAGTAGCAGTGTGACATCTAGTGGGATCTTTCTGGGACAGCAATAGGCCTATTCCTTTTTAGCAACTCATAAAGCTCACATATCACAGAATATTCTGATTTGAAAGGGACCCACAAGGATCAATTCCAAGTTGTAAGTCAATGGCCCGTACAGGGATTGAACTCATGACCCTGGCGTTATTAGCACCATGCTCTGCCGAGATAATAGGTTTCAAGAAATTGAACAAAAGGACCACTGAAGTTAATACAAGGAACAAAGAAAACGGCCACAGACTAAACAGGTGAGGAAAAAATATTTACAAAAGCCAGAGGTGAAGGAAGAAGTTTTGTGTTCACTGGTATTGCTTTCAGAGTGTATTCAAGTATGACTGACAGGAATTGAAAATACATTTCATGTTGGCCACTTGGGGATGGGTGTTGCAATATTTGAGGCATTTTCAACACACACCCCATGCTGCAACAGAAGCATTAACCAAAACAAGCACCGAGAGGAGACATGAAGATTAGGAAAGTGACTTTTCTGCACAGAGTGTGACACAACTCTTTCACTTCCAGTATGCTGAAACCTTGGATTTCCCCAAATTCTAATTGCATCATAGGTGGTAGTGTGGCACTTAAAAACAAGTAAATAAAAACTAAGCTTTATTTCCCTGGAGTTGTTTATTTTCATGTCCCTTCTACTACATGAGTCACATGCAAATCAGCCCAAGACATTTCCCCAGTAATTTGGCCAGTCTCATTGATTATGGAAATTACAGATCAGCAAACGAAAATGAATTCTGGTACTACTGGTGTCACCTCAGTTCAAGCACTAGACATGGAGAGAATAAACACTATCTGACTAGATAGTCAACTAATATTGGAGCTAAGAATGAGAGCTCAAATGGACATCAGGCACCTAATGGGTGACAATAATTCAGGCAGCTGACGCATCGTTTCCATGCTCTGTATGCTGCTTTTGTACCCAGAAGTACTGTCCCTGTCCCACCTCGAACTGACCAGATATGAGCTAATTTCACCGTCAGGAATATCCCTTGTGTAGGTGGATACCCATGACACTGCTTCGGAAGAACAAGGCTTCAAAGCAATTCCTTTCCATCTGCACCTGGGAGTTTTACAGGCCTTTGCTTACCATCCAGCCAGTACAGCAGAATCTTAGCCTTTCAGAAGGTAAAGTGGCATAATATATATTCCTATTTATATGAGAGCGTATATGCTGACACATAGGATTGCAAAAAGTGTTGTACAGAAACAATCAGATGCCTTATTGCTGAACTTCTGCGCTTTAATCCTTTATATACATTTAATATTTTCATATTATGGCTTCTGTCCAGCAAAAGCAGAGACCCAAATCCTGACCCCATGTTAGTCAACAAAATAATTAAAAGAGCTTGCATGACTTGCTATGGTTACTTTAAATTATCCAAGCTCTTGGTATTGAAGGTTTTGAAATAAGGTATGTGGATGGTAAAGGAATAAAGATCAGTTGAAAAGTGATATGGAAAGTCATCAGTATTGTAAATGTCTTATTCAAGTCACACACACATATCACTGTTATCATCAGATATTTTATATTCTAATTATATCTTTAGTTAAAGACCATCTTGAGAGCCATCTGACTGCAACGTACCAGATCTAAGAAATTAATGTCATTACTGAAAAGTGGCATTTCAGCTTTTGTTCTGTAAAGAACTCATGCCTGGGGAATGCACAAACTGTTGTATTTATAATTAAATTGATGTGGTAAATTGTGTTATTGTACTGCATTGAATAAAAGCTGATTGTTAGCCTCAAAAAATCTCAATATCAAAACCTCACTAGCTGTACGATCCACAATTAAGGTTATCTTGTCTTAGGCCTTCAGTGATACTCTTGCTGATGCCTAGGGAGTGATAAAAAATTTCCACAACTCTGAACACAGGCGAAACTAAGAAGGGAATGAGTATGGAGTAAGGGGGCTGGTCACCTCTGAACCATCTATTTAAGAAGCTGTAGCTGGGAGGGAAAAATCTGGAAGACAGATAAAGTTGTAGGAAAACTGAGGTAGCTCAAACTGGATGAATAAAATCTATAGAAAATTATGTTCTCCATACTCTCAGTATCTATAAAATGACAGACATGCCTTCCCTTTGTCTCCTATCCTTTTATTATGTGATGAATCCAGCATAAAACTTGGCTATTAAAGGAAATCCTGTACAAAATACTTGGCTGCAGAACTGAGCATAAATAATGTGCAGTAAATAAAAAATGAAAGGGTGGCATCAAAGAGAGAAAAAAAAAAAGCAGCAGTACATAAAAGCACCATTCCTTTGGGCACTAAATCAGGCATATTGGAGATATCTGGTCTGCATTGTATTTATTTTTCTACCATTTACAATTATGCCTCTTCCCAAGTATTGTAATTAAAAGGGTAAGGAGACTGTTTCTTGGCCTCCTTTAAGCAGTATACTTATTCCAAAATTTTTATCCCCTCAACTGTGCTAAGTAAACACCTCAAGAAAATGGAACTTTAGACTTTAATTCCCCATTTCCTCCACACCTTTATTGCAGTTGTCAGGAAAGCGTGACACCTCAGCACAGCAGCACCACGCTCCCAGCCCGTACACCAGGTTGGGAATGTAACTGGCAGCACGATCCAGCTCGAGGCTTTCAGTTCAGGGTGACCGAATTCCCACATCAAGTGTGAGCTCATGTCAGGGTTAAATGCACCCAGACTTAGGAGGAACAGCAGTAGAGCAGATGGGCAAGCAGAAAGTCTGTGACTTGTCATGGGTTTATGCTAGCGTTGGTTCAGTGTGAGGAGGCATGGCACACATAATGAATGTGACTTGTGACCAGAGTTTAAGGCAGTGACACTATTACTGTAGCTCCGTTCTGAATTCTTTCTTATATTCCTACTACAAAGAATCCAGAAAAAGCTATGGAATGAAAACCGTACACATTATTTTCCCTTTCTAAACAAAATATTTTACCTAGGCCTTTTCTTAGGAAAATACAGTGAATTGTCTCAAAAAAACAAAACAGAACAAAAACAAACAAAAAAAAAACCCCACCATCACGGTAGCAGTACTAGCATCCTGTGTTGCTTGACTTCAATCTTCCCACTAGAGGGATCACACACTCTTTGAGATCTGCAAAATCAGAAACTATTTATTCTACACAGATTTCTTACTGTAATATGGTGAACTTATCAAAACTGAAAAGGTTACCACAGCTCAGCAGCCCTTCAGAAGGCAGCTGTGTACTCATTAATCTCCTCAAACAGCCTTCCTTTGCAGCCTTCACTGTCCTCAGATATGGAACAAACAAATGCACCAGTGCAAACAAAATGCCTGCCTAAAAATCCATTTAAAATACATCCCCTTGGTTACATCTGTCCCCTAGCTCTTTTGCTCATGTGTGTTTAAATAGAAATAATCTTGCAAATGCTAACTACTGAGTGCAGTGCACTTGGGCCCCTCACTACAAGAAGGACACTGAGGTTCTGGAACAAGATCGGAGAAGAGCAACAGAGTTGATGAAAGGTCTGGAACACAAGTCTGATGCAGAGCTGCTGAAGGACCTGGGGTGGTCCTGCCTGGAGAAAGGGAGGCTGAAAGGGGACAGTATAACTCTCTACAGCTGCCTGAAAAAATGCTTGTACTGAGGTGGGGGTCAGTCTCTACTTTCAAGTAAGAAAAGAGGAAATGGACTCAAGTTCTGCCAGGGGAGGTTTTTGGATATTTGGGGAAATGTCTTTATTGAAAGCATTGGTGAGCATTGGAACAGGCTGCCCAAGGAGGTGGCTGAATCACCATCCCTGGGGGTATTAAAAGACCTGTAGATGTGGCACTGAGGGACATGGCTTAGTGGTGGGTCTGGCAGTGCTGGATTAACAGGTGGTCTCAATGTTTTAAGAGATCTTTTCTAGCCTAAACTCTACGATTTGATGAGTGTCAGGAGTCTCACCAGAAGTACTGAAAATGGAGAATGGCCAGATATTTACCCTGAGTTAAAGTACAAAAAAACCCTACCCCAAACACATCTTCCTTTTTGATACAGCTACAGCTGTACAGTTTACTGTCTTTATCTACCAACTGGTATGAATCATATCTTTTTATTTCTCATTGAAGCAACCAAAAATTCATTCCTATTGGCAGTACATATATACCATTTGACACTTTGTTTATCAATGTATAAACAAAAATATTAAAATCTCTTTAAATCTCATTACTTATATTCTTTGCCACTTATTTTCAATCTTTCCAGCCTTTAATATTCTTATCATTGTTCCTAGGTCTTATTTCAATTAGGGCTTTTTGCCCAGGCATTAAATATATGTACTTGAACAAAGTTCAGCACAGAGCCTGCAATTACCTGCACTGCACATGATTAAGTCTGGTCAATAAAAGTATTTGACCACCTCGCAGCTTGATACCAACACAGTTAAATACCCTTGTGAGATAGGTATTTCTTAAGCCAGGAAATTAGACAGGGTCACTATTTGGTTTCTCAGCTGCTTCATAATTTCCTATATGCTGTTCTGTGTGATGAAGGTATTATATAACAATTTGTCTCATTCAGCAACTCTATTGATTATTAAATTACACTGAACACCAGTTTTGTTTTCATGTAATTGGCAATTGTTAGCAGTTATAAGGTGCAATTAGTGCTGAAATAATAAAATATATGCCACATAGATAATGTCTGAAAGTCCTGTTTAGTGGATGCCTTAGAAGCTGAGAAGGGTGACTCACTTTTAATTGAAAGTTTACTGTAAATTAGTATACTTTAATTAATTAAAGTCCTACTCAAATGTATCATGTTCTTCAGAAATTATGCTAATAAACAGAAAAAATGTTACGCTTCCAGATTTTGGACAGCAGGCCATTGACTCTGCAAGGTCTCCATTAGGAGATTTGTTTCTGTCATACAAACTCCAGCAACTGATTTCTCGTCGCCTTGCACTGAATTAAATAGGTCTCACTAGGAGAGGGAGGGAGTTCTATGTTTTGCAGACTCCCAAGACCAGCTCAGCCCAAGGGTGGCCGCTCCCGCTGGCGCTGCCCGGGGGTGTTGGGCGGTGAGCGGGACACAGGCACGGGCTGTGCGGTGAGTGCGCCAGCGGGAGGAGAATGCTGCATCACCGCCGGTGCTCTTCCAGGCAATCCCGAACCCACAGCGGCCCCCGACTGACACAAAAGGGCTCCCTCGCTTCACTGGGACACGGGCATTCCCCCAGAATTTGGACCTGCAGACGCGAAAGAAATGATACAGCCTGTTCTCCGTCTTTGGGAACAGCGACGGGTGATCAGAAGATCTGAAGAAAAAGCAACGGTACCAAAACACAGCACGTAAGGATGCGTTTTGGGATACACGATACAGATGCATGAACTGCTGAGTCTGTGAGCCTTGCGGCCTTTTGGTAAATCACTATTTCAGAGTCGGTGATTCTGAAATAACCTGACATCAACTCAGCCGATTCGCCGGCGAACATGTCGGGAGCCTTCCTGCCGCCTTAGTGGCTCACAGCCGCCACAGAACAGCGCTTTTCCGGGAGCGGCAGTCCTGCGCCGCGCCGGGGACCGGCTCCACCTGCGCCGCCCGCTGGTTCAGGGGCGCAGCCTCCTCCTCCTCCTCCTCCTCAGCGGAGCGGTTCCGTCCCCAGGCGCTGCCTCCCGCGGGTGTCTGACCGCTGCTGGCCGGGACCGCCGGCGACCTGAGCCCGCGTCCCGCACTGCCAGAGCCGCGTCCCGCCCCGCGGCACGGGCGGGCCCGAGGAGCGCCGCGCCCCGACCCGCCCTGCCTGCGCCGGGAAATGCCGCCGCAGGGCCACGGGCCTGTACCACCGTGCCGGAGGGGGAACTTGGAGAGCAGGAGATCGGGAGGGGGCGGTCCCTCAGCTCCCGACGGCACCGCCCGGCACCGCCCGCTGCCCTGGTGACGGAAGGTCACCGCTTGCCCCGCCCGGGCGGTGGCGGGACGCGGGCTCCGGGAAGGGCCGGGGCTGGAAGTTGCCGCCCTCCCTCCGTATCCGGGTGGTTGCTCCCGGGCGCAGCCGGACCGCCGGAGCCGGTGCCAGGCGAAGATGGCGTACCCGGGGCAGCCGGCGCCCGGCGGGTTCTACCAGGGCGGGGTGAGCGGGGCTGGGGCCCGCGGGGGGATGAGGCCGGGGGAGCGGCGGCAGCCGGCTGAGGCGGGCTGTGCCCGGCCGGCGGCCCGGGGGAGCGGCGGCAGCCGGCTGAGGCGGGCTGTGCCCGGCCGGCGGCCCGGGGGAGCGGCGGCAGCCGGCTGAGGCGGGCTGTGCCCGGCCGCCGCTGCCGCCGGGAGGGGCCGCAGGGAGAAGGGAGGGGAGAAGCACAACCCCGCAGCTGCTGCCGCGGGCGAAAGTCTGTGCTGGGGGTGTCGTTCCATGGTTTTCACCTAAGAATCAGGCTTATTTAAGGATTTTCACACTTAATGTATATTTTTCCATGTATTTGCCCTAGACATTTGTTTTGCTCAACTTTTCTGAAGTGGAAAAAAAATTTGCAGTGCCTTAATATTTCTTCAGCACGCCGTTTTCTGCTAGCGGGAGAATAAAATGAAACCGTGGTGAGATACACCAGGCTGTATCTAGATCAGCCGATTGCTCCTCGGCAAGGTTTTACACTGATCTGCTTACAATACATTATTATATATATGTCAGTAGTCAGTATATCAGTACTGAAAGTGAGAGTTGATTTGGGGATTTTTTTCATAAGGAGTTTCATTTTCGGTTGGTTTGATTTGGGGGAGGATGGTGTGTACCTAAAAACGTAAGTTTATAAGTACAGATCCTTAACTGAATCATTGGTTTAAAATGAATTTTCTTTTTGATTTCCAAAGTATGGAGGCGCTCCAGGAGGACCAGCATTCCCAGGACAAGCTCAGGATCCTTTGTATGGTTATTTTACTGCAGTAGGAGGGCAGGTAAACTTGTGAAATGTTACTTCCTTCTTGGATTTTTTTTTTTTTTTTTGCCTGGGGAATACTCTCTACCTTTGGAAGGAGGAATGCCTAGTATTTGCAGTGAGAAAAACTGATGTTTCTAGTTAAGAAAAAAGCCAATCCACAGTTGTTTTACTTAGCCTATTTGCTATATATAGCTGTATTGGTGTATGTTATAGCTGTATACATACAGGAACTATACCGTTTGAATAATGCTGATAGTTTCTATATTGTATGTGTAAGTGCACACATACATACACAAACAGAGGCATGTATGCCTCTGTTTCCTATATAGGTATCAACAGGGAATGTACAGGTGCATGAAGTTTTGTTACTGAATTGTGACTCAGCTCTGGGCTGGTGGATGCTGCCCGGTTCAGGAGAAAGAAAAGAGAAACAGTGGAAAGCGTGGGCTGTGGAGATGGTCTGGCTAAGAGCAAGAAATGCAGATAGGAAAGAGGTCATTACATTATCTTAATAGACTCACAAATGGAAAAGCAGTCATGGGTTGTGCCAACATCTGGGTTTAGTGGTAACATGGAGTAATTATTCTTCTGGAGGAAAGGCATTCACAACTTTTTTTTCCCTTCCCTGTCATTCTCTACTGCATTTTTAATTTCTTTCCTGTAATTTTGTGGAATATATTCTTTTTGTATGGTCACGCATGTTACTAGAAATAAGTGCCGTTTGAACTGTATTGCAGAGTTTAGGAGCAATTAAGTTGAGTTTATGGAGCTGAAGGTCTGTGTTGGTTGGCCATATTACAGCTATGTATTGTACACTTGTAGGGTGTGTGCAGATCTAAAACTGATCTTGGATCTGTTATCCTTAGGTAGATACAACCACAACATGAAAATTTGAATTCAGCAGTATTAGCTCATGTTGAGATGCCCACCATAACTTGGATTAGTTTTGTTGTCTGTGTTACTCTTTTGAATGAATAATGCATTTTGCAGTCTGTATCTTACTTCCTTCTAACTGCTTAGGAAAATATTTAGACAGTGTTTTTGTAGTGAAGGAGAACACTGGAATGAGCTCTGTGTGGTGAGGCCTTTCTGAGAAGGTGGAACCCAGAGCTGACAATTTGTGTGGCAGCTGAGATGCCTCTGTGTGCAGGTGCCACCTGGATGTGTGCCAGGAGTCAGCAGTGGCGCCAGTAACTGACACTGGAACAATGAACAAGCTCCTGTTGTAAAGAGAAAGGGAGGTGGCAGCAAATGGCACTGTGGAGAAGAGGTGGCAGGAGCTGGATCTCAGCAAAACATAGACCATGCCCAGGTTTCTCAAGTGAGGCATGGATACTGGAAGCTGGGAAACCAGTGAGTTCATGGGGGTGATCAAGTTAGCACTGAAGAATACTTAAATTAATACTCTGAAATGCTTTCTATTTGTAGAAATCATTCCTTACTGAAATGAACTCGGTAGCTTTTGAAGTTATCCTTGGAATATGAGCTGTCTGTTTCTGGTACCAGTGACTGTGCAGAAGTAAAAACCCCATAAGGAAACAGTGATATGTAACAGATAAATTATCAGTTGCTTTTATGGCCATCTGTGCAACTTGGTAAAAAGCCACATCTCAGTTATCCATAAGTACTTATTGTGGAATTAGTATGTTTTGGTTATGGTTTGCTGCTCTGTGTGTCGTTTTTTATGCCTATATAATATATAATGTTTTCTCTGAGCTTTCTTTGAAGTAGTTGACAACAGGGATCTTGTCTTTGACTTGATGAATTCGTTTCCTTTGTTTACAGAAGAAACACAAAATATTTCAAATCTTTATTCCATCGAGTCTCTTTGTAGGAAGTAATAGTTTATTTTTTAGCCTGTTTGCAAAGCCCATATGCATTGTCTAGCTTAACCTGTTTATGATCTACTAAAAAAAACCAAAAAAAGACAAGTATCTTGTTGGTAATGTTAATCTTGATTACAGTCATGCTTTTCCATCTAAAACATCTCTGTTTTAAGTTATGCAGTTCCTATCTTTATTTCAGAAGGTACAAAGCCTTTGAAGAGATTACTTACTTAATATTAATGGCTATTTCAAATCTCTTTCCCCCCCTTTTTGCCCATACTTTTTTAATATCAAGTATTAAATACATCTGTATCATTAGACTGATGGAGTAGATAGGAAGCAAATTTGGGATTAACTGCCATTAACTTTACATAGAATCAAAACATTGTTGCCTTTTTCAGACCTCATCAAATATCATTTAACAGAACTATTTGTCTTACAATGATACTTCATTTCTGAAAGTTATCAGACTGTGCTGTTCCCACCATATCATTCAGTAGCATATCTCTGTTCTTGAAAAAAAGAGCTTTCAAAAGTGGGTTTAAAAACGGGAAAAATTGGGAAAATGCTGTAGCAAATACATTCATAGAATATGCTGAGTTGGAAGGGACCCACAAGGATCATTGAGTCCAACTCCTGGCCCTGCTGAAGACACCCCAAGAGTGTCACACCAAGTGCCCAAGTGTGTTGTCCAAATACCTCCTGAACTCTGGCAGCCTTGGTGCTGTGATCACTTCACTGGGAAGCCCATTCCAGTGCTCGGTCATTCTCTGGTGAAAAACATTTTCCTAATATCCAACCTAAGCCTCCTCTGACTTGGCTTTTCATCTTCTAATGCTTTACAGAAGTATCATCATTTTTTATGTCTAAAGAAATAATATTCCATCCCTGGATGAGGTTAAATTAAACTCTGTGTGAACCAAACTTTGTGTTGGGGATGTGAGGAATAAAACTTAGAATTCCAGCCCCACTTCTGGCAGCTTATTGCTTTCCATCAATTGGCAGTTGTTTTCTCCACTTGGCCCTGAGCAGGATTTGTAGTTGGAGGCATTTTCCAAGCCATGTGGATAGGTATCTTTTCTGAGTTTGTTTTTTTTTTCTTTCAGAGTTCTTTGCTTTCTATGTTTGCTTGTTCTACTAGCAACTTAATATTTAAAAAAACCAAGAATTTTTATATTTGTGAGTGATGAGGATGTCTTGAGAAGGATAACTAATTGAATGCCGCTGGAAAGGGAGTGGGTACTGGGAATAAGCAGCCTGGGAGAGGGTATTAATAGCTGATACATCTTCTGTTATCGAAAGGATGGACAAATAGATGCTGATGAGCTACAGAGATGTCTCACCCAGTCAGGGATTGCAGGAGCATATAAACGTAAGTTAATGATTTAAATAAACAAGCAAATAAAGCACACTAATTCTTCCTCCCGTTACTAGAAAACACGTGTAGTTGTGCCTTCTGCAGAGCTGGGGTATTTTCTTTGCATGGCAAATGGGTTTCCTTTCCATATCTTGGACATGTAAATTCTCTGTATTCAGTTCTGTGCACACAGGACTTGCCTTCTCAGCCTCCTTAGTTCCCCACTCTGCTGGGCTGTGGAGTTGGTTTGGTTGGTGATGGACAGACAGTTGTTCAAAAGATGCTTTGCTTTGCTTTGGTGTGAACTGAGCTTTGATACTGACCAAAATCTGTGGCAGGAGTCCTCTGCTGGGACACCTCCTGTTCAGTTTACAGCTGCTGTGAGTGAAACTGGCCTGCTCGAGTGGTGTCTGCTGCGGGGGAATGTAAATGACCACTTTGAAACCCATCATTGTGGATTAAGATAAGAGCAAGTTAATATTAAATGTAACTTGAATTGCATTCAAAAGCACTACTGTCAGTTTTTCTAACAAATAATGGCTCTTTCTTGGATCAAAAGTATGGAATGGCTGTGTACAGGGAACAAATTACATGATTGTTTATACATTATAATATATAATCAGTATATAATTTAAATTTATAATAAATCTGAAAATGTATGTTTAGATAAAACTGAGGATTATGCTCTTAACATTATTTTTCATTTTTTAATTTTAACAGCTTTCAACTTAGAGACTTGCAGACTTATGATCTCAATGCTGGATGTATCCTTTAGTATGAAATGTAAACATTTTTACATTATGTAAGCAAAGATGAGAGAGTGCCATAACATTTGGAAATGCTCTGTAGTTTCCATTCAGCCTTTACTTGATAAGTTTTGTGGTCATTGTGGTTGGGAAGCTACAAAACTCTATTCTTACTAATTATAACTGAAATTTATATGAAGAAATAATAAATAAATCAGGCTTTGGTGACCAATCATTTTACAGCAAGTGATATCCCTCTAAGCCTGGGGAACTTTTTCTCTATTGAATGTATGGTCAGGTCTGGTGGCCCAGAATAAAGTATTATGCAAATCACTTACTGTGCTTTTCAAATAGGATAACCCTCCAATTTCTCATGTTTCCTAATGAATTTTAAGCATTTGTAGTGCACAGCCTGAATACAATCTAAGTCCCCCTAAATCCTGCTCCGTGAATGAATCAGGTTTGAGTATCTAATGGAATGGTATATGGCATTCAGGAGTAACACTTGAGGAAGACTTAGATATACTGTGTAAGGTTGGAATTTTGGGAAGCTTTTTAGCCAAAACTTTAATTGAAAGTTTTGCTTTCAAGACTTAAAAAACTGTTCTTGCTTAAAAAGAAAAAAGCAGAAACTAAAATGAAAGGGCTCTTAGCTCATCTTGAACAAACCACTTAGGATATGAGAGAACTGATACTGTAACAGTTTATTCTTTGGCATCTATTTTTATTTCAGCTATGTATTTAATTGGTTACAATTATGCAGCAGGTAAAAGAGAAGTGTGTCAACTAAAGTAGAATTCACAACAAGAAAATGGCTTTAGCAGGTTTCACGGGGAAGAACTGGGGAGAGCAGGTTCTCTGAGGTTCTCTGACCATAGGTTTTGGGGAGTATTACCTCCATCTGTGCTGGGGGATGCTATAGCTAGTTTTCTACAAGATAAATTAATAATAGTAAAACTGTTTTAATATTGGCCTCCAAGTAAGGGTTTTTAACTACGGAGAGATGTCTTGTTTAGTTGGTTTGCCACTTTTTGTTGTAGATTTTGTTTAAGAAATGTTTTTCTTAGCTTTGAAATCAGAGGGATATGTCTGGCACACTGGGATTTAATGAGTTTAAAGAACTGTGGGCTGTGGTCAATGGCTGGAAGCAACACTTTGTAAGTTTTGACAGTGATGGAAGTGGCACAGTGGATCGTCAGGAGCTGGAGAAAGCCTTGATGACTATGGGTAAGTTGTGAAATGTTCTTGCTTCTGACACTGACTTGCACCATTTTCCAATTACCATCCTGCAGTAACTAACTCATGATATTTTCACTGAAAACATGTTGGATTCTGTTCACTTACCTGCCTTTCCAAAATAAGACTTTTTACTTTCAAATAGGATTTAGACTGAGCCCACAGGCTGTGACTGCAATTACAAAGCGATACAGCACTCATGGAAAGATTGCATTTGATGATTACATTGCCTGCTGTGTGAAACTCCGAGCTCTCACTGGTATGCTGGACTTGTTACTGTCACCCCTATAATATATTTTTATTTAATAAAACCTGATTGTTCACTTATCTCGAGGGTCAACTTTGGCGTACTACAAAAGAGGTTTCTATCAACAGTCTATAGACAATTATAGACCAGGATTTTTTAAATTCCAGTGAAGAAAAGGACTTTATACTAATGCAAGGTTTAATCCAGAGACTGGAAGAGTTATGTTAGCCAAATTGGGAAACTTTGTTTATTAATAGAACATAAAGGGTTGTGTATGATAAATACAAAAATATAGAATGGGAAATTAAGTCTTGGAATGAATTGCAGTATTCTTCATCATGTTCTCCTTCATGTGACTTGGAGAATTTTAGGAAAGTACACTTTAAAAAAATGGTTTATTTGTAATTCTTCTTACCTGGTTTCTGTTTTCTTAATGAATTTTTGCAGAATGCTTTAGAAGAAGGGATGCAACTCAGCAGGGTTTTGTGAACTTCCACTATGATGATGTAAGTAAATTTTAAGGAATCTATTAAAATTCCAAGGTAAAATGAAAGAAAAACTTAAGATAATCAGTAATTATTTGAGTTTGTGCCTATCTTCCCTACACATACAGTGAGAACCCAGAAGTTCTGGGGCTTGTTGAGTATTGTCTCAAAAAGCTTTTGCATATTTTATAGGGTTCTATAAAATGTTGTGTGCTTTTCTCTGAACCTCTAACCAATGTGGTTCAGGAAGATCCAGGAAGCTACATCAATTGCTAGCATCACTTTCTGTGACCTTTTTTTTTTAAATTTTCTGTTTTAAAGCTTGGTAGGCCTTTTTCCTGGGAAAGGTTGGTTGACGTTTGGTGGGAACAGACAGGAATCACAGTCAGGCTTGTGGGTCTTGGCTTCCTAGGCACATCTGTGCAGCAAAAAGAGAACACTAGATTCAAGTCATCCTGGATTTGGGTGTTGTGGGGTTTGGGGTTTTTTTTTGGAGCAGCAGAGGGGAGAACCATGTGTACTAGTTTTTATTTTTGTTGTTATTATCATTTAAGGAGATGCTTTGCTTTAATTAACTATTTGCTTATTTTCCTATGTATTTTAAAGCCTTACTATTCAGTAAGCTGAATTTCTTTACAGAAAAGTGTAGTGACAATGAGTATTGTAGGAGAAACAGTAAGAACTTGTTCTCTCCCATTCATCTAATAAGTGGTTATTTTCTTTTCAGTTCATACAGTGTGTTATGAGCATCTAAATCAAAAGGGAGCAAGCTGTGGATGATCATGATTTAACATTCCAGTCTGTGTTTTGCTTTGCCAAGTCCTCCAATGATTGTGTATCTCAATATTGGTAACTGCATATTTTATGAAGGTATCACTTTAAATACATTTTTTTAGTCTTGATAATGAATATAAAGTACTCATGTACTGTTGTCTTTAACTTCCAGTCTGTGATTATTAAAGATGCTTTTTATTTTCATAAACTTGCAGTTCACTACCTATAACTCAGATCATGCAAATGGTAAGATTTTCAGTCATGTGTCTACTTTTTTCCTGTGATTCACTAAAATCAGTTTCTGGAGTGCAATTTACCTTTTTCTGACTTAAAAAGTAACATATGTATGACTTAAGAGGATACATATTTTCTTGTCTTTGACAACATAAGAGGTGCTGAAAGGGCTTTTGAAGTGGCTGTTTTGCACTGGTCTGTTTGAACATCAGTAAGTTTTGGTTACTTTGTCCGTTCTTCTGAAGATGAAGGGTGTGACACCATGCACTGAGTGTAAGACTACCTGCTAGAACTTCTTGTAAGCAGGGATGCAACAAGACATAGCAGAGAACTCTTCTATCCTTGTGATCTTGTACAGGGGCCTTTGTTCCTGTAAGGTTCTTGCTTTGTGTCACTACATAAAATGCTTTTAAACACACAAAAGCTGTGCTGTGTCAGTTTGTGCATCACCTCTCCCTTCACAGGCAGACAGATTTCACTTACATGTAAATGAATGTTTCTATCTCCTCCCCTTTTACGCCTAGCAAGTGGCCTTCATGCCTCAATATGCCAAACAACACACAAGGGCCAAAACCCACTTGGAAAAAATTCTCGCCAGGTTGCTCTTTCAGATCACAGCAGTAGTTACCAGTGAAAGCAGATACACACAGGCAAACCTTACTTGCCTGAGGCTCTTCAGGGGAAAAAATGGGATTTTTATTTGGTGGAGGTTTTCTTGTTGCTATTGTTGCAGGGATTTTTGAGGGGAAGGTACAGGGACTGATGAGCTACATCAACTTTCAAGTTTAGAGAGAAACTAAGCTAATACCTACAGATGCTAAGGAGTTACTACAGAGTTTGCTGTCATAACTAAAAAAAGCCACCTGAAACCTGTGAGAAAATTGCTTCCCCATTAAGAGAAGATTCAGTGGACAGACTGAATGTGCAAGTTACCTCCTTTAGGGAAACAGAATTCTCAGAATTAAGGGTTTCTCTTTCCCACAAGGCATACTGGGAAGAATACTTACGTGACACCACGGGGGGTGATTGCTCTTGACCTTTGAGCCAACCACCAGGCAACAGTTGCAAACAGGTACTTTTCCTAGGTTGCCTTCAAACGTGCAAACTAAGGGATAGTAATTTCAGATTTGCTTTGAGAATATTAGGCCCCTAAGACAAAATTTTGAGAAGCTCACTGGATCATTTTCAACCTTGGAATTTGAAAAAGAACATCTATATTCTACTTTTAGCCTTTTCCCATGCATGCAACATCTTTATTTTATAGAGACCTATAAAACAGTGCTAAACACAATGGCTTAGAAGAACAAAATACACACAACAGTCTTTGTCATTGAAAGTCACTTTACTGATGTTACAGTATGTTAATAACATTGAAAACCACAGGCATTTGTATTAAATACTCTTGTAGAAGTGGATACTGTGACGCTGTTATTATTAAAAGTGAGCAGGAATTTAGAACCCCAAATTACAACGATCTGATTTTATAAAAAGCAACGTTTTGTTTAGCTACATGAAAGCCAGATTCATTCAACAGCCCAATGCCTGTAAGGTTTATGACAAAAATATCACACTCAAAGCTAGAAAGTTGTAAACTGCAATGCTTCATTTTGATGTTTGTCAAAATCTTATTCTTTTATTACATCAGGTACTATTTTTAAAGGATTTTAACTAGTAAAGACAATGATACGTTGCAAATCATTGTTTTTCCAATATTAGCCCAGCCACAGTGGTGAAACACGATTATCCTTGCCTCTCTCAATAATGGCTAGTATGAGTGAAAAAATAGCTTTTTTTTACAGCAATGCCCAAGTTAAACAAAATTAAGCTGGCAGAGCCAGTTGGTATATACCACCCCAAAAGCTTTGCTGAAAGAACTCATCATACAGTAAATAGTGTTTTCTCCAGCAGATTAAAAATTCTGTAATGCTTTGCTATTCTGAAAAAAATATTTTGCATTTATGCAACAATAAAAATAAGTACTGTATTCTATATAAAACATTACCTATTGTAATATATTTTTATCCTTAAGAAAAGAAAACTCAGGTTATATATTCACAGTTTGAGTATGTTCTGGACAGTATTTCCAAGTGTAAAGTATGCAGAGTCTACACAGGCAGTGAGCAGGAGTTCTTGTACCAATAATCAAACTAAATCAGCATTTGCTGTTCTACAGAGCCTTATAATATTGCATGATTAGCTGCTCGCACCACTCTACTTACAAGGTCAGTCAGGCCTATATACAGAATTTCTAACATGGTTGTAAAAATAGACTCTCCATGCTAAAGTTAGGATATATAAGGTCTTAAGGCCTCATGTTGAGTTTTTGAAACAAAAGTTTTATTTTTTTTATTCAGAGGAATACAGAAACAGAAAAATAAAAGCTTGTTGCTTTGATATTTTATGCTCTAGCAGTTAAAAATTGTGTTGACACCTTTACTTCTCCCTTAGAGAACATGTTTCTTTTTAACTGCTGTGTGCTTATTTTCCTCATCTCGTTCTGACTTATATGGCAATTGTGGCCCATCTTAAGTAGCAGAATTTTTTAAACACTTTAAAGCTGGTTTAGCTGAAGTGATTCTGAAACCGGTATAGACTGGATTTTAAAGAGCTAGAACTGGCTAGATGAGCCAATTTTGAAGCCAGGTGCAGTGTCTCAAGTGCAAGCAGTGTCTGTGTTCTGAACTAATTTTTTACTGCTTGTTTTTATTACTTGGCTGAGATAACATAGGAATGTTGACTGTTGTAGTGCTTTTCTCTAAATACTTGCAGAAAACTGTTGTGGATTCCATGTGCCAGACACACAAGATGCTGTTTCCAAAGCTGCAGTTTACATCAGCATCCATACTTGAGACACCAGAAATGGTTTTCAAGCTGACACAGAAAATACTCCTGTCAGAGGAGATTTTTAGCATAGATGATAGAAACTATTACTTCTTTTCCTGTTTCTGACAAAATCGCGTAAGGGAGTCCTGTCTGTACTGCTGCTATGTTTTCACAACTAGTTTCACTGTTTCATTTTTCTTGCCTTATTAGGATAATAGTTACACGCACACAGGAACCTCACTCCACTGTGCAGTCATGAGATCACAACCTGCACGTATTTTTGCAGTTTATTCAAATTTATCTTCAGGAATCACAGAATATTCTGGGGAAGGGACCCACAAGGATAATCAAATCCAACTCTTGAGTGAATGGCGCATACGGGGATTGAACCCTTGACCCTGGCATTATTAACACCATGCTCCGACCAACTGAGCACATCAAATATGATCAAAGTCTAATCACATATTGCTGATAAATGTCGTGCAAATAGTGAGTCATCAGCTCATCCATTCTGGGTTTTCAGAGGAGACTGAAATGCTCAAGCTCTTTTAAAATGAGGGAAATAACATCATATTGTGGTTGAAAACAGTGGCCCAAACACTCCACTGTTATCCCATGACACTGATAGTCAGAGAAAGAAACAAATGATCTTCGGACTTGGAGCAAGAGAAACAGGAAACAGCTCAACTGTTAGGTTCACAGACTTGGTAATTAAAGAGGCTTAGCCTTCAACAATGATAGAAGGTGAGAGAGACACAGGATGTAGTATTCTGGTTTAACCACAAGTAACTAAGCCCCAAAACAGCCATTTGCTCAGTCCCCACCCCCAGTGGGATGGGGCAAGAGAATAGGCAAGGTAAAAGTGAGAAAACGCATGGGCATAAGAATATAAGAACAGTTCAATAATTAAATAGTTGTAGTAATAATAATTTTAAAAATCAATGAAAAGGGAGAGAGAAATAAAGACACAGAAATAAAACCCAAAGAAAGCCAAGTGATGCAAATGAAAACAATTGCTCACTATAAACAGACCAGTGCTCAGCCAGTCCCTGAGCTGCAGTTCTTCACTGCCAGCCTTCCCCCTGGATTGTTGCAGAGCATGGCATCATATGGTTTAGGATATCCCTTGGGTCTGCTGTCCTGGCTGTGTCCCCTCCCAACTCCTTGTGCACCCCAAGCCCAGTTGCTGGTGGGGCACGTGAAGAGCAGAAAAGGCCTTGGCTGATTGCAAGCACTGCTCAGCAACAACTAAAAAATTCCCTGCATTATCAACACTGTTTTCAGCACAAATCCAAACCACAGCATCATACCAGCTACTGTGAAGAAAATTAACTCATCCCCAGGCAAAACCAGTGCAAAATCCACAAGACATGAGGCATCATCACCTGATTATAGCACAACCAAAAGATCACAGAATCATTAAATGGTCTGGGTTGGAAGGGACCATAAAGATCATCTCATTCCAACCTCCCTGCCGTGGGCAGGACTTTCCAGTACACCAGGTTGTTCAGAGCCCCATCCAAGCTGGCCTTGAACACTTCCAGGGATGGGGCATCCACAGCTTCTCTGGGCAACCTGTGCCAGTGTCCCAACACCCTCACAGTAAAGAATTTCTTCCTAATACCTCATTTAACCTACTATTATTAACAGCATTGGAAAGACCCTATCCATAGTGTGGAAAGGTGACCAACTTAGAAGCTTTCTGAAGTCAACCAACTCACAGAGACTGTTAGTGGTTGAATGTTTCACAAAAATGCTTTTCAGTAGGAGTGAAAAGGGGAGGGAAGAGAACAGGAGCTCGCTCAGTTTCACACTGGAGTGTGATAACTGCTTACAACTAGGTATGGGACTCAACAATACAGCAAATCCTAAGGGCTAACTGAAGTGCATATCCTTTAGGATTATGGAGTCTCATCTTTCTTTCACATTACATTCTACCCATTGATCAGTTCATTAATGAATTTACATCAAATTTGGTCAGAATTTGTAGTATATGCATGTCAATAATAGTGTGCATACCAATTCTTTGCTCTGGTTTTGAAGAGTTGTCGCATTAGTATTGAAAAGACCAGTCAGTCCAAACCAGCAACAGGGATGTGAGTAAGAGGATTTCAGTACACTAACTATTAATGTAATTTCTTTCTGATTTTAATTCAGGCTGTACCTCAAAGGCCCACTTGTTCAATAACACAATCAAACTTATTTCATGAGCACATGGGCTCAGCAGGTTCAACATCTCATAAATCAGGAACTCTTAAATCATTTGGAAGAAGCCATCTTCAAAGTCAAGTCATACCTCAGGTGACTGGCAAGTTGTGACTTTAGTTCACAATTTAGGCAAAGATGGGCTATATAAAATTAACTATCTTCTTAATCTATTAACCTTACTATAACAAAACTATATGTAAATTACCAGACAAAACCATCCCTGGTATATTGCCTGTGATTACTAAAGTCCTTAGGTCAACAAATCCAGAATTAGTAGGTAAATCTTTACCTGTTAAACTGTGGCATCATTGTGCAGCATTATTTTTAGATACAATCTCAATTTTCCAGTCTCCATCAGTTAGTCATATTAATTTTATTATAAATTACACAAGATTCTTCTCCCACATTGAAATACATAAAGGTGACTTAAGTATATCTCATCCTGCCGGTCCTATGCTCATATAAACAATTACTTCTAGTTGCGAACTGATAGCTTCCTCACTTCTACAACATGGTTGGCTATAACTAGTTCATTTATTAAAATAAAACCAAAATAAAAGCATGAGTCTCAATGAGTCAAAATGACTGAGCTATATTAGTGACAAGCACTCTATTTTAGTCTGGATGAGGTATTATGCGGCAGTTTATATTGCTATTGCCAGTGCAACTAACTACAGTGGATAAAAATATTTGCAGTCTTCAAGGTTATTAATCTTGCAGCTTTCCAACACACCACATTTTAAAAGTAGGAAATGACAGCTTGTAAGCAAACAACTTTTCTGTCCAACCTCTACTGGCTTGGGAGGCTCACACAGCCCTTCCAGTTCAGGTCTCCCAAGTTACTAACCTGATGCAAAGTTCTCTGCAGCAGAATTTTGCAAAAACACAACTCCTGTGATATTCTCACTCTAGACCACCAAAGTGAAAGTCAACATTTATTTAACTTAAACTTAGTGCTCAGAACTAGACTTCCAGTCACTACATATCTCCAAATGTGAAGATGACTGTTAAAGGTAGACTACACACACAAGTGTATCATCATATGCTACAAATGAATTATACCAAAAGAAAAGAAGCTGGAAGTACGTACTACATTGAAATACAGTCAGGAGGGCCATTTGTTTGCAAAACAAGAAGCTATGAACTTAGCAGAAAGAGACAGTATGTTAAATCCAGTTCTGTCTGCCAAATCTTGCTGCTTCTTGGTAAGGCAAAAGGGAAAGGGAAGAGTAAACAGTAGATAAAGACATAAGATATGCACAGAACTCTAATGGGATTATTCAAAACTACATGCCAGTTTGTACCCAAAAAATACCATAAAAGGCACATGATGAACAGTCCAGTTACTAAAGACAAGATATGAATATGGGAGGGAAAACCAGCTTCCAGGTGACAGAGTAATACAGCAACAATCAGGTTAGCATATTGTCCTAACGAGGATGAACCTCTTGAGGGTCCTGCTCAAAGTCCACTGAAATCAACAAAAGACATATTGATTTCAAGTTATGGCTCAGACCCTCATTTCATAAGCTACGTGCTATCAACTGTCTTTAATCCAGATAGCTACACTCAAAGTAAATCTTTGCAAAAAATATTCCTCCTTGATATATTTACCTTTCACAAAAATGCATAATCTTTCCCTAAAGCAGTTATAAGTGACTGTCTTGTTCCAGATGGTCAGTCTGCACCCACTTGTGCTCACTTATATTTGTCTTTCTCCAAATACTTACCAGAACCTGTTGACTGTGAAGGAAAATCATTTGAATGGCAAGGCCAATATTTTGTCATAATCCAACATACAGCCTAATCATAAAATATAGTGCTTCTAAAAATCTTACATATTTTACAGCTGCCAACATCTTTAAACATTTCTTAATTTAATCTTACATATATCTGACTTTATTGAGAGACGTAAAAGTTAAAAAAATACATTAAAAGGCTGCAAGTGTTGGGTTCACTTACTAAAGGAAACACATGAAAGAGGTAGAAGATTCAGAAACACCATAGATGTTCCCATTACAATAATATCTAATTAATCATACAGCTGTTGGGTAGGGTATTCAACTGCACCACACAGTTGGGTGTTTTATTCTGCAATGGTACTACCTGAAGCTAAGAAGTAGTGAATTTTGAAAAACCAGAGAATTATAAGTTGATTTAATATGGTCCAGTTTCTTACTAACTGAAAATTCCCAATCAGAAGGCATTTGTTTTACAACAACCTTTAGAAGTCTCAGGTGCTGGAAATATAACCATCAACTTACACACAAGATTAACATGGTAAAGAGTTGTTTCCTCCCACTCCACTCTTTTTAAGCTAAATTCACTTATTCTCAGTTTAATGCCCCAAAAATTGTCAAGGGAACTTCATGGGCAGCAAGCATAGCATTCAAGCATATGGTAAAGGCGATTCCAGTAATGAATAAAAATTGAAAGACAGCAATGAAACTGGCCACTTGCCCAGCACTGTTATTATCTAGTGCAGTGAAATCGTTATGCTTCTCATAAGCCTGTGCCTTGCCATCTAAAACAGTATCTGAAATGCTCTATCAAAAATACACAGCAACTCTCACAGACAGACTTCACATCACCACATCCTGAATTGACTACTTAGAAGTATTCCCAAATGTCCAGTAAGTTTGGGCTGCACATGACTTAAAGACTCTGTTGTCTGCTGAATCATTCTTGATTACACCTGTGAGAGGATACAGTGGTTATCTCACTAAACAAAGGATTTTGGCTGGTTCTCTTATGATGATTTAAGACAAAGTGCTGCTGTACTGGATTCCGCAGTCTACTGTACAATTGAGATTGTCAAGACAGTATAAGATGCTGAAAAAGTTGTATAGATTTTGGTCAAACACCAGTTTCTGAGAGACACAGTTTTACAGTATTGTACTTTCTGTATTTCCAAGGATGTCTGCTCATAATATTAGAAAATCTGAAGTGTGATGATGTTAGTCATGACTGTTTCTTTAGGCATTTGGCAAAATACACATACGTATAACAGCTATTTTTGACATTATTGAATGTTTACATATATACAATCTGTATACTGAGATTATAAACATGTAAGGTAAAAAAAAAGATATAATCTTTATTTGTTTGCCATTTGTGTCAAATAGTTGCCTTTCAAAGCTTGAAATCCTGTCACAAAAAAAAAATCCTATATTTCTTACTCCTGCATGCTAATCTCTACTACAGTATGTTGTTTTTCCCTTACATGTGGAAAGTAAAGAACACAAGGTTCATGCATACAGCATACAAGTTTACATCAACTGGGCTCTCCATGAGGCACATTCCCAGTTTCACTCTGGTCTGACTCAGGACTGCAAGAAGCCAGAGACAAACCTCTTTTACACAGGACTGGCAAATGGACTGCAGTTGGGATTCTAGGTCACCGTGTGGAACAGCCTTGTCACATCTGGGCTAATTATTCTCTGTCAAATGTTATGATTTTCGTTGTTCATCAAATCCATAAAATACAAGTCAACAAAAAAGAAAGAAAGAAAAAAGACTTTTTTTTTTCCTTTCCACATGAGAGGAAGTTATCACTGCGACATCATGGGCGTCTCTGTTGATCTTTTGAATTGTCTGAAGAACAGATGAATGTGCAGTGACTCAGTGATGCTGAGTTTCTATAAAATCCAAAGTAAACAGTTCTGATGTGACCCCAGGAAAACAGTGCTGCTAGATGGATGTCTCCCATAGCTGGAAAGGGGGAAAATGAACACAAACACACATTGAACACCAAGATAAAGCAGGCTGTCACCCAAACATGCAAGGAGCTTGTTTGGAGAACTGCGTCTACATCACTTGGGTCACCAAATCTCCTCCCAGCCTCTGGTGGGTATCTGTTCACCAAGTGAGCATAGTCTGAAGCATTTCAGCACGACTTACAGTTGGCATAGTAAATGCCCATGGCTGGGAGTTCAGTTTTCTTTTTGAAGGAGAAATGTCAGTGTAGCATCAAACTTGTACTAGACAGCTTTTACCTTAGAGTTACACTAATATTAGTGTAGAGATAACTTCCCATTTTCATCTGCCTAACTCTGCTCAGAGCAGCATGATTGTCTGCTGTGGGTTTGAGCTGCTGCCAAAGCAGCTGCAGGACCAAGACACATCAGTACAGCCCAGGCTCCAAGCTGCCTTGGGAGACCCTGAGCTGCCCCTCTCACAATCTTCTGCCCCAAGAAGCACTGGGGAGCAGCTTGCAGGTTCCCTCAACAGCACTCCATTCCTTTTTTCTTAAAAAAAAAAAATAAAGAAAGAAACAAAAGGACAGAGAACAGTGATGAGAATCTCATCAGCATCAGCAACATGAACCAAGGGTATTGCAAGTAAAGCTCCTAAAGCAAATTTCAGGACTTTTTACTTATTCAAATACCTGCTATGTCTGAATTGATACAAAAGAAACAAAAGCCTTTTGGAGAAGCTGGATATCTCTCCATATGGGACATTGCTATCCAGCACAGATTCCAGCAGCTCCTGGTCACTCTATGAGGGCCAGGGTAGGCTCAGGTCATGCAGCAGTGAAGTCCCTCCAGGCTTGCAAGCCCTCCACATGCTCCATAACTGGAACTTTTTACCTTTCTGTAAAGGTGGAAAGCAGCTATCCCCACAGCCCGAATGAGAGCTGCTGGGAAAAGGGGTAAGAAAGGAGAGCCAAACACACCACGTGCTCCAGGGCTGCCGGTACTCTGCAGCCCAAAGGCTGTCTGGGGCACATTTTCAGCTTGAAATAAGAAAAGTAGTGAAATCTGGGCTTCAGAGCAGCTTTAAGAGTAACCTGAAAAGCTGCCTGTAAACACAGCTGTTGAGGCCTTCATTGCTGCCAGAGGCTCAGCAGCTTCAGAACTTCAGGGTGCAAAGGAAATGCCACTCCAGCTCTCCTTGGTGGTCAAAGGTGTAACTCTGCCACAGTTTCCTTTTGAAAAAGTACCAGTAAATCAAGCCAGTGGTGAAATTCAGAGAAGAGGGACACATACCCGGGCACTTTGCCTGTTGACTTTTTTCTCTTCGTCAGGAAGTGGTGGCATCGGGTAAGGGTATTTCCTGCTGGAAGCAATAGATCCAGTGGATGAAGACGGAGACTTTGCAGGAGACAGTGTCCTGAGGTGTTGAAACACACAAAATAAATGTGATTTCTTTGCATTCTAGCACTGCAACAGCAACTGCCATTACTCTGAAGCTTGGTTCAGAGCCAAGTATGTAGTTTATTATTAGCTCAGTATCAGGGGGATAAAATTGCTTGATCAGTAGTCTTATAATTTCATTATATGAATAAAGGTATTTAGAAATTTCAGGAACACTGGAAGAAAAAAAATGCTACTTCTTATTAGAATTGTATAACAAAAATGATTTCTTAAACTGTTTTATATGGTACTGTAATTAATCATTATAAAATTATTAAAAACCAAATTCTGCAATTGAATAAATACAGAACTAAAAGATAAACATGGCATTACAAAGCCTATAGAAACAGTAATTGTATAAATACAAGCTGAACAAATGTCTTCTGCCAGTGACTAAATGGCAATTATGTGTCTTTATGCATATCTTACACATCTCCTAAATTGATACAAACATAGCAAATAAATCTATTATTTTTGTAACATTAATTTACACAAATGCATGCATTTGGAGGCCAAACTGTTAGTTGTGAAGTAACAAAGGCATATACAAAGTGCTAATAACAAATTGTTATACATGCAAGCATCATACAGTGCATATTGTTCCAGCCAAAGAAAGAGTCTGATGAGAATATACAAAAATGGACTGATTAGTCAATGGCAATCAGCATTTCTGTACAAGGTGAGTAGAGTAAGCAGGAGCAAGTAAATGTTTGTATCACATGAACGGCATTCTTTTCATGTCAATAAGGCAACAGCACATTATTGACTGAAATTTTATACCCAAGAAAAACCCTTATGCTTCTGTTTTGAGATTCTGCACATATCCCACTTGAGAGATTCCTATCAGGCTCTAAATCTGGGCAGAGTAAAATGAAAAAAAGGCCTCAAAGTAGAAAAATTGAGCTGTCCTGGCCATCTTGTTCTCTTGTGCAGACCAAGGGTATTTACTACAGGAGGCCTCTGAATACTGCAGGCACATCACTCAGCCCTCCCTGAGCACTGCTATCTAGTACCTTCTGAGTTAATATGTCTCTGAAGATGGAAAGTTTCCATAATAATAAGTGAAATGTATTTACCTTTAAATAATTGTACTTTTATTTTGGACTATTGTATCATTTTGTTTTGTAGCTCCCTGCAACAGCACATTCTACTGCCTCCCATACAAACAATGACTGATGGTAGCCACAAGCAACAAGGTGTCAATGGAAATTATATGATGAGAGCTCTCCAGTCTGGCTCATGATCCTCTAATGGCTCATGTGGTAGCCTCCGAGTTCAACAGCACTTAAAGGATTTACTTTGGTACAATTATCCAAACATGGAAGCATACATCTTCAGTACCTGCACATTGATCACCCATTAAGATGAACTGGACATACACCAATGTTTACAGGAAAAAAAACCTGAAAGTTACTGCAGTATAAAACAAGGCTTTTATATGTCCAGTATCATGGATCTGGGCACCAAAATGTGCATGCAGGAAAACAGGTTAATTAAAAAAAAAAATTCAGGGAAACATTGCCAACAGTTCCCTGCTGTTCACTACCCATACAACTCCTCTCATCTCTGCCTCTACTTGGACTAGTATGGATCACTAATAAACTATTTTGGGATCTAGAATGAAGAATATAAGCAGAAGAGGAAAGGGGGAGATAAGGAGAGCAGATTTTACATATCATTACTAATCCTATTATTCACAAATGTTATCCCATTGCTGCAGTAGAAATTTAAATTTTCATTTTAAAATTTGTAACAATGCACTTGAAGATCAGAAACAAGGGACTGGGCTAGTGGAATCTGACTTGGCAAGCCCTAGCAGAAAGTCATTTATAAGGTAGCACAGCCAGGGTGTGGCACAGAATGAAGGCATTTCCCATGTCTTTCACCATGCCAGGCTCGACACTTCCAACACGCCACAGGCTCTTCACATTTTAGATATTCTAGGAGAAGGCCACAGTGAGGGAAAAGCCACAGCCAATCCTCCTGTGCATCCATCTGGGCAGGTGATGCTGGCAGGAATAATAATTCCCCAGAGGATGGGGCATCTTCAATATTTTCCTCTGACCAGGATCCCTAACTGATCCTTTTAGCCAGGAAGCTTTGCACCATGACTCAAACACAATGCTGCCTTTTCCAAAGATTTTGAAGGCCAAGCCTCCAGTGTAGCTGCCTATATATCCTCCTTCTCAAACCCCCTTTTGCACTGCCTGCTCACCTGAAGTTTGCACATCTAAGTGATGTGAGCTTTGCTGCTTGACTGCACCTGCAACACTACAGCCAATACATCAAGAATGCAGTTGCACACTTACAGAAATGACCTTGCCCTCCCCTCACAGGGCCTCACAACTTATTTTTGCTATAAAGTTACGTGATGTTTTTTGTCATCTTTAGTGCCAACTACTGAGACTGTGAACCTACACGACTCAGTGTATGCGCACAGATCTTACAGTGTGTCTTCTGTGATAAACAACATTGTTTGAGAAGGTTTTGATCACCTTTCAGGTTCTGCCCTGCAATTTTGTATGTGCTGTGTATCCCAGATTTACATATACTTTAAATGAGAAAGGTCATGTCTGGCTCTTTCTCATTTACAGGATGGAGAAACAGCATTCAGGGACACTTGCAGGTAATGCTAGGGTTAAAGGTAGGAAAACTTGGCAGTTTTGGTCAAGGGTGGGATCCACTTAGCTTTCACTAGGGTTTCAGTTCTCCTGCAATCAAATCCATTAGCTTTCATGCCAAATGTTGCTTCCAGCTGAAACTTACACAAGAAACCAGTATACACCATGACAAGATTCAGAGGTTTTACTGCAAACCCCAAATGAAGCCATCCACCTCATCTACAAAAATTCGAATTTTTGACCAGAAAGCAAGATAAAGTGGCCATTTTGTGTCTTTCTGTCCTGAAAGCTAAAACTAAGACTGTGTGGAGACCAACACACTCTGTGATTCACAACAAACACTGTGGCAGCAGGAAGACATCCAGAAGCAGTCCTTGCAGCCTTAGGCCTACAGACTCAGCCTCTCGTCCCTAAACAGCAAATGTTGGCCCACAAGAAACAGTGCAAAATGTGTCATCTGGTCACACAACTACACATCTTGCAATTTTGGGTGTCATGTTAGCTGAATTAAAGGCAGGTGGCCCTGACAGATCTGAACTGTTCATGAACTGTGGGTGATTCTCTTTTACAGACTGAAATAATATAACGAAATTCAATTAACATTCAACCTGGTGAAAGATTTCAAGCTCAATATATAGACCCTATTAGCCTAATCTGACCTCTGCTGCTGTGGATTCAGCTCTTTGTATGACATCATCAGCCTAGATCCTACATTAGGAAGTTAGGATCTTCTAAAAACACTGGTGTGGCTAAATATTTCAAAGTAAGTTCCTTCTAAAAGTCACAGATATACACACACGACCTCAGAAACATCAGCAGCAGAGGGGAGAGGAGGCTCATGGGAGGGCTGCAGAAGAAACAATGGTTATGACTTGAGCTGTCACTTGCAGCAGTGGAGCAGTGAACTATGCCTCAGAAGCAGGCACTCACATGCTTCAATGAACACTTCTCCCTAACTCTTGAAAAAAATCCTGCTCCTACTGAAATAAGTTGGCATTTTTTCATTGCCTCCCAACAATAACAGTATTTTGCTTTGGTTGTAATAGGGAAAAGGCTTGTTGGTTGTTTTTTTTACTTTAAGCACTGTCTAGAGCTGCCTCAACAAGAGCAGCTTGCCGAGGGCTAGTCATGGCTCTGGCCTCAGCTGGATGCTCACAAAGGAAGGTAATGGAGATGGTCAGCTGAAGAGGAACTGGCAAAAAATCAAGGACACAAAAGCACATTAGAAATAAGAGGGAAATGACACCCTACTGTCTCCTCCTTCCATGCCCCTTCTCAATGTCCTTCTGATATGGGACAGTCGACTTCCTTCTGGTTATGTGCTCTGAGTCTCCATCTAAAAACCCCTTACTTTTTAAACTACTTTTGTATTTAAATAACTCTCATAAAAATATAATTTATTGTAAATACTTGCATTAAATCAAATGCAGGCAGCTCAATGCTTTAGAAGGTGCTTTCTAGTCTTTTTTATTTATAATTATTTACAGGAATGCCAAGTTTGGGGCTTCTGGCAGTTTGTTTTCTGATTCGATCATGGCTCCATCAAGTCTTTCTAATTCAGTGAGAATTCTGAGTAATCTTTAACCATATTTCAGCCTGTGCAGTGGGCATTGTAATTAGTAGTACCAAGAATAAGCAGTAGTAGCACATTCATAAAATAACATCCCCTACAGCAAAGCTAAAATCAGGAAGAGGCTTCCTGCCTCATTTTATTGCTGAGGTTATATGGTTATAGCCTGGTACACAAAATTAAAATCTAGACTAGGCACTGAGCAGGAAAATGGGAGTTTTTTTCACAGATCTTATTTTTTTACAGATGGGAATCCCATATTTGGGAGTTTTCTAGTGCCAGAGACACCAGCTAGTATTATTACTATAATTAATAAATAGTAATTATATAGTAATACCCTTGTAGACTAGAAAGAAATTACTAGGAAATCTGGTGATAGAGAGACAAATTATGACTTTTTTTTAAGTAGACGGAGAAAGTCTTCGTGATGACTAATATCTCTATTTTCTGAAAATCTGTAACATTCCTAGCAAGTGGTTTTTGTCATTTTTTGTCATTCTGTTTCAACTCTTTCTACAACAGCACCAGTCATCAGCATATTATGCCTAAAACTACAGGGAAACAAGCAAAAGAGCAGCATTACTTTCAGGACATATTTAAAAGAACAGGGAAATCAAAAGTGATTAGTGACATGAATATTACTCAGCTAAATGTCTGGTGTAAATGTCTTCTCCTGGGACTCTAAACACATAAAATATAGTACCAGCTGGACAGTTTGACTTCAGCCTGACTTTCTAGTTTATCAAGATCTGTTTAGTTCTGTTTGAGAATCACTTCACGGGCTCAGGTTCAAAACCCAGCCACAAGATGTTCTGACACACCATTCTTAAGAAGTCTTTTCCTGTCCATGCTATCATTAAGCAAAATTGCATCTGATTTTTGTGGAGAAACTGTTAGTTCAACCTCTCATAAACCCATGGTAACTCATCTTAAGAGATCTGATCTTTTGCCTTCCATAATGTGTTTGCAGAATACTTCCCCATGATTACCTCATTTAATTAGGACAATACAAATTTCTAAATTTATTCTAGTTGCTCTCTGATTTCTAAAGGCAACCACTGCAGGCAGTGATTAGTAAGCTTCTATGGTGCAAAAATTTGATTTATGTTTCATCTCTGCTGATATATAGCCTTTAAAACTCACATGGGTCAGCTTAATTCCTATCTACATGCCAAAAATAATAGGTTTATCTCAAATACAATTAGAAATGTGACTCATTCAGTGTAACAGCTGAATAGCCTCAGGGGAAGGGTACACTCCCATCAATTTAATCTAGTTACTAAATAAAAATATCCTGATATTAAAAAATGAAAACCAAATTATGAGTATGCAAACAGATTTTTAAACTTGTTTAACAAAACCATTTTAAGTAACCTATTTTTAAATAGTGCTATCTTCATATTCCATCAATGTCTTTGTTTATGGCTACCACAGGGCTTCTGATACAAAAACCCTGAAAGACAGCTAGGGGGTTATGTTATGGTGGGCAACTCTTGACCTTGCCTGAACAATAAAGGTCAAGAGGCTATTTTTAGAAAAAGTTTTGGTAATAAAACACATCTCACTTCTTATGAGAGTTTGCCTAATTTCAGCTTCCAGTGATCTTTGGTCAGTATCAGTCTTAGTTTGCTACAGTGGTGTGAACTTCATGATGAGGTAAGTGTTCAACTCTCCATTAAATTGAATAGCCTGAGGCTCTGCAGTCCTTTCTGTGGTTTTTGGGGGCTTAAATCTCCCCAGTTCTAGAACGTACTTCCTGAACTGCAGACACCAGAACTGGACCCTGTATCCCAGTACTGAAACAACCACACTCACAATAGTCCCTGCTGGAATGTCCAAGTCCTGTCTGATACCAACTGGCACAATCACATCAACCTCCTGTAAGCCTTGGATTCTTGCACTGGGGATCTCTTCTCCCTTTTCAGGACCAATATCAGGGCTGACAGGCTAAAGTTTACTCATTTTTCCTATTTGTTCACTGGAAACATTTTCTGCAGCTTACTCTGTCTGTGATTTATGAGGTGTTGAAAACAAACAAAAATGGTTTTTTAAAGTAACAATTTTATGGTGTTTTAAGACTTTGAGACATTTGTAGTTCTAAAAATGACTAAATTCCTACCCTGCCATTTAATGTCTGCCAGTGTTACTACTGGAATTAAAGTGTTTCATTAGTACCTTGTGACACAACTCCCATCACATTTTTTTCCCAAATGCACACTGCACAGATTTACTGTATGTTTCTGCCCTGTTGTACTATTATTAGGTCTACTTGGGTAGCAAAATAATTAAGATTCTATTTACTTGTTCTTACCATCCTTCACTGTTTTGGCTGAAGATTTTGCTTATTATTCTTTTGATTTGTGTTTCTGTAATTATCTTAATTTTTGATATGTCAGCTTACAGCTTCATGGATTTTTGTCATGTTTTATGTTATTTGTCATAAATTGTCTTCCATTCTGTCCTATGCTGGCTCATTTTTTCAGCTGATGCAGAGATCTGTCTCAGCTGTGTTAATGTCTTTTGGGAATCTTCTCCAATATTCCCTGCCTCTTGATTCATGTCCAACAGGGGCCCAGCCTCATGCATGCCTTTTCTCTGAAACTTGGAATATATCAGATAATGCACACTTTTCCCTTTCAAAAATAAGTGATATTTTTGGTTGAACCCTACCTCACTTGTAACAGATTAATTAGCAGTTTGACAATTAGAGCACAGAGTATATTCTCATACATTTATTTTTCCAATTACAATAGATAAATTATTTCATTGCAGGCTGAGGGTAAAATACCACTACTTTTTTTTCTTTTTTCATTTAAATTTTAGTATGCACTATATAAGACAGTAGGTAGAGTCAGTGTGTTATGAAACCACTTTCTTCAGTAAATTAACATTCTATTTAAGTTAATACTACTTTATTAGTGATAAATATGTCTCATGCCCATAAAACACTATTTGGCATAAAATGATGAGAAAGCTACTACAAGCTATAGATGATGGTGGGAACGCATGCACTACACACACCCTTTTCAATGGCTTCATTAAAACATTCAGAAAAAGAATTGTAAATTGCACATGAAGCCAAAAACAGACATCAAAATGCAGCAAAAGAAGAGGGGCCCTTTGCACCTAAGTAACTTGTATTGATTTATACAAGGTAGGAGTCCCAAGATATTTGTATATGCTGGAACAGCTCTAAGAAATGAGAATTATAGAATTAATTTACAAAATACCTAAAGTATGGTCCTTCTGTGTTTTTATTCACATCTTCTACCCACTTAGCTACATTATATTCTCTTTTGAACCATGGGTTTAAATACCTGCAGAAAGCAATGGAAGGAACAGAGAAAGCAGAAGAACAAGAATAGAAAATCTGAGAACACACAGCACAAGCTTAGCAAGGATGTCTTCATCCCCAAAATGCAAGTGAATATGGCAAGTAAATCATTATGGATTGGGTGAGGACTAGGCAATGTGTACAACTGCATGAGAAAAACTGACCTACAACAAGACTCATATGTTTGATTAATCTGGAAACTCTTTGGGATACATCATTCATTTAATATCTTAAGGATAAAATTCACTCCTATGCAGAGGGCCAGCGTTAAGCTCATGGTTTGAACTCCCTCATGATCTCAAAATAAGGATGTAGAGGCATTTTGGCTTCAATCATGGAGTTTGCTTGCCAAAGACACACTTTTGCATCCATCTAGATAAATTGCAAGATAATGGCTAAATGAGCACAGAATCTTGGACTTGACCCTTTTTACAGGAATGAATTTCAGCCTTATTGTGTTAAAAGGTTTGAATTTTTTGCCACTGTAGTGACAATTTTTACACTTATAGGCAAACAACCCTCTGATTTTTCAATGTTCATTTAGTTTGGCTTTAATGGAGGTGGGCTGCAGTTATCTCATATTTTACAGAAGCAATATTGATACCAAAACCACATCTTTTTGGGAGAAAAGTCTGAGTTGTATACTCATATTTGTTACACGAAAATTATGAAATAGAGATTATGTTTAATTACCTGATAACAAATTACCAGGGAAGAAAAAAATTTTTTTGTAACAAATTTTTCCCAATCACAAGATAAGCAAATTCCTCCCCCTCTGTCATGTTAACAAAAAAGGACGATGCAGAAAATAGGAGTCTGCCTGGACCAATTTAAAGTTTGCTCTTGTTACATATGAATGGCAACAATCAAATGATTATTTATGATCACCATCTTTATACAACAGAATCTAGCACAGTGAAATAGGAAACAAATTTTAACCAAGGAAAATGGGAAAGAAAATTCCTCTTTAAGTTACTTTTGATACCTCTGGTCCAGTTCTTGCCACCCTTATTTATGGGAGTGACTCCAATGACCTCATACATGAGAACAGATCTTGCAAGGGATTGCTCAGATGAATAAAAGTTGGGCCAAATCATGTCATTCAACCCCCTCCATATTTCAAACAACGATGACAACAAAAGCAGCAGCACTTTTTCCACGTCTTTTGCTCCTTTTTTGCTCTGGAACGTCTCCTCCCCGCCCCGCGCAAGCA
The DNA here is from genome assembly GCF_021018805.1 of Prinia subflava. Taxonomy (NCBI): domain Eukaryota; kingdom Metazoa; phylum Chordata; class Aves; order Passeriformes; family Cisticolidae; genus Prinia; species Prinia subflava. The sequence goes on from NC_086247.1 coordinate 132,438,972, forward strand.
CAGCCACAGCTCTCAGAAAGTACTCGCCCTCAGCCACAAGTGCTTCTAAGTAGCTTCCTCAGCTCGCCTATTTATCAGGAATTGGGAGTGCTTTATGCTTTCCAGCTTGGGCTCTTAGAGAAAGGAAACATTAAAAGTGGTAGTGCAGCAAAGCAGATGAACCACATGTGAAGTAACAGGCTAATGCCAGCGTCACCAGGAACTAATAAACTTCTGCTTTAGCTTTAATTGTACATTTTCTTGTACTCGCTGCAATACTTTAAACTTGCATTTTTTCATTTGAGAGGGTCTTTTGGTAACCATGAAACACTCCCAATCTGGCTTCCTATATTAGAAGACAGTGTAAGGTGCTATCAAAGCATGCAAATGTTGCAGAACCATGTTGCAGGGTTTCCTGGGTCTGGGTTTTTTACAGATCATCATTCACCACCTCAATCCACCAGTTACAAAAAGGTTTAAACTCAAGTTACTGCAGACCACTACATGATACCATTGGAAAGCCCTCAGGCTGATCTTTCTGGCCACATGTTCATTAGCAATGGCCAGAATCCACATTTCCTTTGAGTGAGAAATTCTGCTTTGAAACAAGGTGTCCTTACGCATAAGCCTAGCGCTAGACCAACAGCTCGGTTTGGCTCGTAGCGCAACATGCAACAAGGCAAAAGACCTGGGCTCAAGAGTACTGGTACTCCTCAGGCTGGCGAGGAGGAAGGGTAGCTAGCGCTGCATCAGCAGGAGCACCTCCAAGCAGTCACGGTGTTTTGCCACAGTGAAACTATCATAGACTAGGGAAGGGACTTTTCACGGGATAAAATGGCAGCCCAGAATGCAGGGGCAGGTGAGACTGACCTGTGATCCCGACTCCCTGTTTGGGGGTGGTCAGAACCCCCTGGGCTTATGCCTTGGGCAGGGGTTTGGTGGGCGAGAGAAAGCCCAGGCTCAGATGCATGGGTTACCCGGCTGCAAAAAGACAATATATAATAGAAAGTCTAAACCAAAGACGTTCGTATCAGTTATAACAACGAGGAAGACAAATGCTTATAGGAAAAGCAGTGCAAATTAACAAAGGTCTGAACTGCTATCTGTTCCTGGGATCTGTTTTAACACAGGTCCCAATTAAACTGTCCATTTATTCAGAAAAATCTCATCATTCCTGACAATTCTAATTGATTTTAATAGAGAATTATTTATCAGGCCATTTCATCAGCCATGTTTCTGAAAAAGCATTTGGCCTGTTGGCATTCCTTACATGTAACAAACTATCTGCCTTTAGTAAAGAATAATTATTTTGTTATAAAACATATAAAATCAATTGAAAACGTCCCAAAATATCTTTAGCAGTCTCCTCAGAGCTCTCTGCTTAGCATAATCCTTGTTCGTGTGTGTTAGGTCCAATGGTCACGCAAAGGTGTGAGGAGGAGCTGCCCAAAATGTTTGCAACTCCCTGTCAGTGCTGCTTGTGAGGGCTGCAGCCTTCAAACCTTGCTCAATCCTTAAGAAATTTTGCTTAAATGATTAATGGCATGGTTCTATTTGATGCTTGGCTGTATACAAAGAAAACCCTGTGCATAATGTGTGCAGTTACTGTAGACTCATGCATACAAGTATCTTTGTAGGCAACCACACTAGTGTGCTCCTGCTTTAAAAAAAAATTAAATTCTGCACAAGGTATAGTATTAATAAATTAATAAAACCAATTTTATAATGCTTAATGACAGTCTACTAATTATAGGAGACCAACACCGTTATCCTTTTTCTTTCATCTCAACAAGTATGCTTTATGGGACTCCTAAGGGCCACACAGGCAGGCTTTCTAAATACTGCTTCAGAATGCTTTTCAATATTATTCTGTATTTCCTAGACAAGGTAGAAAGGTAAACAGGTCTGAGGAAAGCTTCCATGTATTCTGCAGCATCCTCAGATCACCTGGTGCTGCTTTTTTCTCCTAAATGACTAAATGCTGGTCACACTTAGATCATTCTCAGTCCATTTTCTCTCCTTGCAAAACAATCTCTTCCTCTAACCAGAGAGATGATGGCCCTCTAACAGCCCTGGCAGTTCTCTCCATCCTCCACTGAACTGATACAGCATGTGGATCATTCAGTGGGAGGTCTCTCTCCAGCTGGTGACAGGACTGCCAAGGAGACTTGGACAAGCCATTCAGGCCTGGGCAGTCCCAGGAGAAAGAGTGTTTTCCTGCCTGGCAGGCCTCTCCCAGGAATACACACACTGTGCTTTATCCCCAAAAGGTTGCTGCATGGCCCTTGGGAACTACAAGCCTCCTCCCTCTAGCATCAGGGCTGCTGCTGGGTTGAGAGACCCCCATAACAAGCAGCAAGAAGGAAAGCAGAGAATTAGGTGGAAACCTTTAAAAGAGAAACAAGTATACAGGGAAAAAGATTTCCGACTCACAATATCTCTTGCTGCCTGCTTATTTAATGTCCCAAAATTCTCAGAGCAAATCTCATTTGTATTTTTGGCAGTTTGGTCAGACTAATTCAATTTTATCAAACTATCTCATGCAAGGAGGAAAGAAAACGAGCAAAAAAACATTTCAGTAAGAGTTTATCAGCACAAAGACAAAGAGCACAGAAGCTCTTGAGATAAACTCCTCCAAGGGCTAAAATTTCTGGTTCCATGATGCCATTTTGACCATGCAATGTTATAATTGCAATGTGCATCAAACTATTATTTCTGTAATTTGTAACATGGGATTTTCTCAATGAGCCTACTCACCTCAAGACAGGGCACTGTAGGTGAAAGAAAAGTTTCAGAACAAACTCAAAATCCCCAAACCAAAGAAAATGGGGCCCATAGAGCAGTTAGCATTATTAGCTTCCAGCAGGGTTGGTATCAAGCCCATTTGCCCATCAAGGTGCAAAGTTAGTAGTCATGATATGGGGAAGGACACTGTCACTGCCATCATGGTCAAAGAAAGGGCCATTCATATGGGGTGTAAGAGCTGTAAGAGCAGGCCAGTGCTTTGGACAAGCCCAGAGGTTTCCAGCCATTCACCACTCATTCACAAGAGGAGCCTGAACTAACAGGTCTAAGTACATAAGAAAGGCTCTTCCTGTGTGGGGAGCACTGCACACAGGGGCTTTTCAGGAAATGTAGCCAATAAATCAACAAGCCAGCAACTCTAAGCATAGTGGGAAAGTCTGGGGATCAGTCACTTGGTAGAGACTTTGATTACCCATTTACAGCAGGGCTTACTCAAGACTGGCTGTTTCAGGCTTACGATGGCAAACTTGAAGGTACTCTCAAAGCAGATGGATACCTCTCCTAAAACCTCCAGGAAGATATGCAGAGATACAAATCTCTAACTCTGCAATGGCCCAACCCAAGGCGAAGACAAGGGTAGGAAACCGTCAGGTTATGAGAAACTCAGTATTGAACCAGGATACACTCAGCAATGGCAGTTTACTGTAGACAATAGCCTGCAGTGATGGTGCAGGCTGCCACCACCATTGGGAATTGCTATGGGAACGACTGTGAGGAAGCCTACATAAAAAAAGAAAATTAATAGTTAATTTTTAAAGAATACATAAAAAGAGGTTGAAACACATTAGCCAAACCATTTACCAGTTTATCAGTCAGCAATCAGAATGGGCCACACAGCAAAAATGCAGCTGTCTACTTTTCAGTACTCTTAATTTCCATCTACAAAACACAAATATGAAAACTCTACTTTTTGGCTTTGCTTTTTTAAATTCAGACTTACTCAGTTGAATTAGACCGTGGCCTAAATCTTTTGCCTCTGACTTTCTTTCTGTTTCCTCCTATATTACCTGAAAGAAATCAAAGGACAAAGACAGTAAAACAACTTGAAAGTCATCTGTCCCATGCCAAACTGTATTTTTTTTTGCATCCATAGCAAAAGAGTTGCTACCTTTAACCATTTAAATCTCACAGGTCTGTTCCTCTTGATTTACCTCAGAGAGTTAGGTTACCTTTCTCTACTTTTTGCTGCAACTGTGCAGAGCAAAAAACTTCTTTATTTCAACTGTTATTTGACAAAATCACTACGCCTCAAGAAAAACACTAAACACTGCCTGATAAAATCACAGAAGCTGGCAATAGTGAATTGATCTCTGTCTCCTTTTCATGTTAGCTCACACTGGAGGGAGAAAGTAAATGTATTTTCTTTGTGACAAAGCACTGTGCAAAAAAGGCACTTCTGTAGGGTGCTGCTAAATCCTAATTCCAAGTTAATAACAATTAGCACAATTTTAAGGAGTCATGCTGCTGTCCTAGGATCAGCTAAACTTTCAGCAGAGCAGCTATCGTCCAGAGGCTGGTTTCCACTTTGGCCAGCACAGTGGTTCACACTTACCTTGCCAAGAATTACTCCTAGGCCTCCCATTTTCACAAATGTCTGAAATATGTTTTGTGTCTGGGATCCTTTCACTCCAGGAATGAGATAATCCATTTGACCTGGAATAGGAGGGCTCAGATGCGGTTATTGTTAAGGGTATTGTCTCACATCAATGTTAGCTCAGAGGTTTGGTCACATTCCCGAGGCCAGTGACAAAACACAGCCTAAGGTCTGTCTGCACTAGCAGAGCACCCAGAATTTCTAATTAAACTCTGCAGCTAAGCCTTGCAGCTCTCCCTGCAGTGGTTCCATGTGCCCATGTTCAAAAGCCAGGCATCAGCACCGCTTTCTCAGTTGTCTGCTGTGGAATGCACAAACACCGGCGCACACCAGATTTCCTTTGGATTTGCAGCTCTGCCTCAGTTCCTAGATGGAAAAAGCTCTTACAACTGTGCTCACTTCAAGGCTTTTTCATCAAGCACATCCCACCTGCAGGCTGCCCACTCCCTCCTTATGCTGCTGCAGGAAAGCCAGGACAGCTTCCCTCACCCCACTGCTACCAGTCTCAGGGGCTCAGGAGTTTGTGACGAGCATCCTCCCACCCAGAGCTGCTAGTGCTAGGGGAGAGGTAACTCTGCCTCATTTTTTCTAATTTCGAACATTTATATTTTATCAGCCAATTGCTGCAGTATATACTTCTAATTCTAAACTCAAACCAAAAATAGTCTTTTTATCTAGGTACTTGGTGCAAATGGTTTTTTCCTTCCTCTTGTATTCCCTCTAAGAGTCAGAGATGTATGTGGCAATGTCCAACATGGGGGGTTTTGCAACAGGCTGCCTCTTGTTGAACTAGAGCTGCTGCTCAGCTGTTTGCCATGAGATCTACAATTATTTCCAAAGGAGAAGAGGAAGCTGAAAAATTCATAATAGATGGCTTACTTATTACAAAGTCTTGCTTAAAGGCACTATTTTTTGTAGTTTTCAAGTCTGGATACTCTCATTTTTTCAGTCTCTGCTTTCTTTAGAGGTATCTGAGAGATGCTCTTCAGTTTCCAGAAGCCCAGGCTAATCACAGCCACACTGAAGTAAGCCCAAGGTTTCATTAATTCAAACTTAGTCACATCACGAAAGGTCTGAGGAACAACGGATCCACTGACAGATTTTCAAACATTTCCTCCTCCTCAAGGTCTCTTTCAGTTTCAGAAATGTCTTGCCATATAATGGTTTTGGTATTTGATATTTCATAATAGCAAGAGTTATCATAAAGTTATGTCTTAATCCTTGAACATCCCCTGAATACCAACTAATATTGCATAGTGCTTTCCAGCATGGAGAAGCCCAGGCAGCTGATGGCCCAGTCACTCTAACATCTCCCAAGAGATGCCATCCATACCGGCACACAGAGCAAATCAAAACCAGCTTGGAAGGTTGGAGGTAGCACTCTGGGAATTCATATGGAAGGACTATATCACAATGTTAATGGAATATTTGTCAGACTTACTTTTCCAGACTTGACAGTGGCACAACATACCTTAACTGGTGGTAGGAACAACAAAACTCTCTAGTACAGACAGACCTTAGAAACCATTAGCATTTTGGAACAAATAATCAAGAGAGACATATGAAATAAATGAAGTATGAAAAGAAACACAGATACTGCATGAAAGAAGAAACACATTAGATTACAGTCATTTAAAATAACCTTTTTAAACTGGTATTTAAACCTGATAGACAAAGCTATGAAAACTTGCTTTCCCAAGACTTTTTTTCATAAATTTAACCAAATTAAAAAAGATTCTCCAACACAAACAGTGCATCATTTAAGATTAATAGCTGCTTCTTGAAAAAAACAACTCGCCCATCTAAAAAGTTGGATTTAAAAATTAGAGATAATTAAATAATCGCTACCGGAGTTTTCCTAATAACACAGACATTAGAACAAACTGAGTGAAGTTGTATATAAGATCAAGCTGCTGTATCAAAAGGGCAAATGTCACTACATATGTGTCCCTTCTATACATTTCTCTTTACTTTCACTGAAATAATAGCAAAAAATATTGGCTTCATCAACAGCACAGTTGTAGGCTGCTTAGTGAGACAAGAATTGAGAACTGCAGTTTTCCTGTGAAGCAGTTCATGACTCTCAATTCCTCTAGGACACAGTGATTCTCATAAATTGTTTTACAGTGCTAGCTGGAGATTTTTCATGTAAGGAATCTTTAACTACAGAGGAACAGTGAGCATCATGATCTTAGCAATTACAAATGGTTATCAATGCTTTTAAATGAATCTTCCCTTTTAAAACGTTGGATTTTTTAAGCAACTGGAACAATTACAGAATTAGAGAAATGTGATCAAGGGCAAAATCTAATTCTCTCTAATCTAATGACAGCAAGCAGAAAACTACAGAAAGTCTTTGTAGAATTATTTTCTAAGATAACACTCGATGCCCATTTAGTATGCTCGTCTAGTAAGTGAAATAAAATGCAATCACTATCATCTTTAATATGAGACAGCAGAAGTCTAAGTCAACATACTGGATTAATGACACTGACAAATAAAGATATAAAAATAACATTTATATTGAACATTTTATGTTTATAACTATTATTGAAGCAAGACAATGTTCCTTTTCTTTGATTACGTGACCATGATTAAGAAAGTTGTTGGTGTTTTATTTTTTTTTTTTCAAACAGCAATTATTATTACAGTCTACTTGAAATCAATTCACAAGCAGGGATATTATAAAAAATTCATTAAACAAAAATTGGTTTACAATGCAATTTTTTTTATTCTGGCCTAATCATACTAATTAGCAATGAGGACCCAGAAGAAAAATCAGTAATCAAAGCAGAAAGGATGCTATTTCTAACATTCCACAAAGAAAGAAGAAAGAATCAAACCTGCTGCAAAACAATGAAATGTTCTGACTAATGGAATAATGGGTGATGGAACAGGTAGAAATCTGAAAATGCGACAGAAAAGCAGACCTCTTCTTAGAACTAGATGCAGAGTTTGTGCTGACTCCAGGAGGCATGTCGCTATAAAAAGAGTCGGCCTCTCCCGGCTTTTTTACATAATCTCCCTGGGGTATTTGTCTGAAGTGTAATAAACATTGGAGAGTCAGAAAACATGACAGGAACTAGAACGCACACAAACATGCACGAACATTAGTTTAAAAGAAAGAGGTAAGGATAGCAATCCTTGAGAAAACCTGTTAACCACACACAATAAGGCTATTAATAAATAATTCAACCATCTGAGAGAAAACTCCCACACACTTCTGTTATGTGCAGAAAAGTGGATTATGTGGTTTTGGAAAGAGAAAACAAGGAACGTTTCACTGGTTAACTCTGATCACAGTTTTCAAAGTGAACAGTTAGTGATTCTTGAGGCACTGGATAACCAGTCCAGACATTTCAAATAACTCATCATGCTGGTTGCAAAAAGCACCCTCAGGTGCAGCACCGGTACTGAGCCTAAGCTAAATACATGCATCAAAGAGGAGCTCAGGAAAAGTGAATGATTTTTTCCTTCTGAGATAGATGCTCCCCATTTAACTTTTGTAATCATGATTGAATTCAAGAGTAGCAACCTGTTGAGTTGTTTCAATCACAGGAGAATAAAACAGGTTTTTAACTGATTTCTTGTGTATGGGAACTAACACCAGTGTCAGAGATTCTCAGTTACTCCTGATTATCACAGTAGTAGATTCAATCTGCCAAAACACACAAAAGTAATGTAATATTTTATCCTTTCCCAGAACAAGAAGCTCAGTTATGGTGCAAAAAACTATCTGTGCATTAGAAAGCTCTAACCAAGTTATGCAAAGTTTTTGCAGATGGTTTCTCATCGACAGCAGAGAATACCTGCCATGCAAATACTCCAGTTATAGTTCCACCAGGTTTAAAAAGCCTCCCAAGTACAAGTAGTTACTTTGACAGTTGATTATTTCATAATACCAGCATCAGTGTTTACGCAACCTCACTCTTTCCAAGATGTTTTTGCTACAGTCTGCCCCTATTAAGATGCACATTTATCAGGTTGATTCATCACATTCAAATTGTGTCCAACTACAGACCTAAACCAGGACCTCTCCTTAGGAATATCTGGATTTCTAATGCTTCTGAATTATGTTAAGTATACAACTATATGCCACATAAATCCTTAGTGCAATGCAGTACTTTCACACTCCATCTTCTAGCACCTCCCAAGGTTCAATCCTTGTTCCATTTCTCGGCTGGCACATGGGTGTGTTCAGAGTTGGCTCAGTGTGGGCAGCTCTGCTCCCCAGGATTCCTCTAGCAAACTGCTCTCTTGCTACTTCATCAGAAATAACTTCTCCCATGTAGCTGTGCCCTTTAAAGCCACACTATCCCAGCTGGCAGGCTCCTTGCTAATTGGCTCTTCTCACTCCTTTCAGTTTACTTGTTTCAGATGCTTATTAGTACCAGGTATCATCCTCATGTCATGCTCAAAAATATTATAATGTCTTGTTCTCATTGTTATTTCAGGAGCAATCATATTTTTCTTTAAAAAAGGGACAGTCTGGACAGTCTGGTGGGTATCTGTTTTTCCTTTTATTGCACTCTTTGTACTCATCCAAAATTATTCTATTTAGAAGTCAGCCTACAGAACTTCTTCCCATGCATGAAGGAGATTTAATTACTAAATATCTTCCTCATCTTTCAAATGATGGAGCCTTCCATCACTTTCAGAAGCTTCAGCTCATGCTGGCTTCCACTCTTCCTGTTCTCTCAGACACAGCTGCAGGCTGGCTGCACACTCACAGCTTTCTGGCCACAAAGTAATTTCTGGGGGTGAAAATATCTAAGAAGTTACATTCTCTAATATTCCAGTCCAAACATACATGGGGTGGACTCTCTCGCTGTTTCAAGGTTTTGTCTGCTCTGTCCTCAGCCAATACTGAAACATCCACAGTAGAATGACTTGATGGCCATGTCAGTCTCCTTTAATAGATACATCAGTTTCCACTAAGCAGCACCAAACCCTTAAATTCTGCCTTCCTTGTGCTGGGTCCCTTCCCACCAGCCTCTGCATAAGGCTTGCCTTCAAGAGCGTTGCCTTTTACTTGTTACTGTACCTGTGGCATATCTGACCCTATAGCACACAACCAGCACTTGGCAGTGCTTTTCCGCTTCTTACAAATATTTTGAGCCTGGCAGAGAAAGCGCTACACAAAGGGAAATGGAGAACAAGCACAACAGGTAGCAGCAACAAACAAAGCAGCAGCTTGGACCAGAAGGCAATGGTACAGGCAGAAAACAGGGGAATCTGAGAAGTCCTCTTATCTCTTGGGGACTGGGAGAGGAAGGAGCCAACTCCTTCCCACAAGACCCATCTGCCAGGCAGATGCCTAATCAAAGGGAGGTGGTCTTCCAGGAGCCAAACACAAGTCAGTGGGGAAATGGTTTATTTTTGGCCACAGGCTTGAAATGGTGAAAGCTCAGCCCTGTACTGAAGCCAGTACTGTGCTTTAGCTACGAATCAATAGAACAGGGTGAGGGGAAAGAATGGGCTCCTTGTCCACACAGCAATTTAATTGCATTGTATTTTTAACTCCAAAGAAGCTCCAGGAATTAGTCTCTAAAGGCTCCTGAACATCATGTTAATATTAATTATTCAGTTCTTAGCCTCCCAAGAACACTTTCATCTCTAATACCTGATTTTCAGTCTCTTTTATTGGAAATATTCTCCTGTTTTCCTAAATAAAACAGTCTATTGCAGAAGTATAAAAAAACATTATTTTTTCTACTGTATCCAGTGAAATCAGGATTTCAAGCAATGAATTACAGAATACTGATTTCATATATTATTTAAAATATGATTATCCATCTCAATATTTTCTATAGCATGTAAATGAGCAAAAGAGAAGAAAAGCTATTTTCAGAGACTTCTAAGGTACATTCCACTACTTTTGTCACATACCTCTGTCTTCTGTAGTTTCTTTCCATACAAACAGAAGAGAAGAGAAAAGAAGGAGTTTTTAGTATGCAGGTGCACATAGTCAGTAAGACCAAACAAAATGTAAAAAGAAAGGCATTGTATACAGAATGAAATTTTTGCTCAAAATATTTCTACAAAATCAGTTCTGAAATTAGCATATTTACAAATATACTACATCAGAATAAACAAGAAAAATATATTTGTGTTGATGGCTAGTCAGAGCTGAGAGTAAGGTGCCGTTCATGATGGGTTTAAGCCTGTTCACTGTGAAGCTGCTAGTGAGAGGTGCATTCTCATCCTGAATCTCCAAAAATTAATCACAGTGGCTAGAACTTATCTCAAAGTGAGCCCTTAACTTTTAGAGTTAAACTCAAAATAGAAGTCCAGATTTTCAGACACTGCAAGAAGCTCAGGGTGATATAACAAGACAGTATATCCTACTTTTCTACTTGTCTCATCTTCATGGTTTTTATTCCAAATGCTTCTTTCTTTATGTATTTGTGAGCTGCCCTCAGTCTGGCAACCAGCAGGGGCTGTGCCACTTTGTTATTCCAAACCACTGGGGCTGTGCCCCAGCCACAGCACTGACTGCAGCAGAGCCTGCCCTGCCCTCCAAGCACAACAAGGACCTGGGGACAAACAACTTCAAGAGACAGTCTCATCCAAACACAGATGATAAAGTCAGTTCCTTGAATCTTTTTTTACTACAAGCAAAAAACATGAATTCCTCTGTTTTTATAAGAAATTCACAAATTAATTAAAACTGAAAAAGACCAATCAGGCTAATATAATCCATTTTGCCTCTCAGTGAGGGCTGACAGCTTGACACCAGGAGAGAACTTGAGCCTTATTTGCAAATTGCAGATCTTTCCTACCAAAAAAATGTGCTTGAATTAATTTCAGGTTAAGCTGACTAAATATATTCATCTATTTAAGGAAGCCTATGGTTAAATGCTTTGCTGACTGACTGAGAGATAATCTTGCTATATTTACTTCATCCTAAGGAAACATTTATAATTTAATCAGATCATACTCTTGTATTTCTTTTGTCATATACAGTAAAATCGTAATCTGATCATCTTAAAAAAAAAGAAAATAAATTACTAAATGAGAAATAAATTTCAAATTTGGATCAAGCTCTCTAAAACCACATACAAGTGTAAATTGCTTGAAAAATGTTAATATGATTTAAAAAGTTACTATATAAATACTGATGAATTCTGATTTTTTTAGATTTTTTTAATTTTTCTTTTCATAACATAATCAGCTATCAGATGAAATTCACATATTTTTTTAAACTTTATAAAGAAGAAAAAAATGTACTTACTTGTAACCCCAGCCAGTTATTCCTAAAACGAGAGCCAACACCAAAATGGTGCCAGCAACAGCCCCTATTATTATATTTGTGCTAACCATATCTGGAAACACAAGAAAGATGAAAAATATACATGGTTTTAGGAGAAAAATACACAAAACCAGTAAATGCACCATCTTTCAAAAACCAGACTGAACAACTTTCACTAGGCTGATTAATTGTAACCCATGATACACTCCTGAAGCATAGCATGGACATAAAAAGATCACTTGTTAATCAAACTTTGACCTTTGTGTCTGTTTCCATTCACTGAATGCCTGTTCCACAGGAAACCTGTGCCAGGTATGCCAAAACAGTATTATCAATATTAAACTGCTGTAGATTACATCCTTACAACCTGTCCTAGCAAATACATGTTTACCATGGATTAAAAGTGACTACTTGTTTGGTTTTGCTCAGACCTCTTCCATAGCTGAATAAAATAATCAAATGAAGGATTCTGGAAGATATCTCAACACAAGGATTTCTAATGACCAACACTTACAAGCTCATTTTTCCACAACATATCTTTTTTTTTGTATGCAACACTAAAGCTGAATAACAACTTCCTCTCAGTTGGAAGTAAATGTAAAAGTCAAGCATTGTCTTTCCATCTAGATATGGAATGTCCCAATAACCTTTTGCTTGTCCTAATCTATCAATATGCCTAATAAGGCTACTCAGATCATTGGTACAACCATCACCGATACCAGCTCCCAAAGATGCACTCTCTGAGGCTTCATTTACAGTCACTGAGTGCTTCTGCTGTGGGAGGAAGAGAGGGGGACGAGGCTGCTGGTGCTGCAGCATGTTGTGTGCTAACTGAAAGAGTAGGAGACCTAGTTTCGCTTAATGACCTTTCCTCAAATCCAAGCATTTTCAGTTGTTGGTAAAAATTATAACAACATACCTTTATTGATGGCATCTTTATCAAAAAATAGATCATCTTTTATGTGAGAACTGCAGTCATCTCCTCCCCAGAATCGGTCACAGACACACTTTATTTCATTGCTACAAACCTGCAGTCAAAAGTGTAGCTCAGAAAAAAATCAGGTTATTAATCCACTCCTGTAATTAATACTTCAAGTGTAGGTACAGCGATAAAGCCATGATTTTACTGCTCACAAAATTTTGCAAAATAATTTTTAATATATAGCAATTTTTAATTTGTATGTTAGCTATAAATGCATTAAATTTGCTATTATATTTTATATAAATAGACGTAATGTTTATCCAGCACATACTTTAATGTAATCTATACCTAATAGAACCATTTCTAATTGTTTTGGAAGACTGACCTTAATGATTTTTTTATCAAAATACGATGAAGTGCATGATTTCAGATAAATAAGGAAGTTTTCATGCAGTGTACAAGACAAAAGACATTATGAGGGAACAACTCCTTTGATTTCAGTTCAGTCACAGGGCCCTGGACACGGAGTCAAACTGTGTGTGAAGGACAAGGGGACTCGCCAGGGCCACAGCAAAGCCACAGACTGCACAGACCGAGCAGAGGAACCAGCCAAGAGCCACCTCACTGCCCTCTTTTCCAGAGTAAAGAAACTCTCAGCCCACAAAATCCAACAACATCAACAACTTTATGGATCTTCTTGGCTATTTATGCCACAAAGAGGGAATTAAAAAGAAGAGGTCTCTGGAAGAACAGAGACCCAAGTTTCTCAGTTCATAAAACCTTTGTATTTATTCTCCAGCACATGGCCTGAGGAAATATCAATCAACTTAGCAAAAGTGATAGCAAAAACATTGATAAAATTTCTGTAAAAGTAATACATACTGACTGTGACTCATTGTTTAGGCTGCCTTGACTGGAATGCATTATATTTACTTATGTGTCTCCTTCCCTTTTCCTTTACAAAAACTTCTCCAGTGTTATGACTCCTAGAGTCACACTGCTAGCCTCATGAAAGGCCCAGCTGGTAGAGTGCACAAGGCCAGGTACTCAGCAGAACCAGAAAAGGCGAGAAAGAGCGCCAGGACGTACCCCGTGTCCGGAGCAGACGTGGCTGTCGCTGGTGCCGGGGCAGGTGCTGAAGTTGAAGGCCTCGGCAGGCAGGCAGCGGTGGTCCAGGCACACCATGTCCGGCCCGCACGGCGTCCCGTTCTCCACATAGCCCAGGTCCGTGTCCTCGTCCAGCCTCACATGGCCGCCACTGCGACACAAGCAAGAGGCCTTGGAGAGCAGGGCTGTGACTAGATGGGGCTGCTTGAGAAACTGGGCCCTGGTCTGCTGCTTGTGCTTCTGTGCTACACAATGCCCAGCACCAGGTAAGCATCACTATTGGCTCAGTGATCTCACTGGGCCTGACGTGAAACAAACCAAAACAGTGTATCTACATGTAACAAATGTAATCATGAAAACAAGGACTACCTTTCCTGTGAAACAGCTAGAGTTAGATAAAACTCAGTTTACCTGTTTAGAACATCATTTCGTCTTACAGTTGTGTGAAGCTATGAAAACATACCACGCTATAATTAGAATTCAGCTACAATATAGCGATGAATTAGTCTGCCAGTTAACTTTGGCAGTGCAGGCATATATCTAAGTATTTTGGGCACATGAAGTACTTTGCAGATCTAAAAGAATGTAAAATTGCAGGGCCTGAGAACAGCATTACATCTCTACAGGCAAAATCGACTATTGAGGGGACTGTGAAACTGCCCCACAGGCCGTAAATTTTCTGAAGCTTAACAAAACAAAGGTTGAACTGAAATAATGGTTATGTGCTAATAGGAAATAAAATTAATGGAAACACTTTCTCTGCACTTAGGAATGAGAAAGTTTATTTTCTATGCAAGATGGATATTGACTGTTCTGTTTCCAGGATTTCCAATTACCTGCAATTGTAGACTTTTCCATAGTGCAAGATTGATGTTGTGATTTCCCCATCAAGTTCTCCAAGTCTGGGCACGCTGGATATATTGGAGCACAGAAGGTATCCACAAAGCACATCCCTGCATTGAAAGAATAAACAGATACTCATAAAAAATAAAATTCAATGGAAATGGACTATTAAAAATATGATGATTTGCTTGGAAACCTATTTGTTATTCCTTGCTTTTCTGCAAATGACAATAATTCCCATAAATGATGCTATTTCCCAAGAAAATTCTTCTCCTTGAAAGTTAGATTGGGAAAACTAGTTTTATGATCAAAAATTCAAAATTTTTATCAAAAATTCCCTGAGTAATAACAAGCAGGGAGCTGTCAAGAACAAACCACATCATTGATTTAATGATCTATTAAGATACAGTAACTGGTCCATAGAGAAGCAACAGTTCTCTGGTTCTAAATACAATCTCGTAGGACACATATGTAAGAGGAATATCAACACCTAGTTTAATTCTACTGCTGAAGGGACTTCAGTATTCATGTGTGGAGATTTCTGCACTGACAGAATGGTAGGGTCTGATATCTCCCATATTATTAAATATTTTTTATTTTTGAATTTGTAATGGAACAGAAGTAAGGTTACCAAATCTGCATTTAAAAAGTGGGAAAGAACATTAGTTCACCTGTAGGCAGAACTAGAAATCAAATGTCATGACAGAATGGTGAAATCTGAAAAAACTGTTTGATAAGGACTCGTGAAAGCTTCAGAAATTGGCAGAGTTACAGAATCAACTGTATATATGCAGAATGTAAAGAAATGCTTTAGGCAGCAGCTTGCAGGACTATACTTGGAAAGTGTATCATGAATATCATGAAAAGTGAACACAACTTAGCAATGCAATGGCACAGCATAAAAAGTGAACACCACACCAAGGTGTGTGAAACCAAAGGCTCCTCTCCTCTGCACTCCTAATCCTCACTCAGTACTAGGACCACTTTTGGTCCAAGCTCTCCCAAGCTCAGAGGCTGCTCTCTTGTCAGGGATCATCCCTTCTTGGCACCCTGCTCCCTCTGGGATTTCTTGTACAAAGGTCTGCAGAAGAAGACCAGAAGTCTGATCCACAGAGAGCCTTTTTGAGTCTCTTCATGCCAGCTAAATAATTGGATCGGGGTGAGAACCTCATTTTTGTAGCTTTCTAAATGCACCAACTTACTGCTTATTGCACTGTATCCAGGAGTCCTTGTCTCTTCCGCAGTTGCCTTTCTCAGTCCCCTCAATATTCAGCTTCTCATAGCAGTACCTGTCAGCAGCCGTCACTTCTAAAAACAGAAACAGATCTCTTCTAAGATGATGACTTTGAAAAGCCACGTCATGAGAAATGGGGATACACAGTCAGAGCAAGCAGAGCTTCCCAATTTGTGAATTTAAACACCATGATCTGCAGCCAGCCCATGAAACTCTGCACAGTCCTCTTCTAGGTTAAAAGGTTTATGATGGTACCACAGGACTGCTTTTAAATTTTGTTCAGATTGATGAGAGTTTATTGGTCAAAAATGTCCAGAAGCCACTGAAATAAACTAATGAACATGAGTATAGGCTCCATAGATGGTTATTAATGAGAACTAAAGTCTCAGCTTTCAGAACAGACAAATTAATAACAGTAAATTAATCAACACCAGAGAAAGAGCTGGAAAAGAGGTTGAAATGACAAAATGACAGGAGAAGAAAGGGAGAGAAATGCTGCTCTAGATGTTTTCAATAGTTCTCAGTTCCATCTCTCTTCTGTAACTTTTCTTAGCTAAGAGAGTCTTTCAAGCCACACATATTACAACTGACTTAGAAAGAGAAATATTCACTTACTTTCACCCCAGATATATTTACATTGCCGGTCCCTGGTTTTGCATCTTCCTCCAAAGCAAATACCCTACAACGAAAGAAACAAAAGCACCCAGAAAATACTTCAAATTACTTTATTTTCCAAAATATGTATTTCTTTAATATGAAGATTAGTCACACACTTTGTATTGAGGCAAAAAATATGTGATCCTATCTTCTTTTCATTCAAAATATGAATAGCACCCAAAACTCATGAATGTTAGCAGAACTGTCCCAGGTGACTTCCCAAGATCTGAAAACAAAATCTATAAAAAGCAATCTAAAGCAGCAGAAAGAATGTAAAACAAACTGAAGTCCAAATTACCTGTTTGTTATCACATGAATATCCATCCATTTTATGGATATTAGGAGAACACTATAGAAAGAGAAAATAAGTAACAGATCATAGATCAGACAAGCATAAAAGCAAAGTATACAACAAAAGTCATACAAAAAATTATTTCAGTATCATTCTGGTTTTTTCAGCACCAACAGATTTAACACAATTTTTACACACAAAACATTCATAGTGATTTCAATATTACAGGTGGGGTATGTTGTCTCATGAACAGAAGACACAAAAATCACCTGGCTGGAATTTCCTGTGCAGTTCTCTGCAATATCACAATCATTCACTGCTTCTCGACACAAAACTCCTTTAGGTTCAAACTGGAAAAAAAAAGCACAGAAAATTAGTGTCTTGGTTTCTACATATCTTGCCTTAAATGCAATGCTTCCTTACAGTTTTATCTAAAATTTAAAAAGGGAAATATTCACGTGCTGACTGGAGTGGGAAGACTCTCCTTTCCCTGGTGTGTATGCTCCACCCTGCAAGCCATTCACTGGTGCCAGTGGTACCACTCTCTGAGGCACCCCCTCCCAAGGGCAGGGATTGGGGGGCCGAGCAGAGGTCGTCCCTCCTGGGACAGGGGACCCCTGGGAGTGTCCAAACCAATACTGCAGTGTCTGGCAGCATTATCCTACCAGGTCACTGTGCCTTTTGGGGACTATTTTACTCTTCTTTACAGAACAGGCAGAGTCACTCTGATCTTCTCTCTAGGGATGAAGAACACTGCAGAGCTCTACGTATAAAAGCTGTGGTTATTTTAATCCCCCATTGTTGTTGCAGAACAGGAACTATTAATAAATGTACTCAATTCTGTACAGTTTGACACCATTTTCTAAGGGACTGGATATTTAACAATAAAAAGTGTACCAGTGACCTAATACAGACATTTTGCTGAAAGAATTATGTGCTAAGTCTCAAGACCTAGAAAAGAAGGAAGACATCTCATTTGAGGAAATTTTAGTGTTTCTGGTCATGGACATATTACAGACTCCTTACTTTTCCTCAAAGTTTTCTTAAGACTGTGATACCCAGTTTATTTTGCAGGCCTGTGGTGGGGTTTTTTGTGAGTTTTTTTGTTTGTTTGTTGTGGGGTTTTTTTGTGGGGTTTTTTGTTGTTGTTTTTTGTTTTTTGTTTTGGTTTTTTTGGGTTTTTGTTGTGGTGGTTTCGTTTTTTGGGGTTTTTTTGAATCTGCATGCACATACATTTTTCAGGGGACAAGTGCTAACTCCACAGCTGGTGTGAATGAGCACACATCAGTGGAAGAGCTAGACTATGGAAAATGCAGACAGACACAAACATTGTCAGAGACACCACAGGATTCTGGGATGTATAATCACCATGTATTGCTTGCTTCACTCCTGCTTTCAGGCAGGATATTACAGGGGAAGTTAACCCCAAGTTTGGGAACTATTATATACAATCTTTTGAGCTGTCTTGCTAAACATCTCCTAGGGATACCTGTTCTGTAAAATTCTACTTTTCTGTTCACTCACCCTTGCCACTCTGTAAGTAGATAAACCCTTTTCTCATTTGTAAAAAAATAAAACAGGTATACAAAAGTTTTGTTTTGTTTTGATAGTCTTTAATATGGTGCCTATATGACTTGGATTCTTGAGCAAAATTCACCCACAATGGCAATTTGCTGGTTTTTTTTACTATTACATTAAAAAAAGGAATGTGCTTAGGGAAATGTGATCTGTTCCAGCATAATCTGTGCTTTTTCTTTATTCAACATTAGGATGAGCACAAAGTCAAGAATATGGTCCACAATTATTATTAATGATCCTCCTAAGGAAATGAAACCCTCAAATGTGCACAGACAAAGATAAAAATATCACACATAGTACACCACAATTTTAACTACATTAAGACTAATTATCTTTATTACTGAGTACAAACAACTATTTGAAGTCATATTTAGCAGGGCTCCCTTACAGCCACGATCTGGTTAAACCTCCTTTTACTATTTACTGATGTATCAAGAAGAATAACTTACAGTTTACCTAGGGCTTGATTCTCTTTACTCAATGGGATTTCAGTCAGCCCAAACAGAAGGAGACACAGACAGCCAAACTGAAACTGAAGTCAGGTGTCTTTTAGATGAATCCTTCTAAATAATTCTGCTGGCTGTGCTTCTGTGGTTTTTTACTATATCCTTCCCTCAGACACTCTGTGGTATGATTTTCCCATTCAGTCTCATGGGGAAAATCCAGAGCAGCACATATGGCATTGGGAGAGGCACATGGATAAGGATGTGCAGGTTCACAGAATGACAGGATGGTTGGGGTTTGGAGGGACCTTAAAGATCATCTAGTTCCAACACCACTGCCACAGGCAGGAACACCTTCCACTTGCTCAAAGACCCACCCAACCTGGCCTTGATTACTTCAAGGGATGGGGCATCCACAGGTTCTCTAGGCAACTTGTTCCAGTGCCTCACCATTCTCATACAAGGAATGAGAAACAAGGACACCTAATGACACTTTTATGGTTAACTTATCCTTTAAGCAAGGATGCCAAATGAATCTCATAGAACTTCAACCTGATTCAAACTTGTCTGAAACTGGAAAGATTCAATTTACCCCTGCATTTGCTGACAGTCCCTGCCCCAAAAAGCCAAGCCTAAAAGACAGAGTACAGCCTCAGAAAAATCAGATTTCAGCCAGTTTTAAAAAGTAAGCTTTGAGAAGAGTAATCAGAAGGTCTGCAAGGGCAAACACATGTGCTGCAGCTCCTGCAGCCAGCTGGATGCATTCCCAGCAGGCTGCTGCAGTGAAGGTCACTGCCTTACCCGGCACTTGCGGCAGCAGAGCCCGTTGCTGCACTGGGAGCCCGCGGTCAGGGTGCAGGTATTGCAGCACTCCCCTCCTTCGCTGGCACACTCCTGAGGAACACACACACACAACAGAATACATGGGAAAAGCACATGAACCTCGAGCTCTTATCACTTCTTATCTTAGCACACTATTCAAATGAATTTTTATTCATTCTTTTAGGCTCCTAGAGGCAGAAAAAGGCATGTACTTATGGGGCATGAAACTGCTGCTTCCTGTGCAAGATAGAAAATAATTTTTCTAACTTCATTCAACCATTAAATACTAACACTTTAGCATTGACCAGTGTTTCTGTTTAGGAAAATGCTTTCTTTCATGCCTTTGAAGGTCTGATTCTGCACAGGCAGCTATTACTATGAATCCTTGGGCATACGACCTTCACCCTGCTTGTCTTCCTCTAATTATCATTAACAGCAGCAATGTGCAGTACCAACTCTTGGACAAATCTAGTTGCTAATTTAAAGTACATGGCACTTACCGCTATTGTCCCACAGTCACATTCCTCTCCATCTTCCACAAAGCCATTGCCACATTCTGGAGGATCCAGAAGCTACATGCAAATTCAGAAATCAAAGGACATGTCTCTTTTAAGGGAATCATTGTCATATTTGCTCTGTGCAACATGGTTTTTAAGCTAGCACTCCAAATGCATTAACAGAAAATGAGGGAGACACAGACGGACAAAAGTGAAGCATACAGAGAATGAACACTCCTGAAAATTAATACAGCAATGCTGCTGAGTCACATGGTAACTTCTGTGCTTAGGTGTCAGCTTTAGAGTAAATTCAGTTTGAGCAAAAGTTACAATGAAAAACAAAAGGTGTGACAACAAAGGAAAAAAAAATTAAAGACATGACAATTTCAGTATCTTCACAGCTGTTGCAATTGCTGTTGTTCTGGAGTTCAAGTAGCAAGGGCTGAAAGGTTAAAGCCTGCACTGTAAGTTCAGAAGTAATACCCATAAAAAGTGGTTCCTGTATGTGGCTCAGAAGTGCTTGGGAAGGAGAGAGGCTAGGATTCTTTGTCAGTTTTTGTTGCATTTGGATTTTTTTTTCCTTTTTCCTCTACCACAGTTGGGAACTTTCCGTAGTTATCTGTAAGTATGTATCACAGGCAGATGTGCCCAGAAAGTATTGGCGATGAGGCTTCCTCCCTTTCCTTTCAGCCTTTCTGCTGGACTGTAACTCAAAAGATCAAAACCTGTGTATTTGTATGCCATAACCTCTTCTAAGGGACACTTAAATTCTGTTCTTTCCAGTTTAATTTTTTCTATCTTCCTAAAACTTTTAAAGGTAGTTCTTCCAAAATAAAACATTTTTTCCCTTTGGCCATAAGAAAACATAATAGTAGCTTTCATTACGTAAATAAGAAGGCATTTAAATGTGTCACCAGACTAAAATTTGCAAATCATCCTTCAAGTTCTCCAATGAAACTAGGACCATTCTAAAAATCACTCTGCTCCTAAGCCATCTGCACAAGTACATCATACATGCTGTAGAGCATTTCTCACCGGCTGCTGCCTTTCTGCCAGGAGCCCACAGGATGGAGCAACACCCCACGTACTTCACTGTGCCACAAACCACAGCCTGGCACAGGCTGATGTGCTATTATTAGATCCCCTATTGAAATGGAAATTTGACTGCAGCATGCAGTGCATATGTAGAATTTAACATAAAATGTATGCAAGCCTTTAGAATTATTAAAGAGTTCTTAAAACTGCTTGTTTCCTATGTATTTTTCCAGACATCTTAACTTCTTCAATATCTCTTGGTGTGCTTCACAACAGAGACAAAGGGACAGCAGTAACAGAGAAAAATATTGCCTTGAAATATTGGGCCAATTTGCTGCAGTACATAGGGACAGCTAAAAACTAAATTGAAGAAAAAAACCCAAACATTAAAAGCAAATTGGATAGCCTTTCCCAAAAGTCATAGCATTCATCCATTCATTTGAAAAGAGCATATGTTCAATCTGCTCCAGCAGCCATTGATGTCATTTTTGCAATTCGATGTAATTTTTGATCTAAGAGTGGAGCATTGCCAAACAGTGCACCTTGTCACATCAACTTTCCTTTATCTCATAAAGCATGAAAAACAAAAACAAGTTTGTGTCTCACCACCTTGCTAGGGAACACTTCTTTGACAGCTTTGTTAATTAGACAGACATCCATTGACAAAACCTTTAAACCAACCCAAACCACAATGCACAAAAGAGACTAAATCACCCTGGCTTCCACATCTAACTCACATTTCTGTACGCCATCAAAAAAAAACTCCTAAAGTGCTGCCAAACTAAATTGAAAGGAGAGTAACTGGGCTTTTTCCCAACTGACAGATGTGTAAATGAACACAATCACTAAAATAAAACCAAGTAAGACACATTACAAACAATGCACTCAGCAAGTAAACAAATCTACCAGTACTTCTCTCCACCTTTAATGAGATGGAAAAAAGCAAACTTATAAAACTCAGGTACATTTTAAACATGAAATTTTACATCTTATTGATGAATTACAGTGCTTTCTCTCCACTTTTAATAATATAATCTTTCCTCAAAAGAGACCTTTAAGAGATAAGCAGGCTCAGCTTCTTCAGATTTGATGTTTTCCCTTCTTTAACTTTTATTGAGATTCTGTGGTTGTCAGAAGATGCACTTTTTCTCATGTTCACCAGAAGGAACATGCATCACTCCTGAATTGACTCACTTTTCTTTTACATCTGTGACCACTTCAGTTACCAGATAAGTCTTTTTTCCACATTGGACTGTCTTTCTGCCTTAGCCTCTTCCCTTTGCTTGTTGAAAGACAGCCATTAAATACAGGTTAACATTAATTATATATAGAAGAGTCAAGATCATTATCCTGCTTGCTTTACATTTAACACATGCTTCAGTAAATGAAGCAGGAATATACTGAAACACTGCTGCAAATCCTCCATTGCAGATCTGTTGTAAATACAAAACTGTATTGTATTTACAATACTCAGAACAAATTGTGTGAGGAATGATTCTCGATCAGAACTATCAAAACTACAGTTGTTTTTTTCCAACATTATAATTTTCATTTTTCTTGGTTTCATCAAAATTAGCAACAGAGTAGAAATAATATTCAACATTATTGTAATGCTTACTTTGGTTGGTTTATTGAAAAGACAGGCTCCACCTCCATTGTTTAAAAATTCATGATACTCTTCAATATCACACTCAGAGAATTTGCTCGGAAGATAGTACCTAATAGAAAAAGGTAGAAGAATTACTTTCTCTAGTGCTTTTTACGCTGTATTTTCTTTTTTCAAAACAGAAGAAATATAATGTTACACTTTAGAAAAAGAATGAAAACATGCTGTTCTGAATCAGAGTGACTATCTATTTTTAAGTCTATCTAGTTTGAACATCCTTCCAACCCAGTAAATAAGGAAAATCCTTCGTTCCAGTAAATAAGGAAATTTTAACAATGACACAGGGCTCATGGAGTGTGAGAGGTCTAGATCATTTCACTAAGATTTTACATCACAAACAGCACAAATCTGATTGCAGTGTGTAGTTTGCACAAGCATGACTTGTTCCACTAACAGGCCTGATGTCAGAAATACATTTTTCCTCCCATAAAAACTGCAGGAGAAAAAGATTATAGTTTGTTTCTGTCTTAGAGGAAATAGTTCCCCCGACCCACAGAATTTTCATATGATAGAGTTAGGCCAGTTTAAGCATGCTGCTAACAAGCACCACCTAACACCTTTCAGTTTCCCTCTGTCATGTGTCCCACTCGGTACATTTCAATTGAGTACAGAGTGCCCTTGAGACACAGTGCCCCACCTAATAACAATGTGATGCAGAAAATCTTTGCATGGATCCTTTCCACAGGGAAATAACTTTTCCCAAGGCAACTGCAGTGATCTTTATATTCAGGTCCATAGTCATGAAAGTACTTATGCTTCAAGGAGATTTGGGAGTCTCAAGGGATTTCCTCTATCAGCTACCACTGGATATAAAAATATTAGCCAAAGTGCTATCCTGCAGTGCTGGAACAGATAGCTTCCAAACCATAATTGGCTTTTTCCATCTGTAATGTTCAAGAATTAGGTCTAAACACTACAGAGGTTGTGGACTTCACCAAAGTTCAGCAATAAGTTAGGTAAATAAAAGGCTTTTTCATGTACCAAATTATTTGAAAGGTTTGAACATCAGATAATGAATTTAAAGGCCCTAACATGGCCTTTTATAAGAATCAAAAATGTTTCGCAGACTGGCTTACTAAAAATCAGAAAAATCCTTCCAAGCATGTTTTCAGGTATAGTAAGGTGAAAAGGGCACACATTCACACTTTCAAAGAGGTTTGAATGAGATATACTTCTTTGCTCAAAATTTTTCTGACTGCAAAGCTATTGAGAAAATTTGTGGATCTATTCAAAATTAATTAAAAACTGAGCCCTGTCTATATCTTAAACTAGAATACAATGTAATTCATATCTAAAACTAGACTATAATGTAATTCATATGCATGATAAAAGACAGGCCTGTAATAAAAAGTGTTAGGGTCAGAATATACTTGAGAAAGCATCAAATTCATCCAGCAGCAAGAATTTGCTGATTCAGAAGTCATAATGTTAAAATCTCTCCAGTGACATAATACATGGGTATGAACACACTCAGCCTCCAGTGGGGGCAGTTTTTCTAACAATATCACACAAACTGGGCAATAAAAATGATAGAGATAGATGAAAGATTCCAATGAAAACACTGAAAATGAGACATACCTCAGAAATTTGCTTATAGGATTTCAAGAATTAGGGTGTGTCATTGTTTCCACAACTCAACAGCAAACTTGGATGAGCAAATAAGCTACATCTGCTTCTGCTTCTCTGCAATGAATGACCTGGTTTGACTGTTGAGCCTTGTGCTTTCCAGGTTAACCAGCATTCACCAAAAATCCTCACATGCCCTTCTCATGAACTCACTGATTCTCACATTTCTTTTAAGGTGTCTCTGTATGGTATATACCTAATACTTTACTTTCTGAAAATTGAGTCATCAAAAATGTTCTGCTGAACTGCAAAAGAGAAAACTTTTCACACCTTTTCTTTATGTCACTGTATGAAGAATGTTACTTTTCTCTAGGGAAATGTCTTACCCCATATCTCCCATTATGCATCCAGACCACAGGTCCTCACACTTACACTCACCTGGCAAAAAAAAAAAAAAAAGATAAAATAAAAAGTTACATCTCAATTCTTGTGAGTCCAAAACAATACAATTCTTATCATAAAAAGCACACTGTACTCAATTCCATTTCATATTTCCAGAAGTTGAATAATTTGCTGGTTTACTGCACACCTTAGTTTAAGTGCATCAGTGCACCTTGCCAAAACTTTTAAAAACTCTACATGATTCTATGCAATACTGAGCTTTGAAAATATGTCCTGTTTTTCTTTCCTTCCCTTACAGGAAACTGCAGAGTTAGCCTTCTGCACTTGTAAATCATGAGTCAGCTTTATCATCTTCTCCTCTGTGATGATATTCATTTACCAAATTTTCAGAGTTAAAAAAGAATCATCTTACTTTTCTATTCTTTTAGTTCTGTTCTTGGACTATGGTAACGTGCTTTTGAAAATCTTCCTTTGAAATAACCCCAAACAATAATTCAGACAAAAAAAAAATAGCATGGAATGATCAATGAATACAAGGTAGTACAGCAGGATCTATCAGCTTCTTCCTCTGCTCTCCCTCCCTCCCTCCCTCCGTCCCTTCTTCCCTCCCCTGCCTGCCTCACTTCTCCATGCAACTTCCTTCTGCCCTGCCAGCAGGGGACACTTTGCTCTGGTCTCAATCCTCCTTTTTCAAAGCTGTGTCTTGCTTTAATTTCAGTAGAAATGCTTTCCACTTGCACATTCCATAATTTGTACACATGAACATCAGTTTATTTCTTCCATTTTAAAAGTACAATTGAAAGGAAACAAAGCTCTGTCTAACAATTGCTTTCTCCTCTCTCCCTACCAAAACAGTGTCTCCTGCCCCTCTCAGTCATAAAGAAAGAGAATCACCACTATTATAATTTTCACTTCTACCCTGCATTTACGTCTGCTCAAAAATATGTGGCTGGAAAAAGAATACTGAACATGTCTATAGGATAGAGCATCCGTCCTACATTTCTGAGTATTTTTAAAAATAGTATTACATAATCTGCAAAAAACTTTAAATGCAGATGTATCTCTGCTTTATATATTGTCTTTACAATGGCTGAAAAGAAACCCACTAATCAATAGAGTAATTTATCTTTTTATATGTAGGCCACATAAGTATGCACAATCCAGTAAGTCCACCCTCCAGTTCATTATCTAAATTGTTACAAAACTCTATTTCTTATTTTAATCATATCAAGCTGGGACTTCACGAACATGGAAGCTGGAGGGTAAGGTGCTTGTTGTGGACACAGTGGTGGAGATTAAAGCATTGCAGATAACCAGGGGTAACTAAGTGGCTGAATACCAAGGTAACAGCAGAGAAATGGTAGCAGCAGGGTAGCAAATACTGGAGATTTGGGTAATCTAGGAAGGGAGAAAATCAATCAAGGAAAACAGATAAAAAATTGTATTGCTAAAACTGTTCCACATAACAGTACTGAAGAGGCTCCTCATTATTCCCAGATCTAGTAATGTATATTCCCACACTTGTGTCATAAGATGGCAGCCATTTGGTCTGTGGGTGGGACACCAGTCTCCCTGAAATGAATGGAAGTGGAAGGCACTTTTTTGGTCTGTTTTGGATGAAATGGTGACACCAGTGCTGTCAGGAATTACGAGCAGTTGGATACTAGAGCATTCAAATATAGGAAAATTAATATGTCATACCCCCTCTCATGTTACTGCAAGAAATAAAAATATTTCAAAATTTTGAGAAACAGAAGGAAAATGTACAGAAAGACATTGATAAAATCCTCCACTTTTTAAGATTTTTCTCTTGAGACAGAGTGAAAAAGCAAATAAAATTACCACTTAGAAGTTTTCTTCTGTCTGAGAAAATGCCAATGTTTTGGGCCAAGGTCTGTGCTAGGGTAACTGCCATTAAGTCTGGCTTTCCAAACTGAAAGAAACAAGATAGGAAAAGTAATGTAACACACAGGTATCTCAGATTCAAGTGAAGTTTTTCTCATATCAAGGCAAAAAAAGGCAAAATCAGATACACAGTGTTAGAATTCTTACTTCTGGGTAGCTAGATGAAAACTAAACACTGGCTTATAGACAAGCTAAGTAAGTCTGTTTCTCTCTCGGTATTGTGGCTGCAAATATGAATGACAGATATTGTAGAATTTGCTTAAAAGTGTATTTGAATTGTATTGACTTTATTCACTCATCACTCTTCATTGAAGTGTCCCTTCTGTAGAGCTGCACTGAGATTCTACATCAGCAAAAAAAAAGTGAAATATTTTGAGGAACATGTCTGCACGGATAAATTCCATGC
The DNA here is from genome assembly GCF_021018805.1 of Prinia subflava. NCBI lineage: Eukaryota > Metazoa > Chordata > Aves > Passeriformes > Cisticolidae > Prinia > Prinia subflava. Next base: position 132,465,977 of record NC_086247.1, read on the forward strand.
AGATAAATTTCCACCACTTTCTGCTCATACCAGTATCCCCACCTACCTCATTCACACCTCCGCCTTTAAGCAAGGAGCAGATTCCACCAGTGTGGGCCACACCACTTCGACTGCTCTGAAATCGACTCCCCCTTTGACATAAACAAAAAGAAAGATAAGTTTACCCTGCTCAGTCCATGAGTTTTGCACCTGCCTGTTCCTGTATCTATCCTTCTGATTTCCAAACAAGAAGCTGGCATTTGCAAATGCTGGATGCCACCACTATGCTGCAAATTATGCAAAATCAAATGGGAATAACAGATAACCACTCACAAACTTCACATGACAAGTTATTTCCAGAAAACTTGTACCATTTTTCCTCCTTCTTTTCAGACTATCTAATATAAGAAGAAGGGGAATATTTTGCCAGACCACCTGGATCTGCCCAGCCTCTTGTTTCTTGACATTCTACTGCAGCAAGTGCCTTCCACTGGCACATGCTCCAGGCAGAGTTCAGGAGAGGCCACCATTCTCCCAAAGCTTGGGACTAGTGAAACGACTCGTGTCTAATTGGGCAGTGCTGATGTGGTAAAACTCAAGAGGAGATGCATTAGCAGAAGATGCAGAGGTAGGTGAAAATTCCCTAGAGCTACAGCCAATCTCATCCAAGGAACAGATGCACTCTGAGCCCAAATTTAATCACCTCTTTAGTGCTGACCACATCAGCATGGATGACTGGAGTCCAGTTACTGGAAACAAAATACACTCTGCTCCACCTGAGAGCACTGACCCATCCAGCAAATTATTTTTCTCAGGTGAGAAGAGAAAAACATCAAGAAGAATCACAGTGGGCTAACTGTGCTAAAGGTGGAAGCTCATTTGTAACCACTCACACCAGCTCATTCGTACCCTCACAGCAGCTACCCCCACCTCCCAACTTCACTCACAGACACAATTTCAGAAACTGCTGTTTCTAAACAATCTATGAATGCAATCCACAAACAGCATTGGTGGCAGTGCTGTGGATAGCACTGGAATTAGCACTACAGTGGTATCCAGAGTCCTAGCCACAGGCAAAGTCAGGCTCTCTTTGGTCCTAGTCAATCCACACGCATTCACAAGAACCAGACTTCCTCCCTAAAGACTTTACAATGCCACCAAAGAAGAGACATGAAAGATATGAGAAAATCTGATTCCCATTTAAGAGATGAAGATCTCAGACACAGAGAGACCAAAATCTGCAAGCACCACTTGCAGATCTTACTAGCTTTCTTCAAGGCAGAAATCAGTGGCAGTAATTAAGTATGTGCAAAATTTCTGAGGGTGGATACTGGGCTTGGGTATCCTGGAACCCTACTGAAGTCATGTGAAGTGAGGTGTTTAAGTTAATTCTTACAGGCTCCTAAAACAGTCAGCAGAAAGAAAAAGGCCTCCAACAGAAACATTTGTCTGGCATGTCTTGTGTGGATCAAAAACCTCAGCCATGTATCTCTGCTGTATTTTTGTAAAGATATTTTATTATAAATATATCAATCTTATTTTCAAAACAAGCTACTTAGAGAAAATAACATTCCTCTCAGTTCAGTATTCTTATAGCTCAAACGTCTTGGGAGAGGAAACTGTTTTGAGGAGCTGAAACACTTCAGTAATCCTGCAGCAGTCAAGTCATTGAACAAAGTAAAGCAAGCCATAGTGCACTTCACATAAAACCTCATTGGTTTCAAAACCGACATTCTGCCTTTAAATAATCCATGCTCTACTGCCAAAGAAGCCACCCTCTGAGGTGGAACCATGCATGACTCTTCAGATAGCTGCACTTGTGGAGTAGGTGACTGAACAGAATAACAAAGGATTACAGCACATGCAGCTCAGGCTTAGTATGTTAAAACTAAAATAAGAGTTAAACCTCTAGTTGCTCTGGCAGGCAGCTTGTGCATTAATTTTTTTCCCACCTCCCCATCTGAAACATTTTCTGAATTATTGTGGATTACACACATAACAGAAAGGAGATGCATCAGCCACTTGTGAGAAGCAACCCCCAAGGAAAGAAAAAAACCCAGTAATAAAACATCACACAAGGTTACGTACGAAAAAAGGTGAACTGCGTCACTTTTCTCTCTGATAAAATCCCTCCTATATTTCATAAACTCACGTAGAGTCACCAAGGGGTTTTCAGATATGGTGAACTTGTTATCAGTAGCCCAGGTTTCCATGGCAACCAATACTATCCTGGTGTTAAGTTGTTCTTTATATATCTAGTATATTAACAGAATGAACAAATATGTCAAATAGAACAAAGGTGAGGTTTACCCCTTTCTTTGTAATCTCTTGCATTTTTACATAACTAAATATTTAGCTTATTCCAGCACACTTTACATTCTTGTAGGTAATTGTATCTCCCTTAAAACTAACAAACATAAAAACCAAGTAAAACCAAAATTTTAGGCTTAATTCTTCAATCAGTTCTCTTAGCCTTCTCTTAGCCTACACCGGCAGAGATACATAGAAAAAAAAAGTGATTTTTTAAAAATTACCACGTTCCAAATAGTTCAAAGATTTTAAATTAATGGGTCTTTTATGACAGCCAACTCACCCAATGACACACAAGGGCCCTCTTATGTGGAATAATGATCTATAACGCCATATTTTTCACTGTTATATATGTCCACAGGAGTATTTCAACTCATGCTGGCTGAATTACAAAAAAAAGGGCCATCCTTTCAATGTGGTGTTAACACTCCACACCAAATACTTTCAAGCATTTTCTTCTTCTAGTAAGACTTTCCTTTTTCTAATACCTTCCTGCGGTGAGGTGCAAGAGCCAGCAATTCGTCCAATTTAGCATCATAAATATAACCAATACAGTTCACCTGTAGGTCCCTATTCTAACTCATTAACTCAAGGGCACTTTTTCTGGAGAAATTTTAATGCATTGGAATTTCAGACTGTCCTTTGGGTTTGAAGTTGTCAAAACAGGGATCCTGTGCTAGAAATTGTCATATCTAAGTTGCCCTTTGAAACTCAGACTCAAGGGACGAATCCAGCAGGACATTTAAATGTTTAAAGCCACAGAATAAAAACCCTCTGATGCTTTATCTTAGACAATGGCTTTATAGGTGAACGATCATGTTTGAAATTCATCCTAGATGTACATTTGTAATCTTCACATACATTACTACTGTTATACCATGAATGGACTCCTGCATCTATCATCAAGAGAATCTTATGACTGATCTCACACATAAAAGAACATATAGTTGAGTGATACTTACTAAATCTGCCATGTTCACAACGGATTTAGCATAGCTGTTGGTATGGCCAACTGACAAACGGTGCTTTTTACACTGTGAAACAAGCACAGGCCAGTAACAGGTACAGATTTCAGAAAAACAAGGTTGATTTCCAAAAACCATGAAGTAAAAAGCCATTTTATCAACAATAAAGCCCCTGCACAAGGTTTTGTCTCTTGTGCTGAGTGTAATGTTAATGACCAATAGTAGAAAATTGTTCAGAAATGCACATTACTGCGATACTTTACAACAGCTGTTGTGAGGTTGTATGAATTCCTCCTTAGAAAGTACCCTAGGATCTTTACTGGAAAATTATATAAGAACAGGAACATTCTGTTACTCTCTTCATTATGATTATTGTTGGCAATTTTAAAATTAATCACAAATGCCAATGTAGAAATTAGCAACAAAAACTTCCATAGCTGAGACTCCTTAAGATGTGTTATCCCAGAAGTGCCTGCATCCATATTTTAATCTATCAGACTCCCTTTTTTTTTTTAATTTTCTCTCTTAAGCTGTTTTTTTGGTTTTCTTATATAGTTTCACACTCCTATAATGCCACAGTAACTGATTCACATCACTTCAGCAGACTCCTATGGTACCTTTAATGAAATTTGTAATGCAGTGTTATAAAAATGGCACTGAAAATAGTTGTCCAGGTACTTCTATTTGCAGAAAAAAACAACAATTATGAATGAGCAACATGGGCATGAAAGTCACAGGTACCCCAGAAGAATTTAAGACAAAGTGTGCAAGATTTTCAGAGATGTTTTATCATCTTGTGCCCCATGATGTTTGATTTGGAATGAAAATTGTCCATATTTTCTGGAAGTTAGGATCTTTTAGTGGGTAAGAATTTTCCCACTACTAGGCCATAGGAAAGGCATCCTTTCAAGCAGGAATGGGGAGGAAACCACAAAAATCAAGGAAGTTAAGCCCACAGCAAATGATATTTCCTTCTCACAGGAGGAAATTATTTGGCTTCTTTCATCACTGGCATTTACCTCAGAGAATAAACTCCTATCTGGACTGACTCTTGCATTAGCTGTGATTAGACAAAATTAGGAAACATTGTCCTTGAAGAAAATCTGCCTGAACAGATAGGATCCTAAGGGAAAAGTTAAAAGTTGTGGCTTCAGGTCTTTAGGATCAAACACAGTTACACTGATTTAAGGAATTTTCATCCAATATTACTAGTTTTAATCCAAGAATTTGTTCCTATGTTCACCAAACTGAGCTGGTGGAGGAGTACACTGTCTAAGGACAGTGGCACACTCCTTGCACACTTGTACCCTCTTGTGTCTATTTTTGCCAATTCAGGTATTGCGTGAGAGAATTGCTGCACATTACAGAAGAAGTAGACAAGATTCATAGACATATTTTGATTTTAAAGCCATAAGGGCCTATAAAATCATCTAATGTCACCAGTTGGATGGGCACTATCAAGCTGAACTTTATTCAGTTACTTCAACAGCAAATCCATTGTTTGTGTTTGAAGCTACCTTTGAACACTGCAAGTGATGAAGAAATTGCCATTTCCTTTTATATTTCCTTCATTAGATGATTAATAAATCCTCTTCACTGACATAAATCTGTGCTTTTTCCCACTTGAATGAGTATGGCTTTTCTTCAATACACTGTTATTATGTCTCTTTCCATTAGTTCAAAAACCGCACAGTATTCTCCCAGAGAAGTTTAACAAAATAATTTTCTCTACATTGATTGGGACGTATCAAAAAAATCTAGTCACTGTTAATCTCCCCATTCTTCACAGCTGCTGCAGAATTGAAATAACTGCACTATGGATTGCTGAGTGCCTGTAACTAAGACAAATGTTCAGGAAAGCCAGAAAGAAAATCATCAGCTGAAGTCACACTGACATTAGTTACTTTCTGGCCCTTCTTTCTGATCCTCAGACCTAGCTGCATTCTTGGTGAAATTAACTTGCCAAAATTCAAAACCAACTTCATCAATGGTAATGAGACCATAATCTCTTCTTTTAAGGACATACTGGATTTAATCTGGCCTTATAGTGTTCTTTATTGTTATGCTCTCTGGATAAATGAAGACAATTTGATGCTCATTGTAAGAGGTTGAAATGTGTCAGTCTTACCATTAGATGGTCATTTACAATCATCAACTCAATGTATTTTGTTTCCTCTTCAATTTTACGTGGAATCTGACGAACCTATGGAGAGAATGTAACTCTAAGAGAGCCCAACAATACAGAGAGAGTCTAACGGGTAACAAACATTTGCACTTACTGGCTACCCCACTTTAATAAACAGGGAATGAAGTCTCTGTTTAGAATTTTTATTTTGAAATGAAATAAAGTGAGATAAACTAGCTACTTGTCACTATTGCAACAAAAAAAATTATGTAGGTTTTATTATGGGAGTTTCTAATAAAACTGTACTCAAAATGAGCAAAAACGTTTTACCTACTTTTTCATTTGCAATGTAGCAGTATTTAAAAATTTCCTAACTCTTCAGGTAGGCAATGTCCAAGGAACCCACCAATGTTTAGCTTATATTAGATACCTCTTTTTGTATTAGCTGTATTGATATAGAGATCTCATGCCAAACCAGCAGGAGCAGCAGGACTCCATCTGGACAAATTAACTCAGCAGACATAAAACCAACCTCACTGCATATCCCTTCTAAACAAGCATATTGGCACTTACCTGCCTTTTCCTTCTTTTGTGTCTTGGCCTTACAACAAAATTCTGTGATGTAGTATTCATCTGCCAGAACTCTAAGCAGAAAACACAGACAAATACATTGAGTATTTACTAAAGCATAGCCCAGCAATTAGTGACCCTGATGTAACACGACAATAGTATGGCATTCTTCAGCACTTCAGATGCAGCAACAACTCATTTTTTCAAGTTTCCCGCTAGAAGGGAGGCAAGACTACAGATGCTTCCCAGTAACAGGGCTCTTATTAAAAATTCTACTAGTGATAATCTGGATCTGTTGAAACAGATGATCTGTGGGTTTCACACTTCAGAAAGCACAGCAGATGTTCTATGCCAAAACTTCACCAATGCTGGGCATGAAATATTATTAGCATAGTGCTTCCATGGAGTGGATCACATTTTTGGGAATTCAGCAGACATTCACAGAACTCTTGCAATAGCTACCTAAATTAATAAGAAGAGCATGGAAGGCAGAATTAATGCTTTAAGATTATTATATTCACAAAGGAAAATATGTCAGAGTTGGGTGAAACATTATGAGATTTTGGCAATGCTCGCTTACCAACACAATAAACCTCTCTGCTAATCCTTCTGTGTCTTTAACTTCTTAAACCTCTAATCATGAGCATCAAGTAGTTTATTCTTTTGCCAAATCCTTTTCACCAAATATATTACTAGCCCCTCATGGAAAAGAACACATTATAAACTAAGTAGAAGACAACATTTGCTCTCACCCTTTCAAATGTAATTTTGCAATTAGTAATTTTGCATCTTTAATTTTAGAATCATAATCCCCGTCTCTCTGTTCCCTATATGAAGTAAAGCTCTTTCCTTATCTTGTATAAATGTGTTTGCTATTCGCACAATCCCAAGATCTTTCTTTGATTCATGCAAATTAAATGCTTGCAGTTGCTTAGTTAGTAATAATGTCTTTCTTCTTTTACTGCTTTCCCTCTTTTGTGCTTTCTGTAGCTTTGGACATCCTTTCAGTTTCAAGGAACTGAAAATTTCTTTCAGTGTTCCAGTGATTTTACCAGTCCCGCAGAGAAGTAAATAGTCCTATACTGTTTATAGAGCACCCCTATAGTGCTATAGGATTGCTGGAGCTGTGTAAATTAAGGCACTTCCAGTTCACATATCTTTGTTCACAACTTCTGCTTGTTTTACAAATTGCTGACCAGTTCAGTTTTGCTGGTGAGACAGGAAAGTTTCTCACAGCTTCACTTCCATTAATGTTATTGTACATTAATTGTACAATTTTTTGCATGAGATTCAAAAGTAGGATTAAAAACCATGCTGATAGGAATTTGACAGGGGTGCCATATCAGCAAAATCTTAAAACACAAAGCTGAGTTGCCCATCTGACAAGACATTGCCAGGTCTAAGTGATAATCTTAAACATGAGTGGCAAATTACTCCTAAGACAAACCAGGAGAACAAAGCATGACTAACTGGTGTCGTCTTGGGTAAATTAGGGACCGCAGTGTCATTTCGTATGTATGTATGTGAGGTTTGCAGATATTTTTTAAAGGGGGGAACCTGGACAATCATAGACTCTGCTTAAAAATGTTTTCATGGTTACACCAATGAACTTGAGGACTTCCTTTACAAAAAGGACCAAAGATAAATTAAATCACACCCAAGTTCCTTATTTATTGCTTAAAGACCTGCAGACTTTTGAGCTTGAAATGATGAGAAACTAAATCTTGAAAACATTTTTACAATGTTTTTGATTATTCTTTAAGTATGCTGATTAGTTTAGACACTGGGCTTAACTTGTCATTTTTGGTTTTATAACATGCGTAATGAAACTGGTAAAAATAATACTTTTCAATCAATAAAATCGTAATTTACAGTATGTATATAGGATCTAAGATAACTTTACCAGCAGATGTGATTATTTTACCCACAAGCAGAAGTCAGTAATCTCTAAGGGAAATGATGCAGCCATTACCTTTAATACATTAACACACATTAACACTGCCTTATAACTCACAAGATGGATAAATGCACACAGGTTGCATTTCCAGCCAAGGACCCTCAGGCAAAAGAACATGACCAGCAAAATCACAGGGAATGTTGACAGTTGAGAGAGCCTAGCAAATATTTTGATGGGAATATATTACCTTGAAAAGATGTGATGAAGATTCACAAAATCATAGAATCATCTTGATTGGAAAATGCTAAAATTGAGTCCAACTATAAAGCTAATGCTGCCAAGTCCCACTAAACCATGTTCCTAAGTGTTGTATCTACATACTTTTCATGTGATCCGAAAAGAGAAGGATATCTGTTATGTATTATTTGAAAAACAGCACCTTTGATAACATACTGCTATCTAAAACTGTGCCAGGGCATTGTAGATCTCAACAGAGATTGTGAGAAAAAACAGAGTCTAGTAAATAAAAAGTCAAATGCTCTAAGCATGCCAAGTCATCTGTCCAAGATTCCGTATTTTAAATCCTCATTATTCCTCAGACCACTGCAAAGTACAGTAAAATAAATTCTTTTCTGTAACAGCTTGTGGGGTTTTTTACTACCCAGGGAGCAAAAGAATATATAAAGTACATTGCTATTGAACTGTGATATAAGAGTGTGTGCTTTTACTATCACTGATACTGAGTATTACCTATCACTCGAATTTTTTTCCCTTTCTAACACCAGTATTGAAGCTGGATTGTTGAAGCTAGTGATCTATCCAGTTCATTCCTAATGCAGTGGAAATGCTGAGTAGAAATCTTACCTTACACACACACTCTTCTAAAGATAAGAGAAAAATCTTGGCTTCACAGAAAATCTCCTTAGGCTAGTCAAACTGATAAATTATGAGAGTGGTTATGATGACATCTGCCAGCACAGTGCTTGCTACTGCTAATAATAATTTTGTTGTAGTACTTTCAAAAAATCAATCACAACAATACTATTAGCAATTAATTGAAAGTAATATTTAAAGAAAAAAATGTCAAGTCAAGGCAGCAGTCAGACTTGTCCAGACTGGCAGAGAAGAAGCAGATACTGGTGGAGCTCTCATGCTCTGAAGCTGTGACTATACATGGAGGATGACTTACAGACAGATACAAATTGAATAATCACAGATAAAGAGAAATGGTGAGTTTCCCAATGAGGCTATAATGTTATACATGTACTGTAATTTTCACCACAAACATCAGAAACACCTTTTGAAATGATTTTACAAAAACAGTATGGGTATGTGGGAGAGTAGATTGCGAAATGAAGTCTATTTCTCCATTCATGAGATCCTAAACAAAGCAATGGAAGATTAGCACCCTGTACCTCTTATCCATGCTACAAATACTTGCATAACTGAGAAGACTGGCACTCTGCAACTGAATTTCCTTTTTAACCTTTTCTATGATCCTGTGATTTTAATTCAGTCTAGATGACAACATTTTCCATTATGTCACATGCTGGGCTTTGTACAGCAAAGCCAGCAACTATTTATTTGTTATCTATAGTAAAATCAAAACTCTACAGGCATGTCTGGATTTTTGTAGGGAAAAAATAAACAGAAAAAGACTGTAAAGCCCTAGTCTGACAGTTTTTTGAAAATCAAGATGCTTTGGTGGAGGTGAAATTGGGGCATTTACTTGTAATTAATCTCTTTTCATGATTTTAAATCAGAAAGCAATTTTATTCCAAAATCTTGAAAACATAAAAAATTCTCTATTAGGGAATCTTATAAAACAGCTTATATATAGTGAATACCAACACTAGCAGTGTCTTAGTTTAACAACCTGAGACAGAAGATTTATTTTAAACTCATCATTAGTTGCATTATTTCCATCTTTTGAACTATATGTCCTCAAGAAAAATGTGATAAGTGATGCACTTTATTATTTGACCTTATGTTCAATAAATTGCTCTCATTACAGTCCCATCTTTGCAAGCACAGGTAGTAAGCATGGTACGTGTGTAAGGTGCAGGTACGTAGGAAGTTTTGTGACACAGAGGACAATGCCTTGCACAACAGTGATGAACCTTTTGTGCTCATGTCCCTCCATCCCAACCTTGCCTGGGCAAACATCATCCCAGGACAGGAGGCACCAAGCTGGGACACTGCTTTTCTTTAGATTCAGACAGATTCCTTCTTCAGAACTGAAATAAGGCAACTTTGAGCAGTTTCCTTTTTATTTTTTTCTTTTCTCATTAGCTCCTTGAATGATTCTATTTTGCTTAACAACTGGCAAACCTGCACAAACTGTGCTCCGGGGATGGACCCATCTGCGAGCAGCACTCAGCACAGTAAGAGCTCAGATCCAATTGTTACCATAGGACAAAACATCTGTAACTCTCCTAAGAAATTAGTCTGGAGGTGGTTTCTACCAAAATGTCAGTGTGTATGAAGGACAGTGATATTTATCTGGGATATGTGTTGTAGAGCAGGAAAATGCATCTGTAAAACTGGCAAATCCTTGACAGAATGGGGATATGTCATAAATACTGCAATTTTAGCTTCAATTAACAAGCCAACCTCTCAGATGAAAACCCATTTTTTAAAAAAACCTTCCTCCCTCCATACACAATATGGGCATTCATCACTACAAGCACTTGAAACCACTTCTGCCTCCAAATTCATTTGCACTGAATTTAAGCATGGCCCTCGTCATAGCCAGTGCTGTGAAGGATTCTGATGGACTGGAGATGAGAGCCTCTGAACAGCAATGACCTCTGGCAACTCCTTGTCTCCCAGGCTCCAGCTCACTCCATAGTACTCACCCTGTATCTCTAAACAGGAAAAACCCAGGAAGAATTATCAATCACCATCAACATGGTGTTTATTTTCATCACCTCAAGGCTACCTCAGTCCTTTCCTCTCTACAACTACTACCACATAACCCAGCCCACAGACCACACGACCTGTTAGGAGAAACACATATCACAACATGAAGGTCTAGGAGAGGTTTCATTGGATTCAGGGTTTTTTCATCACTTCAGATTCTTTTCCTGTGCTTTCACTATTATAAAATGGGGGTGTTTTCAGTGTTTTTTTAATTTAATTGGGTAAAAGAAAGTATATATAACAAAACAATATACTCTCAGAAGATGATCTATCAAACATAATCAACAAATTTGGCCTTAGACTAAAACCCTCAATAAGTCATGAATATTAAAAGATCATACCAGATTGCAGGTCAACTGAAGGAAATTCAAACAACTTGGATTTGTAAACAGAATGGAAATGGAAGTCATCCTGAAATAGTAAATAATTGTCCATATTACATCAGGAAAAATCAATTCATCTCATGAGCATTAAACAGACAATTCCAAAGGTTCTTGTTACCCAACACATGCACCAGAGAACACTCAAGTTGCAAGGCACCATTACTCTACATCCTTCTTTTCCCAACTGCAGTGTGATGGCTAATGCCATACTTAATCCCCTTCTATATCTGAGTACCTCAAACACAGTGGCTGAGCACACAGAGCTAGGCCTAAATTGGGCTCCCAGAGCTGCTCAGGGAGAGTCAATGAGAGTCCAGGAGCTGCTGAATGGAGCCAAGGATGAGCCAGGAGGAGAGAGAGAGAACAAACCCAGAGCAGGAGGTGCCAGGGAAAGGGGCTGGGCACTCGCAGGTTTCTGTCTGACTCCTCTGGTGCTGCAGTGCTCTACAGCCAAGTGCTCCAGAGCACACACATACAGACACACCATTGCCTCATTTTTGGAGGTCTGCTTTTGTCCATGAAGATGGAGTCTCACATTTGAGGTAAATAAGCTGGGAATGAGGGGATGACCCTTTGGTCCCACGGCCTTATGCCTACCCTGTACCCATGGATGACTGTACTCAAAAAACACAGCAGGATTACTGTAAATTTTACTTACATCTGAAGTGTAGTTTTCATCTGGTTCAATAAGGTAAGTATGATTTCCATCATAGAACATCCCACTGTCAAGAGCAGGAAATGTAAATACAAATTTAGTAAACAAACACTAGTGCAACATGGAACTTCTTAAAGTTATTATACTTTAAAATTTTAAATATTCGGAAAAGGAAGAGTTTAAAATGGTTTCAGAAACTGAATGGAATTCTGGATCAGTATTTTGTTTCTTCATTTCAGAAAGAAAGATTTTGTCCTGTGGTGAAGCAGACTCTTCTTTCTTCCACAAACCTTTTCTACAATACATATAAAAACAAAATGGACTAATTTAACCAATTCAAAGCCCCCACTCCCATGCAGAAGATATATACCTCCAACAGATAAATAAGGGACCTGTCTTTAGGAACATATTTGGAACATATGCATAGCTTTCCCCAAATAAAAATGGTATTGAATTGAATTATCCTTAGTTTTTAAAGTTTTTTATTAACTCTTTTATTAGCATTTCATTTAAAGAAAATATTGATAAAAATACTACTCTGTAAGAGCAGAAAAAAAAAAAAGGTTATTTCTTATGTCAATGCATTCTGATCTTCAACTAAACCAGAATATTTTTAAGTAAGTTTGCCTTTGCTGCAGTGGCATACACGCATGGTTGAGATTAGGCTGTATCAGCATGTCCCTTTCAAAGGGCCACTGCTAAGGTGTTTAAGCTTGGCCCTAAAAATGAACTGTGAGTTCAAACCCTGCACACAGCACACAACAACAACAGCATGAAAGCGAGATAATTTATTTACTTATGTTACTGTTAAAAACACCCAAAACAAACAGGAATTACAAGCAAATAAAGCAGATATTTTTCTTTTTTCTTATGCAGAATTTTTATTATCACCAAAACAGACATTCACAGCAGTAACCTGGGTTACTGACTATATAACATATATCAAGTATGAGCATAACTACAATGCAAAGCTGCTTCACCTTCCAAATTACATGTGCCTATTCTTTTGAAATAAATACTGTCTATACAGTTTAAGCAAAATATTCTAGCATCTGCTGAAGCTTCTTTGCTTGGACATAAGATGAAATTGGGGAAGATCCTGTAGCTCTTTATCAGGGAAAACTTCCTTCCCTCTCATTGTACCCTTAGTTAAGCGGGGTCTGCAAGTTTAAGCGCTGTCAGCGGGAGCTTCTCGTGAGACTGCTGCTCCCAGCAGCAGCGACCTCTGATCAGGTCGGTGACAAGTGACAAGAACAATCACTCCAGCTGACCTGCAGACCTGACCTGCCGCCCAAAGCACTCACGGCTCCTCCATCCAGCCACCACAGACCTGGTGTGCTCGGAATAAACCACACGCGCATGGGTGTGTTACAGAGAAAGCGACACATTTGAAAAGCCTGCGTGTTGCTGAAGTGTTCTTGAGGCAATCCCGCTGGCAGCCGCGGCACTGGGGCTCCCAGCACCCGCAGTTTCCCCATCCGCCGCCAGCCGGCAGCAGGCTCCCGGCGCGCCCGCCGCCCGGGCCTCCCGCCCGGTGCGCTCGGAGCTTCCCCGCGGCAACGCGGGGAAACGTGGTTACCGCACACCCCAGAAAACAAACAAACCAACTAAAATCCAAGCAAAATGGCTTGCTCCAAGGTAAGGTTGGAGAGATACATTTGTCCTTAGCCAAGTCATTCAGACATCCATAATTTCAGGTGTTCTGTCAGCCAGTCATGTGATGGATTTAACTAATAAAAGGAAGGACGCAAAACAGACATCACTAAAAGAAGAACTCATAACTTGGGATCAAAAAACCCCAATATATTTCACATGTATGAAAAATTCTCCTGTTACTGGCTGAGATCTAGAGGTACTAATATGCAAAAAAAGGAGATTGGCATGACCTTTACAAATGTGAAGCTTGTTATTCTCTTAAAGGCATCTATTGTCTTATGTACTTGCTAAAATTCATGAAAACAAAGCTCCTGCCCCACAGACCTTACAGAAGACAACTCTCCTCAGCTACCCTTATTGCAGCAAGATACTCGAAACTGAGGTTGAAGCCAAGGAGCTCTCATTGCCAGTGTGAGTTTCTAGTAATTACTTATCATTTAATATCAACTGTGTAGGAGCTAGTTGCAATGATGGAAATGCAGTGTCAGAGAATGTGAGTTAAATGCAGCTCAGGAAATATTACTGTCTCATACTGGATGCTTGAAATACCAGCCTGATTAGAGTAAGCTTGTGTGAAAGAGCTCAGCTGAAACTCCATTATATCAGGGGAGAAAAACGGGAGGGGGTAAGGAGGTGGGGATATACCTCTCAAGAGAGAGCTGAATTATACGATGGAAAAAAGCCTCATCCATCATGTAACTTTAGAAGGAACCAATTTGGGTATCAGACCATTTAAGAATACAGACCAGCAGCAGTCAGTTTTATGCATAAACTCACAAAAAAAGGCAGGGAAAGACATATGCAGGCCCTCCTTCATTCCTGCTTTTTCTCCTAGGAGCTAGCAGGGGCCAAGACCTAATGGATCACTGCTAATGGAAGCCATGCAGTGGCTCAGGATGCATTAGGAAGTTACTATTTTTAGGCTCACTGTCCATACTTTAAACTGGGCTCAAGTTTCTTGAGCTGCACAGCTGTAAATCAGAAAAGTGCAAGGATGACAGGTCTGCATGCATCCTCCCCTTCATAACAAAGAATATACAACTACAAAAGAAAATAGAAGTACTCAAATAAAAGTACTTATATGACTGATACTAGAACTACAGAATAGTTGTAGATATACAATGAGCTGAAGATTTCCATCAGCTAAACCCTGCTTCCACAGAAAAAGGTAAAGCTCACGTGATCTCCACACAGGGTCACTTGGTGCCATGACTTTCAAGCTGATGTCAGTATTAGAAATGCTGAGATCCTGTAATTCCCAGATGCGACAGGCACTTGGTTGATCTGAAAACCTGACTAGCATCATTCAATAGTGCTAAAAGTAGGCAGGTCCAAAAGCTGTACAATCTATACACAGCTTCATGTACCTTCAGTTGACAAAGGCTTTAATTACAGTATAAGTGAAATTATGCACTTCAAATAGAAATTACTGCACCCTCTTATACCTTTACTTCTACATTTTTCAAGATTTACTATATGCAAGGTATTGCCTCACACACACAGTGCAAGGCCAGAAATTGTGTTGACAGAAATGGATAGTGCAAGATCAATTCTAAACTGACATTTTCTCTGTAAAGAGATTGGAAAAATAATCTCTTATTAATATACATCATTATACAGACAAGAATAAATAAAATATGTATATTATACATCATTATATAAATAATGATGTATAATAAAGTATATATAATTATAGCAACAAGAAAAGAGCCAATTTTCAAATAATTCATTGGCTTTTTTTTTATTCTTGTAGAATAGGATGTTTTCAGCTACTTCTACTCTATCTCTATAATAAATTATCTTAAAACAATACCTGGCCACAAGTCCTTAGTTTAGAAAAAAAAGGAAATTCTGAAGATTGTTGATTACTTAATATTGGTAACAAATTAGTAGGAAAATAAATAGCACTTATTTTACTATATACATGTATTATTTTACTATAAACAACTTGATTTTGCTTGGAAGAGTAATAAACAAAGGTCAGTAAAAACAAAACAGCAGACTTACTGCAATCCATGGCATGTTGACAAGGCAACAAATGATACAGGATTTCCTCGAATTTTTCCCTGATAATAGCAATGTTCTCCTCCCTGAAATTGGAAATTGAGACTGTAAATCCATGGGACATTCCACAGCATCACACTCCATCCTGTCAAAGACTGCTTTTCTATAAACACATTGCCAAGCCATTGACATGGCACCAAGAATTGACTATCACTCACAGGGGTGTTCATCCCATCTTCTCTGAGCCTTTGTTTGGTACTTAGACAAGCACCATCATCTTGACACTGTACACCAAATGGTGTATTTCACAATTTCAGTGCAAAATCCCTGACATCCTGAGATGGATTTCAGAGACAAATTACTCCAGAAGTGCTCATCTTTCTTCATTGACCAGAAAAAGGGTTGGAGGTAGGGGGCTTAGACTCAACATCTGCTCTGCACATGACTACATCAGACAGGATGAATTCTGCTCTGAGGGTAAGTTAATTTCCTTCTGAGGAGATAGGTATGCTAACAAAATAATAATACTGTTTGATTGAAATTAAAAAAAGAAACACAGAAAGTGTTTATCTTTTTATCTTATCTGAATGTCTATTAAATCAGAAGTAGTTGCTAGCACTCCAAAACTAATGAAAGCTCTAAGAATAACTAAGTAGTAAAGGAATACAATAAAAATGAATATTTGCCTCTTCTCTTCTGCAAATAAAATGTATATCTTTCAAATAAAATCCAGCAGACTCTACTCAAAAGAATCCCCCCCTGGTTTTACTGATAGGGACGTAAGCCGTACTGCATGTGCACTGTATTTATTCAGTATAGCACAATATCAATACTTGTATGCAAAATTAGACAATTCAAACATCTCTTAAATTCTCATTGACTCTTCACAAGAACTTACCTATTAGTGCCTTGCCAAATTCAGCTATGCTGTATTGCACTAACATTGGTTAAAGGACTAGGAAGGAGATTTTCAGTGCTTTTCTTTTTTAATAGCATTTATTTACAAATACTTCTTCCAGCAAATGAATGAATAATCTGCCTCACCTAGTGTACCCAGTCCTGTGAATATTTATGTCCATTTACTAGAGGGAGGGAAAGGCATTAAAATTACAGCTTTTTCACAAGCCATCAGCCACATGATACATAGCACAGTCATTTCAGACATCTGACATCACTTCAAATATGAAAAAGAAAAATCAAGATCAGGCTAAAGGTACGAAAATATGTAGGCTATGTTGGTAGTTTTGAGTTTTGATCAGGAAATCCTGTTCTGTTTTTCACAAGATGTGGAAACGATTGTTGAAAGCAGCTACAATGTGTGGGTCCCCCTGGTTTGAGGTGCACTCCTTAGCAGAGTATAGGAGCCTGCTTGTTAGAGCACAGCTGCTCACAGGGAAAGTGACTTGATCTCAGCCTGGGCAAAGGAAACCCTGCACCACACCGACCTGCAGAGTAAGCACCATGCTGCCCACCATGGGCACCTTTCTGCTCAGATGTCTGCAGGGACACTGGTGCCACACAGGTAATGTCTGACTCCCTGTCTCACCTTGGTAAGAAGCTCTGGGGCTGACTCATACCAGGCTACAACAAAGTGTGTCTGGCAGCAGGTGTATGAGCCATCACCCCTGGCCAGCATTGCTCGTGATATCAAGAACCTGGGACACAGATCAGGTATCAGTGAAAATGAGGCTGTTTTAATTTCTGCTTTGCACTTACATACGTTTCAGCCACCAATATCCTAAGTTAATTTGATTTCAGAGAGACTACATCCTTCTTTGGTTTTCCTGAAACCTTGGCTCATTTTCTCCATTTTTTCCTCCTTTTCTACCCCTATTTACTTCCTATATCTTAGGTACTTTAAGCTCTCCTCCCTTGAGATTTTCTTTCTTTCAGTCAGTAGGGTGTCCCCCACTACAGGATCATGGAACTGCTTAAAGCTTTCAGGTCCTTTTGGAGTATACGAATGAGAAGTAAACAAAGAGAGACTCCAGTAAGCAAATAACAAAACTAACAATCAAACTATATAGATGATCTAAAACCTTATGAGCAATAAAATACTCTCTAAAGAGAATTCTTGAAGTAGTATTCCTGTACAAGATATAACTGGAATAAGTGCATGGATATGGGAATAATACTGAAAAGACTATCAGTAGGGAGTTGTACAGACTTCTAGCTGTGGAAGAAATTTGCAGTAATTACACAAATTGGTTTGTTCTCAAAAAATGTAGTTAATATGTACCAGAAATAGAATCTCAGGCTCCATTAGTTTGCAAATCCATGTCTTTTCAACCAGGTGAAACATTTCTTCATACTAAGAATCCAGTCTGTGGCTCAAAAGTGTGATTTGGTCTTCCAAATGAGAATCAAATAAATGTCTCATGACAGTACCTCCAAATTAATTTATTCTGTAATAAATCCATGGGGGAAAAAATACATACAGATCTAGAAAAGAAAAATACTAGAAAAACAGCTCTAAATTCCTGTCTAGGAAAAGTACATTTGAGAAATTCTACTCTATTTAGTCAAGTCAATTCAACCCAATGATCTACTAGAGTTCATGGTAATTCTGGTGGAGATAGAAACACAACTCTGATCTCAGTCTCAGGGACCATTTCTTATCATCACAAAACATCCCTTTCTAAATGCTAACATCCTGGAGATTTTTTTTATGTATGTACTTATGTTCCTATCGTTATAAGTCACTTCAAACCAGTTAATAAAATTAACTTAAGGTAATAAAATTTATTTTCACTTCTTTAAATGAAGGTAGTTTTTTTCCAAGTACTTAATACATGAGATTATCTGAGGTGGTTAAAGCATGATGCTAACACCAAGGTTCTGGGTTTGACCCCCATATGAGTACATAAAGCTACAAATTCTGAGAATAGAGATGTTCAGGAAACCATTGAATGTGGTACTCAGTGGCATGGATTAATTGGCATGGTGGCATTTGGTCAAAGGTTGGACTTAATGAACTTGGAAGTAATTTCCAATCTTAACGAGTCTATGATTCTGCAGTTCTATACTGAGAGTCAGGACACACATGAAGGGACTCTACAGGGCAGGTTTTTTCAAGCACATGTAGTTTTGGGCAAGAAGTTTACTGTTGTTGCTTCACTATAGAGCTTAGGCTGAAATTGTGCTGGGTTTGACATGTACTAAAGCTGTTTTATAGCAGGTGTTGCCATAAAATACACTGTATTAGGGGAGAAATCACAGTATGTGAGAGCCCTAAGACCACCAAACACTGAATATAATTATCATATTTATCTTCTTTTACTCTGCTCTTGGAAACACTCCCTGAAGGACTGGGATTGTCTCTCTTGTCCACTGGTATCTTTGGCAGTGAGACAAAAGATGAAAAGCAAATCTTTTTTTTTTTTCCTAAAAATATTCTGGTCCCATATGATAAATAAGACTTCCCTTAAGAGCTGAAATTAGCACTAACTACAGTTCAGTCCAGAGCATCAAGGGTCTTTTGTGAAGAGCTACTGGCTTCCTGTAGCTAATAGAGCCTCTCTCTGTTCTCTCAAAAGCAACAATTGCCTATCTCAGCAAATCAAACCTCCACACTGGCCTTTGCCAGCTACTGGGGAATGGTTCAGAGCAAGATGAGAGGAAATCAGACCACGCCTCAAACATATGTCAGCCATAAGTCTGAGCAGCACATTTACCCACTTCTGCTCTAAAATTGAACCTGGTCACTCAACAGTCTGGGAAAAAATTGGGCTAAATGTCATCTCCTATGAGACAAGGCCAGCCTGGTGACAATGGCTGTGACACAAACCTGCAACACACACAGGCAAACCTTATGCCATACCTAATGGCAGGCTAATGCTACAGCAGAGAGAAGTTCAACACTTTTGCCTCCACGAGGCACACAGCCACTGTTCATGCTGTGGTTTGCAGCATGCAAGGCAAAGTTTCTGCCAATAGCCATAGCACTTTTGTCCATTTCCTTGGATCAGTAAGTTATCCTCCCTGCATGAACCTTCTCGACATGAGGGACAACCTACTGGTGATGTCCAAGAGCAGTACAGAAAATACTTTCTGTAGATTTTCAACAAGAAGTTTATTGATTTGGAGAGATAAAAATGTAATATCATCCTAGAAAAAATTAAAAATAAAAGCCAGAATGACCCCAGAGTCAATTAAAACAAGTTAACCACTATGATAGGTGTCAGTTCCTAAGACAGCCTTCATCTTGATGCTTAAATTGGATAATTACAGTAAAATCCTGAATTAGGGCTATTTACCCTGTGAACAGCTACAGTTCATCTCTAACCAGAGGCAGCCCTTTACCCACGTCAGTCCAAGCCTTCTTGCAACCTGTCAGGTATGTAGTGTGGCAAAGATACTTAAAAATGGTAAGACACACATGTCAGCAATGCAAATAAAATCTATTCCCATTTTTATTCTTTAAGACAGTTGTCCCTGCTTTGAGAGGCATCATTTGCTAAGCAGACACAAAGGAGATAAAAAACACATTAACCAATACTCCTAATAAAGGGTGAGATAACTGAAGCAAAAGAACAGCCCCAACAGTCATTAATGGTGGCAGTTCACTCTTCTCTACAGACAGTGCAGAAAGCATCTGCTGACCATACACTGGCAGGGTTTGTTTTTTGCCTCAGAGACACTATGACCTTCCCAGGGGAGGAAAACAAGGATGCACATTCATCTGCTTTCTACATCAGATATCCAAGTAAGCCATTTTCTGCAATTAAGAGAGGTGCTGGCCAGTAACTCATACGACAGTGAGGCACTGACCTTAAAATTAATACCTTCCTTCTCCTACATATTCCTATTTTAACACTCTTTAATCCAAAGGAAAGGAGATTACTGAATTAATTCAAAACCTAGTAACACATCTCCCTCTTTTCTCGCAGCAGAAATCTCCCAAAAGGCCAGCTAGGGCTCAGGCCACCATTCTGTGAATGCTAGATAACGATTAGCTGCCAGATAACCATTAGCTGTTTAAAGAGCTACCCATTGTAGGGCCAATACTTACAAAAATGCATAACTAAGGCTACATGATCAACAGCAAAAGGAAAAGAAAATGCACCCTCACCCGCTGACTTCAATGGCAGAAAACACCTTGTTATGAATGGGTTTCTATGAGTAAATAGAAGAGTCAAGATGGCATTTTGACCTGTGTAACTGCAATGAGAGAAAACATCTTTTAATTGACACTTACTCCAGCAATCGGCAGGGGCCTGCTGTGGGGCTGTGCTGAGCCCCGAGTTCAGCTCTTTCTCAGCTCAGTAACAATGCCAGAGACCTGGCACCACCTCTCTGCAGAATAGTTTCTGGATGCAGATGCCTGAAAGCCAAATGTTCTGAAATTGTGAACGGTGGCCTCCCTTGTAGGAGGATGGGTATCACATGTGCTCACATAACTCAAGCCGCCACGCTGTAGTGACATGAGATTATAACACTGTTTCAGATTCTGAAATCAGAGATATGGATTCCAAAATTAGGATAAGGCACAGCCGCTTCTAAGCCTTCTCCACAAAGTGCCCATGTTTAAAGGCTGTTGGCAGCACTCTTAACAAACAGAGACACACGTGTATGTGACAGGATTCTGCACGCAGGCAACTCGCTCCCGCTGCCATCAGTGACTCACAGCAGGCGCCTTCAGCAGATGGCACAAGATATCAGCCCAGCTCCCCAGTTCAGAGGCCAAATGAGGGTTGTGTTTACTGCCCAGTAGCTATGAGAGAAGATGCTCCACAAAACACTGCAGGGTGTGGACAGAGAGCTCATGCCAACGCAACACCATCTGCTCTGGAAGCTGCTTTGGCATCTGCTTGGGAAACAGATTCTTGACTTGCCTTGACTTACCTTGGTGTTAGGGAATTTTTTTTTATTATCAACTGCCTGGCAAAGATAACGAGGCAGAGGAGAAAAGGTTATCTCTTCTTCCCACTCTGCTGCTGTCTTTAAGACAGCTCTTGTAGCAGTGGCTAGTGTCTCTCAGTCGTGGCATACGACTCATTTAAATGACAGTCATTTTGCCCCACTCCTGCACGACTGTTCCAGGGAAACGGAAGCAAACATTTTAAGGGACAGTATGAAAAATCCTTATAATCTACACATTCTAATCTGCCCCATCAGCTCTTCAGCCTACCCTGAGTCTGAAGCCAAGGTGTAAGAATGTGATTATTATAAACACAACACCTACGAGGATACCAATCAGTCAGCAGGACATAAAGTTCTGAGGAAAACAGAAAATGATACAACTCTGATATCCTTATTGGCTCATTATTTCTGAATGAGAGAACTTTCTTTTTAAGTGAAAATTCACAGAGCTTAAGGCTGTGCCTAGAAACATTAACCTACTGTTTATAATACAGTGCCAGTTTGGTATCCACAGGGAACAACAGACATGTCTAGGCAAAGCTACTTACAGAAGTCAAGATGAAGAAAGTAAAGATGTCAAGCTAAAGCACACTGAAGCCTTGCATGGAAGCACTCCCTCAGAAGTACAGCAGCTTCTGTTTGCTTAGCTTAATTCCCCCTCAAAGGGATTAGACTAAATCCAAAAAGATACTTTTATTTTTTAGTAAGGGGAGCTACAAAGTGATTTTATGTTCTTTAATGTTATAGCAGTAATTAATTTCTCTTAGCCATACTCTGTTCTTATACGGTCTGAGATTACAGAACACTTGGTTGCTACCACACTGGCTATATGTGTCTATATGTGTCTATATGTGTCTATATGTGTCTATATGTGTCTATATGTGTCTATATGTGTCTATATGTGTATATGTATAACATACCACTCTGTATGCCGTATGTTGTTGCAGCTCATGGAAAACAACTCCTGAGGTGCACAAAGTCAGGCAAGATTTTTCTGTAAATTCAAGCTGTCCTCCTTCTGGAACAAGAGAAAACTGTGGCAGAGTACTCAAGAGGTGACTCCTGATGGTCACGGAGTGGCTTGACTTGTCACTTCAGCAGAACAACCCACTGTCACTGGGGTCCACATCCACAGTGAAATGGACTTTTTAAGCTCTGGAGGACTTCCACTTTCTGCTATTTTCCCCTGCAGAACTAGCTAAACCCACAGGATTTTTCTTTTTATGTCACAAAGAAAAGGGAGACAAGATAATTAAACCTGCAAAATCCTACGTGAATCATGATCTGGGACTCATTCTAGTGTAGTATATTCAAAACCATGACCTTAGAATGACTCCTAAAATGGAAAGCTGTTACTTTTCATTTTCTTCTCCTCGGTAGCAGGATGCATATAAAAAGTAAGCTAGTAATAACAGGGAGATAATCAGATATGAAAAAAAGCTACTGCAAATGTACATTAAAAGTGCCAGCCTGCAGGATCATCAGGTCAGGCAAATGCACTATATATGAGGGTTAATTATCTTGCCCTGGTATCTCACAGGGGATACTACATTAACTAAACCCCAAAGGGCTTGCTTCCACAATTCAAACAATGCTACAACAGGAAAGTGAGAGATTTCTCAAATGCCTATCAACTTAGTGTGACAGCAGGACACTACTGAGAAAAAAAAAACGTACAGAGTAACTGAAAACACACCGAAAGTAAAAAATTTTGTCAACTCTTCATCAAGACATACAGTAACATTAATTCCAGTCAAAATCTAGAGGCGGTAATTTGACTGGTATACTCTGGGACCAGTTTGCTTCCATCCTGCCACTCCGTTCCACTACTACACTCTAATCTTTCCCTTCTTGTGGAACTTTCAATTTATGAACTTTCGTTGTACAGTACAAACACCTATAATTAGTCCCTAAGTGCAAGAAGTTGCCATTTGTTCTATTTGGTTTTTTATTTACTCCATTGGCCAAAAGATAGCCAGTTCTGCAGCTGATCCTTCTGTGCACTGTAATGCTTCTCAGTTCCACACTGTTGCCAAATTTCATTAATATACACATGCTTTTTTTTTACATAAGTCATTAATGAAAGTGCTTGATGAGAGCACTCTGAAGATCAACCTTGCAGGAACCCCCTGCTAAACTGTGCCAGACTCACAGACTCCCCGTCAGCTCTTCTAATTCAGTTAGTTTACTGCTATCACTAAGAAGTAGATTATGGCCTAGATTTGTTAGAAATTTGCCATGAGGCCAACAGAGCTCTGTTGAGGGCATAAGAGAGAGGAGATCTGACAACTTGACAAGAAGCTATATTCAAAGTCTTCTCTCAAACGAGATAGAGAGTGATTTTTCTAACAATAACAGCTCCTCTAGCCTCTGGACACAGCCAAAAAAGCTGTGCCAGAAACAGGCATATATAATTCCTGCATTATTTATGATTTGTTCCTATTCAGTTTTCACCAGCAAGTTGTGTAAGTATCAGGTACATGCATGCAGAGCTCCCCAGCAGCCCCAGGCTCCAGCTCCCAGGGCTGAGTCTTCCTGCACTCCCATCCCATCCTCTGCCAGCCCAACTGGCACTCTGCTTTTCAGGAGAAAATGTAATCCCTTACAGAAAAGTCTGTTTAGCATACAGGCTTCCCTGGCAACTGAAACACCTTCCTCTTTGGTTACAAAATGGTGAGTTACCAAAACGTGAAGAACAGTAAGAGATCCTTCTCAGCCAGTGAGTGCCCTAACTGGAAGATGATGGTTAGAAGCACCTTACTCTAAGACTGGAAACATAGAATCAATTATTAAAATGACCCGCTCACTGGTTAAGTGCTTTATCTGGCTGCACCACAGATTATTGTAGACTTATGATCAGTGTGTACCTGTGGAGATAACAACAAAATGTTGGAATGCTACTTGGGATGGTGCCTCCTCAAACACAGGCATAGGTGTGCACAGACACACACTGCTCTCAGTCAAGGGACTTCACCTTAACAACTGCTCGAGCAGACCAGATTTGAAGGAGAAAGTTTAGGAGAAAAAGCAATATCTACCATGTTAAGGTACCCAGACTCCTCTGGTCTTTCAAGATTTTAATATTTTTCTCCCTTATATATTTTTTTCCTTTAAAAGGTCATTTAAAGAGCCTTCAAATACACATGGTGGCACACACTAGCCAAAGCTTTAAGCACGGCAAGGCAATGAGGAATAGTAATCCTCCCCTCCTGTGCAGAAGCATTAAAATAGCTGTAAGCTGCAATAGCAGTCACCTACTAGTCAAACAATGCACACAACATAATGACTATTTTTGTAAGCTAACAGCTCTGCTTTGCTGTGCAGCATTAAAATGCATTTGCCACAAACCCCCCATTGGCCAAAGTACAATGATGGCCCCTCTGCTGGGGTCCCCACAGAGCAGGAGGCCGTGCTGGGGCACCCCAGCTGGGCAGGGTGGCTGTGGGTGCTCTGAGGAAAGCCCAGTGGGCACACTCTGAGGGGCTCAGCACAGCTTGGGACACACAGCCACAAGGCAGTCCTAGCCCACGGGACAAGCCTGGCCAGACCTCCTCTGTTAATGCTACAACAGAGAAAAACAGCACCTAGCATTTGCTATGTCTCCATTCATGTTGTTTGATGCTATCATATGAGCACTCTGCCAGGCTAAAGCAAAAAGCAGCTGTTCATGCTGTAAGCACTCTCACTGTGCTTTTGTGCCACTTACACACATGCTGTGTTTACACCACCACACTAAAGAATTTCAGACTTTGAAGACTGCCCATGAAATATAGTTCCTTCTAGTCATATTTAAACATGCCATCAAGATTTGCGGTATTCATCTACCACATCTCTACCTGTGCAGGTTTTCTCACTGAATTATTTTCATGGTTTAATTTTTTTCAGAAAGCAACTTCCTAAGAACTCATGGAAGTGTTCAATGTTTTGGGGGAATACAAGCAGAAACATTTATTTCTACACACTCTGAAGGGGAAAACATTTTATTGAGAAAATACCACTGAATAGATATCAGTTGTTCCTTCTAAGGGAGAAAAATCCAGCAATGTGAATTACTCAGCACTACAGCTCCTTTTTGCCTTTCATCTCACTGACAGCATCAGTGACAGAAAGACAACCAAAAAAAGAGGGAGAAAGAGAGATAAAAGGACACAGAGATATATTGCAACAACATTAGGTAAACACAGGTTGAGTATTGATGTGCTATGAGCGTAGGATGATCTGGAATGACACAATCAGGAAAAGGCAATGCCAAGAAGGGTTTTTCTCTTTCTTATTAATTGATTATTCTCTTTGCTACCAGAAGAAATTTAGGCCAACATAGCTGCCTTCCTAGTAGAGACATGACATACAATAAAAGAGGGTGTGGGGCAAAACACTGAAATAATTCAAACATCTACCTCATTTTGTTTTTCTTAGGCATTGCACACTGCCACTGGTTTAATAAGAATGTCTTAGGTGCTGCCTAACTGTGCCAAATTAACAAGAAACCACTCCTCTGCTGCAGCTAAATGCTGGCACTCTCCAAAAATGTGTAATATGTTCCACCTTCACAATGGTCTAATGTATTAATAATTATGCAGAAATCAAATGTAATGTAACTTCTTATGGTAAAAGCTATGTTAAACTGAGGACTCTTCTCACAGTAAAAATCCCTTTGCTATTAAAAAGTGGTATTTTTGATGGTGGTATAAACATTTCTCCCTTCCCCTACCCCCCTCTCCTCTTTGAAGCATCCTCAGTTATGACAGAAGATCCATATGTATTTTACAGCACAGGAAGTTTTACTGGGAGGGAAGGAGAGGGGGAGGAGTGGCAGAAGTAGCTATCAACTCCACATGACACATGAGCCAAGGCAGGATCCGCTTCCCAGACACATTCCCGAAGTGCTGCGTGTACGCACAGCTGCCTTCACACAGCGGCTCCGAGCTCTGCCTTCTCCCACACTGCTGATGGCACAACAGCAGCGCCCATGGTCTGCGTGTCAGTGCAGTCTCCTTGCACAGGGAAATGCAAGGGGGAACATGCACCTGTTTTAAAACACACCTCTGCAGTAAGAAGGCCGACAGAGGAGGCCATTTCCCTGTATAAACAGGCCTGCTCAAAGCCTGCAGCTGGCAGTGGATGGCAGATGGACATTTTCTTTCTGTCACCGTTTCTCCCACCAAAGCAGCAGGAGAGATGTTGCCAGGCCGCCTCTGTCTCTGCCCACAGCCCAAGATAAATTGCACAGAGGTGGGTGAAGAGCAGCATGTTGAAGCAACTGATAGAAACCTGTCTCCTGTCTGAAATGCCTCTTCAGCTTCTGCTTAGGAATATGCTGCATAGAGGAGTGCATATTTTGTGATTTGTCCATAAGCTGTACCCTATTACCAGCCAGTTTTGAATAAGCATCAAAGCAATCTGCACAATCGCTAAAATCTAGTATAATAATTATGTTACCAGTTATGGTAAACAACTCCTGCAGTATTTAAAGGTAATAAATCACCATCATGGAAATTTCTTGTAGTTGCAATAGGATTTTTGAAACACTTGATGTAAAAACCAAAGCCCAATTTCTTAAATACAAACAGATACTGCCAGTCTCTTCAGAAATTGTTCAACAGACAAAGCTCTCAAATGAACTTACAGGTGCTCTGAAAAATACTGACTGGTCAGAGGGCACCAGATTTATTTTTAAACAGATATTGAGTACTGAAATCAGCCTCACTCAGTGCCTGCACTTTTCCAAAAGGTCTTTGTTATCTGAACTTTCACGAAAATGTTCCCATGACTGTGGCCACCAGGCTCTTCTGACATTTTGTCACAGCAGCTGCTTCCCTGCCTGCCAATCCCATGCACTCAGATGCCACAAAATAAGCAAAAACTTTCCATCCCCTTTCCTAGCATACTTCCAAATGACTGCTGCCTGTGGAACCCCTGGAGCAGAGGAACAGTAGGGGCAGAGGAGCCCACATGTATGGCCCACGGGGATGCAAGGTACAGGGCAGCATGGGGAGGGGAAGTCACCACTCAAACAGCAAGCCCTCTCCTTTGTGGTACACTCCTGGCAGCCCCTTTCACACCCAATTCAGCTCACCTAGAGTATCAAGCTCAATGCAGCAATGATAGTCCTCTACTTAATGCAGATTTGAAAACCCTGAGCAAGGCAGTGATAGCCATTCCTAAAGATACACCCTGAGCTCAGCACCTAAATTAAGGGAAAATAATCTTTGTGACCCTTGAGGCTGGGAGCTGTTTCGCCCAGAACACTTTCTGACCCTTCCTCTGAGAGGCCTGATCCTCACATCACTTTCCCATTCAACTAAACAGTACTTAGACAGGAAGAGCTGCTGATTTCAAACATTTCCTTGCTTTATTAAGGCTTGCTCATCAGGAACAATTCAGACAGGGCTTGGATGGATTAACTTAGCTGTGTTGCATATATATCTTCATGCAGACAAATGGGTTGTTTTGTTCTTATTAATATCAGCTATTATCTTTATTTCTGCTTTGACTCATATTCTGAACCTCATTCAAGCAAGACTGCTTGACTGCAGAGCAGAGCTGACTGAGAAATTAGTCTTTACAATTTAATGGAACACATATGTGTTTGCCTCAGTCTGATAATGTATGCAGACTATTATCTTGACAATAGTGGAAGAGCAGACTTCCTATTTGCAAATGACAGAAAGGAATAAACCAGAGGAAACCAGCATCTTCAGCTGTCCAATGGATAAAGGACTGCTTTGTCCATTTCCATTTCCACTTTCACACTGCAGAGGTTAATGCATTTGTTTCAAGGTATTTAGATGATCTCTGATTTAGTAAAACAATTTGGGGGTTTCTTTTAATAAAATGTAAACTTTGAACAAAAATTCACCCAGTATTTACCTGATAGCAAATTTAGAGTTTCCATTTTGTACCACATATAATTCATTTCTGAACACTCTGTCATCTACAACTATTGATACAAAATTATAGCTGACATCTACAAAATAAGTCCTAACAAATAGACAGTCCTCAAGAAAAATCTCCCATGTTGCATGCAAACAACAAAACACTTCTGCAAAATCTGTGGGACATTTCACACAAGTAAACACCATCATTTAGCATCTTGTGGTCACCATGCCATCAAACACACAAGAGAAGAGAGAAAAAAACACACAACTGATTACAAGATATTTGGAAATATTATACAATAAATATTGCTATTCTCAAATTTACAAAGAAGCTCTTAACAAACCAACAAACTTGGGGTTTGGTGCAATGAGAAAATGCTATCTACCAAAGCAAAAATATTTTCTCCAATAAGTATCAAAAGTAAAGTATACTTATTAGCAAAAAGAACTACTATGAATACATTTTTCATGGATACCATTTTGATATAAACATTATTATAATAAATTTTACAATGGAATGTATTTGCCTTGTTTAAAGCTGAAAGTTAGAAAACAAGAAACATGCTTGCCTCAGAATAGTAAAACTAATCACTTGAAAAATCAGTTATCTCTCCTTTCACAAAAACTTGAGTTTTCACAAACATCAAAAGCAAACCAAATTAAAAAAGAAGAGCATAAAAAGGAAATTCTTACTTTAACTTCCACTGTCTTCCCACCTTGCTCGATATGCCTCTCAAGATATTCAGAAGACAACAGGTCACTGCAAGAAGAAGAAAAAAGAACCATAAGCCTCACATGTGTGTTCTTGTACTCCATCACAGCAAGCACTGATTCAACATTTACATTTGAAAAGGGCAAAACCTGCAGGATACTTTTCCTAAAGTGTTCATAAAAATCGCTGAAACCACCATCTCCAATGGAGTTACACAGTGCATGGGATAAGCTGATT
Source organism: Prinia subflava (assembly GCF_021018805.1). Taxonomy (NCBI): domain Eukaryota; kingdom Metazoa; phylum Chordata; class Aves; order Passeriformes; family Cisticolidae; genus Prinia; species Prinia subflava. Next base: position 132,495,132 of record NC_086247.1, read on the forward strand.
TTTAACAGCAGAAGGTGGGACAAGGAAAACTGGGTGCCGTTATTGTATTAAGGATGGCAAGATAATAACAACATGGACTCTCAGGCTTACAGCAAGTGAGAATATGAATATGACACATAATACAATGAATATGATTGGGCATTTAGAGCCTACAGCTCTTTGTAAACATCTTTGCCAGTAAACAAGTGAGAAAAACACCACTGCTAACTGTTTTTCACCTCCCAAGGATTGTTTGGATTTCTCCTTAGGATTTTCCCAGGTCAGAATGAAAGGGTCGCTCACTTGTCTTTTTAGCAAGTGCTGAAGCCTAAAATCTGACCACTGTCAGTTCCCACAACTGAGGGGAGTTTTTTCATGGAAGGTCCAAAACCAACCACTGACACTGATTGTAACTCAAGAGACTTTTCCATTTGCTGCTAAAAGTGAACAGCATAGAAGTTTGGTGATCTTTAAATAAAAAAGGAAAAGGATGGGAAACGAGTTGGAATCTGAGGGAAAAGGGCAGCGGTGTTGGCAGGCCTCAAAGGACACAATGGCACAGCAATGGCATGAGCTGGTAAGATCAACGCGGTGAGCTCAGCTCCACACTGCAGGGCAGGAAAAGCCCCAGGAGCTGCAGCCCAGGCAGGCTCACAGCACAGGAGTGCACACTCCCTGGGAGCCCTGCAGTGCCAGCAGTGCCAGAGGAAAAGGCTCTGGGCAACAGCAGTCCCAGCCTCCAAGTACACAAGGACTTGGAACAAACACCAAGGAGAAAAAACCATCAGACCTGAGGCAAACATATATAAATTAAATGCGGGCTGTATTTAGTAAGCCACTCAAATGCTAAATCAGTCAAATTATCTTCCTCATTGTTATTTTCTAATCAGGCAAACCACTGAATCACAGAATTGGTAAGATTGGAAGAGACCACATTATCTACATCATAAATTTCACTAAGCATGTTCAAAGACTACAAAATTTTACTGAGATTAAATCAGTATGGAGTCTTGCTACTGTTCCACTTCAGTGACAATTAAGCTGGAAAAGATGATGAACTGGTAAAGAAAACCTGACAAGAAGCAAGTTGGCCACTGAGGCAGGAGGCAGTAGCACACACCTGCTCAGCAGAATAGGAAAAAGTTTAGTATTTCTCCTTCAAACACCAAAACACCTGAGCTTAGTTAGACATGAACTGACCTGATGAGGGAGGGCAGGAGCAGCAGAGCAGCGCCCAGGGCAGTGGCTGCTCAGCTTTCCAGAGCTCTGTCCTGGCCAAACAGGCAGCAGGCCCATGGATGTTTTTGCTCCCAGAGACATTGGTGACTGCCCCTGAGTGAGCCCCAGGCAGGACAAAGTTGGAAGTATGGGTCCTCCAATACCATCCCTAAAAATTGCCAGCTAGGTATCTGCATTAATTACCCAGGCACAAAACCCAGGATCATTCCAATGAAATATCCTGATAACATTAAATTGGAAAGCATGGAGAATAAAAAAGATTGAAAAAAATTCTCATAGAAAAGACCTGGATGATCTTCAGGACTGGATATTTGAAATAGGATCAAATTCAATTGTACAAACAGCAAATTTATGCACTTAAGGGTTGGAGGGAATTTCTATTACATTTTTTTGGAGGGCCTGGTTTATAAGGAAGAGACACATGACCACACTAGTTTCTGGCAAAATGATTTGGCAGATCTATAGAATGTCTTCCTGGAAAAAACAACTGTCATCCCAGAATACATCAAAGATGTACTTCCAGTCAAACTGAGGTATGATTAATATCACCGCCCAAAGGAGACCTTTTTTCAGATTCTTCAGACAGGTACTGGACAGCTTTGCTTACAAAGTTCCATTACCTGGAAACACAGAGCAGCTCCTGAAGTAGAGCATAAAATTGAGTTGTGAGGGAATGTGAATGCACCACAGTCTGCACACCAAGGTACAAAAGCCTCCAGTTGGGGTATAGAAGATACTGGCAGAACCTCAAAGGTATAAGGACTGTCAATGAGCCAATGGTAATTTAAAAAAAAAAAAACACTACTTTGTAGCTAAGAGTAAGGGACAGAGGCAACAAAATGAGGGATGCTAACAAATTTCTGAATGGGAACATCCATGGGACAATTGCCCATGGAGGTGGGGTTTCCTCTGGCTCAGTGAGTTCACAGCTGGTTGCTGCTGAAAGCAGGAAGTCTCAATGTCCCCTCAGGAGCAAGCACTGAACCTACCTTGTGTCAGCACAAACACTCATCAAAACACTCTCGGTGTCAGAGCTAGCACTCATCAAAACACGCTTGGTGTCAGCACTGCCACCCATCAAGGTACACTTGGGAGGGTTCAACAAACAAATGGCTTTGCTGCATTAGGTAACTGAAATCCCTTGAGAAGAGGTGCAATAAGCTCCAGAGCTGATGCAAAGGAGGCAATGAGCAGCTCACAATAAGGGTGAAAGAAAGAGCGAGTGACTTCCTTGGCCACTGCAGAACCAGCATGAACCCCTTTAATTCTGGTCAGTCCCAATATCTATACTGGTGCTTTGCACAGCTGCCCACTGATGACCCATTATTGAGGAGCATCTAAAAAAGGTGCTGTTGAACTTCGGATTGCAATACTCTGATTCCTCTTAGAAATGAATATTAAATATTTAGGATACTCATGGCCTGGAGGAAGTTCAAAGACTTCTATAAGGTCTTGTATGCATTTTTCAGATTTAGTAACATAGACAGATGTTCTCTTAAGATATACTCAGTTTAGCTTGCTGAAGTTAGTTATTTCATTTCCTGGCATTCAGTACATTCTTTCAGCAAAAGTTCAAGCTTCCAAAGCTTTAATAAAGGTTCCTTTACAGCTTAGGGTTCTACTTCCACTCTTCATTATTTTAGGGGGACTCAGACTAATTTTGTTCTCCTTATTGGATGGACACAGAGGTTTTTGTGCCAAGAAAGGTGCAAGAGATTATAAAATGTAAGATAGTAAAATAAGTATATAGTACAAAGACTGAGATCAAACAGAATGGCTTAACTCAGGCAGACTTTACAGTTGTATTTGGAGGGATGACAAGAAGAAGCACAGGTTCTTTTCATGTGGGTATAACAAAATTACTGCTTTTTAAAAGATACTGCTGTTAATGTTTTAATGTTCTGGAAGATCATATGCTATGTTCTCAAAAATCTGGAAATTGTGTCTGGCACAAGAAAACAAAAACATTGATCATTCTCTGCCTTGTACAACACAAGAATTAGAAGGTAACAAAAGAGGTCAGCCAGCTTAAAACTAATTAAGAAGAACCTTTTCTGGCACAGCTGCTGATTACAATGTTCAACATATTGTAGGAAAGCATGAATGCTAAACGTTTGTACTGGCTCAAGCTGGTTTGAATGAACAACTTAGTGGATGTAACTGGGCACTGCCAAACACACAGACACCATACCTGACACAAAGAGTTGGAGTCCTGGAAAAAGGCTCTGGAGAAGTCTCATACACACTTGCTCAGCTCCTCCACTTTTCCCTCACCATCGGCCCTGGGCTGCAGGGACTGGGCAGCTGGCCAAGCGCCCCTGTGAGCTGGCCTGCTCTGCCTGCACCTCGGAAGGGCCCTGTTTCTCCTGAGGATTGCACAATTTCTCCACAGATTGCACAGTTGCCAACCCTGGCATCCAGCTCCAGGGTTGCTGATGGCCAGTCAGCTGCTCCTCTCCCACCCACCACCCCAGTCATGGACATACCCAGGCTGTTCAAGCTGTATTTACTTTCAAAGTAGGCCAAAATAACAATTCCCAAACAGGTCCATCCATTTTGTCTTCCTGCTCAGTCCTTATTTTTTGGACAAAAGGGCTGGAAACAGCTGGGGAGCTGCTGGCAGTCCCACCCCTCTGAAGGTCTGTCACAAATGCCTTGATTCCCGAAATGAGCCCATCTGGAAGGGTAACCCCTGAGGTCACCTGCCTGCACAGCTCCTCGGGACTGAGCCCACAGCTTGCAAAGAGACCACACATCTGAAATGTAGAGACATGGCTAAACCCTATCCTAACTAACACAGGATATAGCTGAGAATATTTTATCAGTAGAAAAACCCATAGATGACGCCATGATATGCTTTACTATTATGATTCACTGTATTGAAAATATAAAAACCACAACACTCTTGCAGATCAAATAACGCAACCAATGCTATAAAAAACTAAGCTACAAACTAGCCATTCTACACAATCTTAAAAACTCAGGCCAAAAGGTATCACCTCCTAGGTGGAGCCATGTTTGATCTGCAGTAACAGTACAGGCACAGAACTGCACCATTTTAATAGAAGGCTTTCCTTTTAAAACAAACAAAAATCTAGATTAAAATACTTGTGAAACATGACTAAAATTATTTAAGCAAGATAAGACAATAACCATCAAGGTAATATGCATTTCAACATAAATAAATAAATACTTTCCTATGGTAGAAATGAAACAGGAATAATTTAGCTTGGCTGTCAATCTATCCTAGAAACCATCTTTGTCAGCTTAAGTGGTAGTTCTAGTATTAATTACAAATAAAACTGGCATGTTAAAAAAACCCCAACAGATTGTGAAAAAAATCTTAGAAATACAAGGGATGGAGAAAATTACAGAGAACAAATACCAACACCATAATTGACAATACTGTAGAATGAGATTTTCAGAAATATTTGCTGAGGCATTGGTGAAAATTTTTTGAAAAGGCATGGTAAAAACCTGCATATGTTAAGACCTAAAAATAAAACATTTCACAGGAAGAAAAAGCACATGTGATCTGTTGCTTTTACAAGGAAAAACACTGCTATGCTAATAATGGCAATTCTGTTGTCAGAGGTCTGTTATTTCAGTGTATACAAATTAAGCAGTGTCATTTTGTTTACAGCAGCAGCATTTTTGAAGCATTGTGTGAAGTCCATATGAGCCTATCCCATACAGACTCCATAGTATAAGAGCCAGAACAAAAAAATGAGCAAGCTCCTCTTTGCTCTTCCAACCTTCCCAATGACAAGAGTACACAAAAGGCAGAAGCTGGAGGAATTTTATTACAGATTAGGCCCCCAACTAAGGAAATTATCCTTACACAAGATGATGCACTTATATATATATATATATATGCACTTAAGTATATACATGCACTTAAATTCTACCTTGAATCACCTGTAGCACTTATACGTGAGGTTTACCAAAACAAATTGGGAACCCAGGAAAGCAGATCAGCTGTGGATATAGATCAATTGCCCAGCAGAAAGTGGCTGCTCCAGGAAGAAAAAGAGATTTAAAAAAATGTGGTGGCAAGAGAAAAGAGGACCAAACAGGTCAAGTGTTTGAATAAACAGAAAGAAAATACAAGACATTGCAAAGCACTTTGTCATGGGTTAGCACTGGCCAGATGTTAATGCACCCATGAATATATGTTTTTTCCTTAACAATTACTGTGGGATGTGATCAGGAACACAGCAGAGCAGGCTTAAATCTTGAAAACAAAAAAAAACCTTAAAACTTTATTACATTACATAAGAACAGAGACAGAAAACTCTTAAACACACACAGAGACAGAAATAAAAACTTCTCAGAACATCTCTTCTCTCAGTTTCTACCCCCCACACATTACTCTTCACAGACTACACCTTTGGGTTTTAAATCAAACAATCACTACTCAAAAAAACCCTAATCTTCAATTTAGCAAGGGAGAGAGGAGTCTCTCTCGCACCACAGACTGTTCCTCAGAAAACACGGGTCCACCCCTTATGTGTTTCTATGTCACCCCTGGCACCGCCCGGAGAAGTCTGCCAGGGTGACTCTCTCTTTTTCCTATGTCCAGCGCTCTCACCGCTGTCTCATAGGCCACAACTACATACAGGGCTTTTTAAGGATGCTGCATGCCGAGCTCTCCCCTTTTTACCCAGGGGCCGGGGTTCCAGGAGCAGGTCTGCCCTGAGGGCAGAGGGCGCCACCTCACCCTCCCCCTCTTTTCTCTGCTCGCTCCACTCTTCAAGTGCCAGTCACTGTAGCAAAAGCAGGGCAGCTGCATCCACCCAAAATGCAGTTTATGTTCAAAAGAGACTTAAGTTCACTCCATGGCTAACATTATGCAAGAAAAGTCCAGCTCAAAAGCCACTCCTCTTCAATCTCTGCCTATCTGGGTTTTTTTCATCTCTTTTTATCATCTCGGTCCCAGGCTGCTTCCCTCTCTCCTCTGAAACCACCAGTCATGAGAATCAATGTCTAAGAAAAGTTTCTTTCTGCCAAGCAAAGGTTAACAGCTTCTATCTCCCAGCAGGGTGCAGGCTCAGGCACTCCCAGGCTGGGCAACCCCCACGTGGCTGGGCACCTTCTCCCAGAGTTTAAGGGGGAGGGGGGTGAGCACACACAGAAGGCACTTCCACAGTTTTCCACCCCTCCATCCTGGACGGGGCAGCTCAGTTCCAGTCCTGTCCATTCTCTTCTCCCCCCTGGGCCCCAGCTTACTTTAGTTCTGCCGCGTGGTTGTCCTGAGCCCGGCCACGTGGCTTCCCCCTCCCCCACTCAGCCCAGAGCTGAGCAGGGGAGAGGAGATGTTTCCACTGCTGAAACTGGAATCCAAAAAGAGACCGAACCCTCCTGGAGTCCTGCTTTTAACTCTTTGTGTCCTCAGAGGCGTGTCCAAACCTCCGAGTGACCAATCCAGGTGCCAGCAGAAAAGCTGATCACTGATTGGCCTGCCCACATCTCCCTGGAAAAATTGACCTCTCCCCGCAAGCATGACACACTTCAAGTCAAAAGAAGGACAAAAGAGGCGAGCAAAGATTTTTTTAAAAGGAAGAGGTTTGCATTTGAATATGAAATGGAGAAAAACCTGGGAATTATCCCTGTAAATTTAATAGAAACTTTCAAACAGAGAGGGAAAATGGCTCTCATCAGCTTCTGAACAAAAATTAACTCTCCAGATTTAAGAGACTGAAAAGCCTAACAGTTATAGAAAAAAAAAATCAGAAATTGTAGGGTTCCCTTTAGAGGTCATAGGAAGAAATAAAAAGTTAAGAAAGGTAGAAATAAAGGGAGTTCATAAATGTAGAACTATAACATATCTTTGTCAGCATCAGTGTTATAAATAAAAAAATGACTGGCTTCATGATAATCTGATATCATCACTGTGTCTCCTTGAACACTATAGAAATTCTTTATCATTTATTCACCCTCACTTGTGTCCACAGCTCTCCATTATGTACACCTGAAATTTCAGATTAAATATGGTGCCAGACAAGAACATCAAACGAGAGATCTGAGGCAAGATGCATTGCTGAAAAGAAAGACAAAGTTTTAGTTGACATCAGCAGAAAGGTCTGGATGGGTTGAATGCCAGCAGGAAATTATCAACAGACATATGGAGACCTTCAAGAGAAAAGACCAGGTTCAGGGAAATGATGGAGACAATGATAAGAGATAGATGCGGTATCAACTGCACAATTAATGCGAGCCCTTGGGGCAGAGCCAGCTGGAGAAGGCAGCTTCCTGCAACATCATGCTTGAGAGGGCTGCAGCAAGAGAAATGGGCACTGTAAGGGTACCAGGCACATGATTTTGAGGAAGCTTCCCATAAAATGAAATATTTTACCCCAGTGGTGTACATCCTCTAACAAGTATTAACAGAAATAATAGCTATGGAAGGAGTGGCTGTAAGAGGACATTTTTAGTACAGCCCATCTTGTACACCAAGAAAGAAAAGGCAGGTTGATTGTCGTAAAGCAAAGAGCAAGAAAGTGGAAAACTGGATGAAAGGGAACACAATGGATGTTTCTATCTGCCAGTCAGTAAGAGCACAAAGGACAATTTGTATTATCTTGCATTACACTCTAGAGCTGGAAGATTTTCGGTATGAGCCATGAGCTAACTAAAACATACAGCAAGATAAACTCAAAAAACTCACTTAGCTGGCAGATTTCTGTATCTCACTACATGGGATACTTTAATTCTCCTTTATTCTCATGCCTACCCAGAAACGTCCTCTCTGCTCATACATGATCTTTCTTTTCACTTCAGGAAGGATTAGCTATCTCCATACTCCATGAACCAATCTGCTTTAATAGCCACAGCTCAGAAACTTTCATCTCTTCCTTCCCATCAAAAGAATTGCTGAATTTCTTTTTATGTGGATTGTTAATTTAATTAATGACCGTATCTGTTAAGTTAGCCAAATGGACTAATCAATCAGAATTAGAAAGCTTCTCATACATAGGGCAGCAATTTTCAGAGCATCTCCTCAGAGGAAGCAAAAAAAACCTGAGAAAAACAGAGCCGGTTCTTGTGTACACAAACTGAAGTTTCACCCCCTTTTAAAATATTCTTACCATGCTTTTCTATCCTTGTTGCAGCTAATATGAAAGAGACAATGGAGTAAGAAATTTCTTAATTTTTCTACTCCTACTAACTATTTGAGGCTTTCTTCAAAAGAAATTAGGGACTTAAGAATGGGTTAGGGTCTCAAAGGATTATATACAAATGCTGAGTCGTCCTCACTCTAAGTCCCTTCCTGGAGCTTAATTTCACGTTTCACAGAATTACACAGCTTGAATCTCTGATGATGTTTCTCCCAAATACTAACATTTTGCTCACTTTTTTCCTCTCCAGGACTTCTCACTTAGATCCCTAATGCCATCCTCCTTGAAAATGCACTTAGTCCTTTATCCCTTAACAGCTACTTTGCCTGCAGGACAGGATAGTAACTGCCCTGCACCCTAGTGCAGACAGCAAACTGCAGAGCAACCCTGCAACCCTGAGCAGGGCCTCCACCTCTGGCTTTAGAGAAGAATTCTCACAGTTCTGGCTTACAAACAGCATGTGTTTCATTTCTGAACTGCCTTCATTTCTTGATGGGAAAATGTTTAAGCAGGTTGAAGACATTCTTCCTTAGATTCACCAAATTTCTGTTACACACATGGCTCTTAGTACTGCCATCAAAAAGCAGAGAGTGCACTACAATAGCTGCAAGGAAAACCTGTGAAGCAAGAGCAGTAGTTGGAAGGCTCAGGCTGCAATGACCATGTCCTGCTGGACATGCCCTGTGCACATGAACTGCACCTGAGCTACACCCAGTGCCATTCCACAGTGCCACTCTCCATCTGGAGTTACCACACCAAGGACTTTTTGGGCCTGTGCTTTACCATCTCTGCAATTCACTTTGAACTCCTCTATCAAAATGACCATATGGGCAATTTTATGAGAAGGTAATGGTGAACAGACACTGCTTGTATTTTCCAGGGCAAAAAACTTAGAAGCTTGTATTTAATTTCTGCAGCTAGGAAGAGACACACTTACAAATTAACCATTTACTCATATCACTACAAGTTTCTTACCACTACGTTTTAAAGAAATCTGACTAATGCTCCCTACCCCAACAAACTAGTAGCAAAACATAGCTAAAGTAGTTCTGAAATCATAATTTCAGGTTATATTTTTATAGCCACTTAAATATTAACAACATTTTTATTACATTTCTTGTATCAATATTAATATTTCCTAATACACACATCGAAATTGGCAAATAGCATCTGCTATGATATCTAATGAACAGGGTTTTTTAAAATAATATTACGTGGCACAAGTGCTGCAAAGGGCACAAATTCAATATGGCAGTTAATTCATGCTGGTGATGGAGGGATGGTGATTACAGTCTTCTCTTCCAGACAACAGGGAGATTTAATCTAGAATCCTAACAAGGAAGCTGCATACACAGAGCCTTCCCAGTACCCATAGAAAGACACAGCTACTCAAGATACCACAGTGCTAAACCAGAGACAAGCAGAAAGAGCAGACAGCAGGTGTTTGCAAGATTCTTGTCAGGCAGAAAGGTGAAACAGGATTTTTCTAGCTCTAAACTTCTGTTTTCACAGGCAGAACTGAAATCAGTCTGGGCAAGGTTCACTTTGCTACTTATCCAGGAGCTTTCCTGACGGTAATGATGGCAATACAAGTGTCAATAAAACCTCACTCTTTTTTGTATGAACAATTTACACCAGTATTTCTTCAAGCAATTTATTTCTTTTTTTCTTACAGAAATTTCAGAAATCCTATTAAAATGAGCAGTATTTTTAGACCTTGTTCATACCCTTACTACAAAGCAGTTTCCTCATTGCCATTCTACTCATAGAATTGCTACTTAAAAATCAGGATAAAAATAGTTAATTTTAGTATTTGAGAGGATGGTAAATTAATAAGAGAAGAGGAATGCACACAAGAAGCACAGGCTACACATTTCCCTGCAGAAATGTACTAGTGTAGTCTAATCCTGGCTTTTATTATGCCCATTCATACAGTCAAGCTATTTTATACTACATGGAAAATCATTTCCCAAGTAAACTCACTTGTGATTTCAACCACATTTCAATCCATCTCTCTGTGTATTGTCTACAAATTTTCTTGAAAGAGAAAAACTGAAAAATTGAATGCATAAGTATTATATACAGCCCTGGCACTACATCATGCTATTAAAAACAAGTGCACACATTTTGTACAGGACATCTGTTACCATTTAGTGAATGGACTTTATTAAATATTTTTATTTGGTAGCTTACTTCAAGATTTGCCCTCAAATTCTAGTTACTGTACATGTGGTCTTGCTCTGGAGCAAATATACAAATAATTCCTGCACTCATGAACAATTCCATGATGCTCTCTCAAAATATTTGCACAACACAAATACTGAGTCTTCCACATACTGCTCTTCAGGAGAGTTAGCACTTCCCTCAATGCTGAAGTATCTGTCTGGTTTGAGTGCCCAGTCTGAAACTTGACAGACACATACAATGCAGAAATACAGTGTCCTTCTCATCTTAACACATTTCAGATGTGTGCTGCTCTGTGTGGCAGTCTGGACAATTCTGGAGCTCTTGAAGCTCTTCAGAGCTGATCCCAAGTGTCCTCCTCATGGTACCTGTAGAACAAGGAGCTGTCACTACAGCAGAGGCTGAAAGGTTCAGTCTGGGGCATGTTTGTCCAGAGCTGTGCAGAAAACCCCCGTCAAAGCAACCAGGCATCACCACTTGCTTTGCACATACACCATTTACAACCCAGTAAAGGCAAACCAGGGCTGTCCAGCACACCCCCTCAGTGCTAGCACAGCCTTGCTTCACTCCCAGACTACTTTACACTGCCAATTAACAGTGCATAATTACAGAAATAAAATAAAAAAATAAGACGCAGAAAATAGGAATACAAAGGGGGCAAATTATGCTCTGCCTCAGCTTCTGCCTTTCATCATCTCCTTCCAAACTCCCCCTCACCATACCTACCTCCCTCTCCCTGGTCACATTCCTACACCTCCTTCACTCCCCAGCCCATCACCCCTTCTTACCCACCAGCACTTCCAAGCCACTGCTTCCTACATCTGCATGATGCCAAGGAAGACCAGAAAAGGAGTCAGTATCTCTTCAAGAGATACAGTTTGACACTAACACTGAACATACCCATCTTAAAATGTGCACCCTTAATGACAGCAAGGCTTTCCCCCGCTGTGCTGTCATCTCTTTTATAAGCACTTAGGACCATCACCCTCCTAACACTCATGGTTACCTGCTGCTTGAACCTTTCATTTTATCCTGAATATTGGAAAGGTTGCATGCCCCTACAATCTTTTATGTAGTAGTCACCAAGAATCATCTCTTTTAAACAGTGTGCTTTTTATACATGGAGAATTCACATAAATAGATAAAAAAATTATAGAGGGGTTTGGGGTTTTTGTTAATCTAGTGATTGCATCAGCTGTTGAAGTACTTGAGATGTATCAGTGAAAAAAAGACCAGAAAAAAAGGTTGTCACTACTTTTATCTTTACCTAAAAATGTTAACTATAGAAAATGGTATACCTAAAATAGTTTCAATTTAAAACATTGCAAACCTTACATCTAGGAATTAGATTAGTTTCCAGAAACTATTCTGAAGAAGAAAATATGTTAAAATTTCAAAAAGACAGAAATGGGCTTGAAACTCCAAGATATTGAAAAAGCCTCTTCTTGGTAGAGGGACTAAGAAAAAATGAGTCATGACATGAAGAACATCTTCAATAACAGGCAATTTAAAGAGCAAGAAGCTGAAATTACCCCTGTAGCACTAATGTCTCTGTTTTGATAAAGAAGGTCAGTTTTAATAGCATGGATCATTGTGTGGATCAGAAGTCAAAGGTCTCACACTTCAGTTGTGGGTAAACCAGGATTCTATTCTGTAACAGCAAAAAATTTCAATCATACAGTTAAGAGAGACAAGGAAAGAAGTCTTTTGAAGAAGCAGGCTGCATTACTGGGAAAATATCTCAAAATATCCCCACATGACAAATGACACAAAAACTTGTGAAATAAAATTCATGGCACATCTTAAAAATGAATGAAGAGTGGGAAGACAAGAGTCCCTTAACCACCAAATCCTCAGGAGCCAGATTCTGAGACAACAATAACCATTTAACCCCAGTCCAAGAAATTATCACAGCTCCCTCAAACTTACAATCATCAATCTTCATTTAGCATACACAACTACAAGAGTACAGCTAGCTTCAGAGAGGCAAAAAAAATCCATTCCCTAATGCTGTTCCAAGTCAAATTTGTCTGGCTTGCCAGCTGGCTCTGGCATTGCTGATGACCCAGCAGGTTACTTTGCCTCCCTGTGGGTTACCTACCAGTAAATCATCCTCTCTAAACTCAAAAGGCTCTTCAATTTGAAGGAGAGGTTGGGCTGAGGATGGGGGAGTATGATGGAGGTTTACAATATCATGTGAGCCATAGACAGAATTAATACAAAGCTGTTATTCTCCTAATTCCACATTAGTAAAATAGGCCAGTACTTGAAGAAATTAGAAAACCAATTTAAAACAGATCAAAGAAAGCACTATGTCACACAAGTTGTGAATCTCTGCACCACATTGCCACAGGAGGCTGCACTGGCAAATGGTATGAGATGGTATCTCTGAAAGGGACTGAAGTCACAGACAAGGAGCTCATAAAAGGTACTGTACAAAAGGCAGACAGAGGGGTGTGCCTTCTGGCATCTCCAATCACACAGTCATGCATGTTATGGGGGTGAGTGGAATGGAACCTGAAAGTGGCCAGCACATGTGCTCTTTCACAGCATTTCCCATTCCCAGTGCCAGGACAGATGGATCACTGGTATGACACAATTTTACTTCTTTTCTGTTTAATCACTGTCACTGTTTCTTAGGGTGAAATGAATACAGTAAATTTGTATTTTAAATTTTCTTTTCTATCCAAAGTCATTTTCTGAAACTGAGAGAAAATATATTTCTGCTTACAGGATGCAAATTATTTTTCATCTATTAGTACAGGATTGCTTTTAAATGCATGGTCCATATGCACATCATGTAACCTAAAAAAGGTGTACAGAGCAACAGTGGCCAGCACCACCCTGCTGGCTGCATCCATTGCAGAGACTGCTCCACATCCAACTGGAGCTGCATTTCTGTAAATGCAGCTATGACAGTTCTCCATCTGCTGCTTCGTGGATGGGACTATGATTCAATTCATACTGACAATCCTACAGCAAAACCCCTGCAGGTTCAAATATCTCTCCCTTTTCTTAACACAGGTCTCACCCTCTCATCCTTCATACCCTAAGACAAGCTTTATTCCTCTATACTCAAAACTCCCCATATTCACATCCCTGAAGACAACAAAAGTCTGTATTAAGATCAGTAATGCTGGTAGGTGGCATAACTTGGCTGGTTTCTTCGTAGTAAGAAAGGGAACAGAATGAAATCCTTGGCATTACTGGTGGTGATCATATATGCACTAGTGGTGGTCATATATCCACCCAAACTGGTGCATTGAATAGTAAAAGAAGTTAGAAATAAAGATCTGGAGTTTGTAGCTGGTTCAGTCACACAGCATTGGTAGAAGTTCTCATTTGACTGACACTCTGCTGCTACCATCCACTTCTTCTACACACACGTGCATGTATCCTGTTATATATACACACACAGAGCTCCTCTATATGTTATATATCCATATAAATTTATATAGGATAGAGTTTACATCCCTTGGAGGCATCTGTCAACAATACACTATGCATGAGACATACAATTTGCTTATTTGTTTTCTCTTGCTCCTTCATCACACCTTTTTCCTATCCCTTTATTCTCTTTATTTCATGTCATCATCTCTTAAATCAGGACCAGCCCATAGCCTTGCTTGCAGAACTGTCTGTTGGGAGAATTCTAGCTCAAAATTCTAATTATTAGAAAATAGCAGACTACATGTTTTCTTTCTTTACTCAAACACAAACCAAATTGTTTTATCCTGTATGACTACCACTGTGTCTAATGTGCTAACAGACATTTTCAGCATTTGACATGATTTATTCAGTCATGCTCAAAAATAAACCACCTCTAGTTTCTCATGCTGCCACCTAAGCCATGGCTGAAATTTCAGAATCATATCCCACGATGGAAAAACTGGCAGGGTCAATGCAGATCCAAGTATATTGAATTCTTCCCACTGAGTTTTAAATCTGAATCACCACCTCCTTACATCTGTAGAATGCTTGCCACAATGAAGCAGGCTTATGATTCCAGCAGATCCTTATGACTATTTTGTCTTTTCCTGTACCCTCTCATCTCCCAGCCATGATATGACTATAGACAGAAACATTATACACCCATTTATAATGAGATGAGATTTCTAAGAAATATCTTACTATTATCTATTTTATCTTTTTTTATCTGAAGTATTCTCTTCAGGATGAAAAGGAATCTTCATACTCGAGTGTGCCAGTTCCAATCATTACTTTTCAAAGAAATAACCTCTTCATTTAGAGGTTAGTTACCTATTCCTTTCTCTTTCCCAGGGCTGATATATTTTCTGTAGGCCAGGCTGTGCACCTGGGCATTCTTTGCAATCTGGCAACTATCTGGCATCAAACAGTCACATTTTGAATGTGGCACAGCAAAGCACTAGGCTGATGGTGCAAAGTGCATCCTGAAGGAGCAGATGAAGTGTGCAAGCAATTCCAGCAGATGCAGAAGTGAGAAGGAACATTTTCTGCCATTCTGGCATATGTCTTTTTTTCCTTCAAAGGCTCCAAGTTAATGTCTTTCCAAACAGCTGAATAAAATCAAGATGAACACCTAAGTCTGTTTAGAAGGAGTTAATTTTCACAAAGCAACTGCATAGCCAGCTTGTCCAGTAAAAAAAAAAAATCTAAAGGTGCAGAACAGCTGTAGACCCTTTTAAATGCTGTATAGCAGTGTGTTAGAAAGCCTTGAAAGAACACCGAACTGCCCTGAAGAGCACAGAATATATTGCTCCTCAGAGCCCTTGACTCTAATCCTGAACGACCCTTCCATAGAGCACCTCATCACAAAGCCTCTAACAGCCTCCTCAGCAAGCAAACAGGGAATAGAAAGCTCAGTGCCACTTCTGAAAGCCCCCATTCCTCTTTGCAGTCCTGTCCTTTTGCCCACCCACGGGTCCACTCACAAATCCAGAAGTGGGATGTGAAACCAGCTGGCTGATGGGGTCTGCAGCTGGGAGTACACCTGGCCTTGCAGAGCCATCCCCTCAGCCAGGGACACCAAGTGCAGGTGGCTCTAGCTATGAACTGCTCCTGAATGGGGAGCTGCCTCTAACCAAAATTTTAATTCAGTGAATGACGAGTCTGAATTTGACCAAGCATTTTTACAAGAAACCTACTTTCAAATCTCCTGTCATCTTTGCTTGGCAATCTCAGTGATGTGCTCACACTGTTCTAACAAAAGAACTGCTCCAGCTCCTCACTTGTCCTCATCCTGAGGTAACCCAGTGTCCTAAAGGAACCTCTGCAGCAGAACAAAGATATGGAAGGACTTTTTAAAAGAGAGGAGGAAACCATCCTCCCCTTTCTTCACTTGGCTGAGCCATGGGGAAGCAGGGCAACCAGCTGGGAGGCTGGTCCCATGGGATGCCCTGCTCCACAGTCAGCAGGAGAGAGGGAGAGCAGCTGTTCACAAAGGCAAGACATTTCCCTCCCAGCAGCCTCCTGCCCTGACCACCCTCTGCAGGAGCCCACGCTCCCCTGCAGGCTACAAATATCCTGCGAGATTCTCTTCCTAATTTAGGCACCTCTGAAAATCAGGCAGGGGAATACTCTGGGAATACAATCCAGCACCTCAGCAGAGAGTTCAGGAGCCTCCCACAACAGTGCTCATCACTTCTTAGGGAACATCATGTGGGGTTTTGACATCAATAATTTAGATAAAGGGCACCACAGGTTATACCTACAGCTCACACTGACAAGCACACGTCCAAGACTATATTCTCCTTTTCAGTACAAAAATGTATTAGGGTATCCTTATTATCATCCTTACTATATATTTATAGAATTTTGCTCAGTACTTTAAATTATTTATGGTTCTAAAAATAATTCTCCTAACATGTCATGTGTTGCTTATAATAAAAGCTAGACTTAAGGCTCAAGTTCTAGAGTGCAATGAATTTGATAAGCAATCATCAGGGACACTAATGTGGCTTGCAGAACAAGAAAAAGCCTTCCAAAAGCTCCACATAATGCTGTAGAGTTTAATTCTGAGCTAAAATATAAATTAGAGCTAACCAACCTCCAAGAATGCTAATAGTTTTTAAGTTAGAAAACATACAATTATATATATTTTTATGCACTCAGATTTTTTTCCCCCTCAGAAGAACAGAGCCAGATATACTACAGTTCTACTAACAATTAATCAGTTCATTAACGCTTTTACATGGGGATGTTTTCAGTACAGCTGGTAACACTGCTAGTACGACTGAAATCTGCGGCACTCTATCTTAATATTTGGAGATGAAAATTAAACTGCAATTCAGAAAAATACTTATAGCTGTTTCTTAAATCACAAAGACATATGCATTGATGAATATTTTCTTCCAAGCGTACTGACTCTGCATATAGCTGTCAGTGTTTGGGGAGGGGTGATGTAACCTCAAACATTGATTACCATAATCAGAAACTTACCAAAAAGATAATTCAAAAGTAAAGTGACTCAGTTCAAGCAATGCTTCCACAGGAATAAATGCATTTTCCCTTTACATTTGTTTTCCTTATG
Source organism: Prinia subflava (assembly GCF_021018805.1). Taxonomy (NCBI): domain Eukaryota; kingdom Metazoa; phylum Chordata; class Aves; order Passeriformes; family Cisticolidae; genus Prinia; species Prinia subflava. The sequence continues at coordinate 132,512,163 of NC_086247.1, forward strand.
GATCAGCAATGCGTAAAGGTGGAATCAACTATGCTGTATAGCAGGCAGAGAATTATAGTGTAGGGACAGATAGAAAGATGTCTGAGACACCTCAGATGCCCTGAAAACATATCTTTTAGTAAGGGCTGGCCAGGAATTTCCAACAAATGCTTTTACACCAAAAAAGTTTGTTCAGCTTTTCCAGAGTGAAACCTTAATCCAAAATGTAACAGTTAAAACATTTTTTTTCTTTTTTCCCAGAAAGTAAATCCATATAGCCAAAGAAGCAACTCTGTATGCTCACATTCAAAGCCCTGATTTGCTTGATTCACATCAAGAAGTATAACTGGAGTATCTCTAAAAAGATGTGTAACTTAATCATTGCTTTTCAGACAACACTTGGATTGTACTCAACTCCATCATTTCTACTCTGTGCCATACAAGTGATTCATTGGACCAAAAGAAGCAAAAAACAAGCATAACTGGAAAATGTTGCCATGTCTGAGATACAACAGGCTTTGCTTTAAGTCTCCTGGACTTGCTGTCATTTCCCTTCCCTGTTTGTTCTCAAATTGACATTTTCTTTCAAGAACTTACACATGAGATATTTTGAGCTGCTGAGCATTCATCATAACCATTAACAAAGCACTTTTGAAAACACAGCACTTACAAAAATCTGCTCATTATCCAGAATAAGCATTGTGCATTTCAGATTGATATTTTGGCCAAGAATATATAAGTGTTAAAACACTCAAAATGAGAACACAAACGTATAAGGGAACCCTAAAGATACACCCAAGTTCAAAGGAAAGTTATTTTGTGGGAAATCATGGTTAAACCAGTGGCAGATGGGTGATGCACTGCAGAACAGGCAGATTCCAGCTCTCCCAACATCTGGATCATCACCTTACTGAGCTCAGACTTTACACAATGGTTTCATGTTTTGGTTAGAGAGCAGAGCGAAATCCTGCTAAACCTTCTGCATTACAAGAAGTGCCTGTCATCACTGAAATCTACTGACATTACACTTTCTTATGAAATATTTTTAAAGGAGACAAATCTTAACACAACAGAAACCTTTTCTAAATACAACAGGCTTTCTCTTCACAGTCTCCAGGGTATAGACAAATTTCTCATGGAGAATTTCAGCATTTTCATTGCTTATTTCATTTTGGTACAATAATTGTTTGTAAATCCTACAGCTTTTCATTGTGGAAGACATGAAAAATAACACAGAATCTATCCAAATATATATGGGTTTGGGTTTTCTATTGAACTTGAGTTGAAAATGTCCTCAAATAAAACCCAATTTAACACCAGAAAGACGAGCAAACTCCTGAAATGCAATGAAATATTCTCTAAGTCTTAAGCCATATACACAAATAGTATAAAATTAAAATTATTTAAACAAATTAAATGTAGAGTAGATGTGTTCTCAACTCAACATCCCTTTCACTTTTTAACAGTTTGCAGCCTAAAATGCTCTTTGAAGTTCAATAATGCATTTGCAGAATTAATATATAATATCAGCAGGAAGCACACATTAAGGACAAGGTGAAGAGAGAAAACATTTTCATTCAGTGAGGTGACTGAGAAGCAAGAGATGAAGTACTTCTATTCAAGGAATTGCAAGCTGTTTGAGAGATTCTCTTAATACACAGGATGATGATATTGTTCTGAGACATGAAGTTCATCTTTCAGCCCATTTAACCTGAGCATTCACGAGGTTAAGCTGTCCAATTCCCCCTTAAATGGTGGGAGTCAAGGGCACAGAGCCCCTGAAAACCTGAGCCCTATGAGATGAGGCAACACTCGTGCCATCTCAATTTCAGGTTACAGCGATTGGGTCTACAGACATGCCTGCCTGAATCCATGCATGTACTTTAGCTTCATTCACAGAAAATGAAATAGAAGGTGGCACTTATTCAGAAAGTGTAGAATTAGACTTGCTACTCAAAAGCACTGGCATGCAGTAGGACACAGGAGTTGCTCCTTGCAGCAAGGCAGAACCCCAGCCTCACCCTCAACAGAAATGACTGTGAAAGAACGATTATTTATACTGTACAGCTATTCTCTATATTTATTCAAATTTATATATCTATTGCTATATTATTTATACTCCAGCTGCACCATAATAAAGTAGTATTATTTATACTATCACACCTCAGAAAGGTGATGAGGCATGCAGAGCTGTAAATAAACTAAAATGCAAAAGACAGGAGCAGAGAGCAAACCCATGCAGTGTCCCAGGGGTGAGCCCACTCCTGAAGCCTAAGGAAGCCCCCTGAGCTATTTGAGCAGCATTTGCCCTCTCCACTATCTAAACACAGTCCAAGTATTTGAATGCCTTTGCCCACATATGTTGATATAGTTCTGTGCAGTATCATAATTTTGTATCCAAAATCCTTTCATTTCATTTCCCGGTGTATCTTAAAACACAGAAGGTGCCACATAGTAAAAGCTCAGAAAGTTCTAGTTTGTTACCATCTTTGCCATGCCCTAAATGAACCATAAATGGCACACAAGTTTACACTTTTATCAGTTTTATCAGGAGTTTCCGTTCTCTAGTGGTAATTCAACACACAAATACCAGACCCCTTTGTCTAATGAGACAGAATGTATGAACATTTTTTTCCAAATCAGTTTTCCCCCCCCAAGCAATTCCTTTTTTTAATCTTCAAAGCTACTTAAATAAGAGAAAAACACCAAAATAGAATCTTATTCATCTTTTCTAAATGAACAACTTGTTGTAATGAATTGGAAAACAATTCAAAATAAGCAATTATTCTCTGCTACTTAGACATTTGAGTCCCCGCAATTTATTCAGGATACAAGTACATATTTTAGCAGTACTATTGATATGGGTTTATAAAAGGACATGGAAAAAAATCATTAGTTACTATCCTAGACTTGCACAATATCATTTCCAAAAACACAATAACACTCTTGTCTTAAACTCAATTTTTTCAGAGTTGTACAGCATAGAACCCTACACTACTGAAGTCAATGACTGGGTAACAAGAACATACTAAATAGTAAATGAAACAGAGAACGTAATATTTCATCCAGGGTGAAAAAAAAGAAAGCTTGCAGAAATAGAATACAACTAAAAGAACAATAAGCACAAAAATTAAACTAGCTGGTTAAGTCAAAGTAGGTGAAAGTGTTAAAATGTATATTTTTTGGTGTAAGTCACGACTTGAAAAGCATATGCAATATTTTTAAAGAATGTTTTTGTATGCCTTTCCTCCCACTGTTGCTGTTTCTCACTCATCACAAAGATAAAAAAACTATTGCCCAAAAAAAGCCCAAATTCCATTATTGTTGTTTGTTTTGTCAGAACAATAATAAATTAGGTGGTATTTTGGCAAATATAGAAATAGAAAATATTGTTTTTCTAATAGAAAATCAGCTTCTCTTTACAGCAATTATTTGTTTTAGTTTTGATAAGAACACAGGTTATCACTGGAAAGCCTACTGTGGAATTTCACAGCAGAATTCACATAACTCCAAAAACTAATTAGACAGAATTTCAATTGAAATTGCTGAGACTTTTAAACACTTATCTTACAGATGGAAGATTTCTACCATGACAAGTTCAGAGCTGGCCAGAACTGTGAGTTGGATTTGTACCTCTAAGATCTTCAGGGACCAGAAGACTTTCCATTAAAAAAAAAATAAACACATCAACAGTAGGTTTTCTTTTAGTCTAAATTAGAATAATGATCTTTTGATCCAGCTGCCATAAAAAAATGTCAATGTTTGACCATCTATGTTTATATAGAAAGGGTGTGTGAGAGAAATCCCCCCAGCCCACAGAGTCATTGCAGGGCAGCACCACTGAAGATGCCAGAAGCACAAGGTGTGAGGTGCCACATGAAGCCTCTCCTAGGAGAATAACTAGGGCTGAGCACAGGCTCAGGCACGGGCACATGGTCATCCACCACACTACCTGTGGTGTTCCATGTATCATGCCCTGAGAGGGAAGCTTCCTGAAAACAGATTCTGCTGCCATGAGGCAATAAAGTTTTAAAGCCTAGATGCTGCCCTGGTTTTTCTGAGGTTTTTTAAAGCCTTCTACTTGTTCATAAGATGGAGTCAGTTCTTTAGTTACTGTACAATATTAAGGGTCAGTTTTTCACTTTCTCACACTTTGGAACATAAACAACCTTTCTTGTTTTTGTTCACTGTCCTTTGCTTACATATTTCTAGCCTGAAAATAATGTTGGTTGACAGCTGGTCTGGCCAGTGGGGTGAAGGGGTAGTAACCCCAGAAGCCAATTCACACCTAGGAAGTGAGAGCAGAGTGGAGATAGCCTTCCTAAGGATGCTGCAGATAGTTTTCTTTCTTGGGAACACCTTCAGAGACAAAGATCTTTCCAAGCATGAAGGCACTCATGTTCTTCTAGCTTTTGTGCATAGTCCTGTGACTAGAGCCTGAGGGCAAGGATTTCTCCTCAATGCAAACTTGGACTTTGGTCTAAAGCATCTTTCTAGGACTGAAAATTATTAAAATATTACAAATAATATACAACCTGGAGACATAGTTCACGTAAACAACTTTCAGTGCTCCACATGAAGCCAGGCAGCCTGGGAAAGCCAAAGCAGATTGTCAGTTCTTTATATGGGCCACAGGGAATATGCCACAAGACTGTTGGGTGTCACTTCATCTATAGCAACAAGCTTAAAGAGAGAGAAAACAACTCTCTGAAAGAATCCAACATGAGACAAGAGTGGCAGGAAAAGGGGGAGGAAAAGTAGTTGTTCTGGGAACAGCTGCAGACCAGCTGGGGATCCTGAAATACAGTCAAAGCTGGATGAGGGGCACAGCAGGGAACACTCACCAGCTTTTGTGTCTTGGGTCTTCAGTATGAGGAAAGACAAGAAAACCTGCAAGATTGTAAAAGGTAAAACCCACCTACACCAACTGTTTGAAGCGCCCAGTTGAATATCTGGGTAAATACTCAGAGGAGATACACACATGCAATGCTACAAAAAGAGTACAACATACTCTGCAAGATAGAATCAAATTGTTCGCTTCTCTACAATCTCTAAAAAATGCTTTGTAATTGACACATGGATTTTTAACTAGAGCCCTCATTCCTTACTGTTATTATGTAAATTAAAGAATATGTTTGTTCACCAACTCTCCACTGAGATTCATCCTGAAACTGAAGAGTTCTCCCCTTGACACTAAGCCACGAGCAACAGTCTGAAAAACTACATATACTACACCCACCACTTTATGCTTCATTTTTCTAAATTAAACAGATATCACAAATTGTCACCCCTGTCAGTGACACAAAAAAGAATTACAAATATTCTTAAAAGAATTTGCTGTGCTGGTATCAGGTTGATGATTATTTTTATCTTTTAGATCAATTACTGAACTATGACTAACATGCTGGTACTACTTTTATTTCTTTAATATTAATCCATTAGTGTCTTAAGAACAGACATTTGTTAGTAAACCTTCTCTACCAAACGCAATCAATAGTAAAATCTTATATATACAAAGCCTTAGAAATTTAAGGAAAGAAATTTAAAAGGATTCTTACAGTGAAACAGTTCCAAATCACTAACCATTTCACCCAAAATATCTCACAAATCATTAAAATAATGTATCTGAAAGCCAGCACAGAACTGTAATTTTTCAGACAACCAGAGTGCAAATTATTTCCAAATGTACTTGGGGAAAAAAAAAAGAAGTGCTATCTTTCCACCCACATGAATATTTATTACTGTCTACAAGATAATATAAATGCATTTGACAAAAATGAAAGGGAATAAAATTACATGATTGAGACCAGATCCCTAAATACTTTACTTCTCCCTCTTTTCCCCTTAAGATCATTAGAGTTCACTTTTTAGGGAAAAAAGGCAAACAAGGATTACTGGAAACTGACATTTTCCCTTTCCTTCGGTTAGAGGTCTCATTAGCAAAACTAGATCTGGATGACATGAAAAATGCAGCAGACTGAAATCCCTGGGGAACACTCTTAATTTCACAGTCCTGCTGCACTCTGACTCCACTGCTCGAGCCCTGCTGGGCAGGGCAGAGCAGCTGCAGCCCTGCAGCTCAGGCCCAGCCCTGCAGCTCAGGCCCAGCCCTGCAGCTCAGGCCCAGCCCTGCAGCTCAGCCCCAGCCCTGCAGCTCAGCCCCAGCAGCCCGTGGAGGCTGCAGCCAGGGGACCAGGGGCAGCCGTGCAGTCTGAGCCTGCAGGCAGGGCTCACATGCAGGCTCCTGTGGCTCCTGCTGCACTCCTGACTGCAGAGATCACAAATCTCTGAGCTGCCAGGATAATGAATCTGCCCAGCAGCTCAGGCCCTGCAACCCCTTTTTTCTCAGAGCCATCAGGGCCAGATAAATTGGCCTGGTGGTGACAATGCTCCCAGCCACCACTTTCCCTTGATCCTTCTCCATGGATGCATGCCAGCTACAGAAAACAAAGGGTGACCACTGGAAACCAGCTACAAAAGCCATGTGGCAGTACCCATTCTGCAGGCCATCTTTCCTAGGCTTTCCTTTTCCACAGGCAGCCATTTGGAGCTTCAGGTTCATGGAGATACGAGCTGTGGTGGTGTGGCAGCCTGTGCATGGGACAGCCACGGAGCACAGGGACCACAGATCTGGTGTTGCTTGAAAAAACAAGAGTAGCTGCAGATGCACCCTTCAGCTGAACCATACAAGTATACCATTGGGTGAGGAATAGGTTTTGCCCTGCACTCCCTCTGACATACAAAGCTGCCAAGGTACTTTCACAGCCAGATTGGGCTGAGCTATGTCAAAATACAGGGCCCACAAAGTGATGTACCTCTCTCAGCAGAGGGTTTATTCAGTTATTTTGGCTAGGAAGGCGCTTTGCAAATGAAAAATCTCAGTTCAAAGACAGGAGATTTGCTCTAAAAAAGGAATTTTGCAAAAGGCATCTGGAAATTGAAGAGACAAGTGTGCTCTGTTCCTCCCAGAGACCCTCCTGGAAGTAGTCTGGGTAGGATTTTCTGGGTTTTTTTAAGCTCACTCGTGTGGTTTTTTCCAGTACTATAAGTCTCTATTGTTAACTTATGCATTATTTAAAAGATACTGAGTTTAAAAATAGCTCTAACCCGCCAAGGGAAAATGGAAAAAGCAGTGAGCTGAAAGCCACAGTGTTTCTCTCGCCGATTGTTTCAGCATGCAAGACATCACAGCTTTCTCCCATTTTCCTTTCAATTTAGTAGCTGTTTTTGACATATGCCCACCCATTTTCATCATCAAAGTATCAGAGGATAGCTCATTCCTGAGGGTGCATATTACAAGTCTCTGTGCACCACTCAGACAGCAAATTACTACTACCACAATAGGTCCTGGGATATATATATTCATATATTTAAGTTAAAGCCTTCATGTTTGGAAGTTGTGCATTCAACCCCCATGTTTTGAGTCCCCCTATTAGGTGAGCAACTTACACTCTTAACATGTTAATGCCCACAACCCTTTCAAGTTACAGATTGTCTACTACCCTGCTGGACAGACATGGACCAAGTTACAGTGGGATGAAGTGACTTCCCAAGACTGTGGGTGAAGCACTGGTAGACCTGGGGACTTCCCACCCTCAGGGGTGTTTCTGGCTCTCCCTTGCTCTCCCTTAACTGCAAACAACCACTAGACGTGAAGGATGGACGGGCTACCCAGGCAGCTCAAACACAGAAGAAGCTCTTGCACACACTAACTGGACACTTTGCCAACAGCTACCTGGGGCAAGCACCAACCCTTCCTCAGACACTTGAGACAAAAACATAAGTGGGACCAGGACATGAACATCCTGGGGCATCAGGAAGCAATTACAAGTATCTGAGACCAATCTAAAATCAACAATGATCCTGACTCTCAATCTCATTTGTAAATTGAAATCCAGAACAATCCAGGCCTGGAAGTACTTAATAATCTTATGTTTGTAAAAGTAGCAGCAATGAGCTTCACAACAGGAAAAGAGCAATCCTCATGTAAAAACTATGTACACATTATAACTAGAAGATTGTTCCACACTGCAAGAAAAACATGTATATGTTGATTTTAGTCCAAAACATTTCTCTGGAGTTTAGCTGCATATTGATCTTATGCACACATTAAATGGTGTTTGTGAATGTTTACTCCCAAAGAAAGGAGAAAAAGGAGAAAAGGAGAGAGAGGAGCAGGCAGAAAGGGCTACCCTGTTTAAAATACAGCAGGTTGTTCACATACCTCAAAATTCATAATGGGATAGGTATTCGTTCTGTTAAGTATAAGTAATAGTTGGAAACCTATATGGGCAACAATCTATATGACAAAGGTACAAGAAAACAAAGCTATCACTATATAAAAAAAACCTGTGGATAGCAAGAGTGTTCTAACCATTTGAAACCATATAAAAATAACTTCAAATGAACCCAAGACTTCTGAGGGAAAAAAAAATGCATCACCATCAAGTTCCTGACACACATCTTGGGAGAATTCAAGAGAGGTGGTGAGGATTAAAGCCCTGGGGCTGCTGCTAAGAAAATGACTCGATATTTATGCACTGAGAAGAGCCTCAGAGAGTCCTTTCCTTACACAAGTTTGCAAGCATGGAGACTGTTGCCTTGAAGTAATAGATGATTTGTTTTATAAGTCACCCTTGTTATAGAGGCAACCCCCCAAGCTATGAGGAATAGCAGAAGTACTGAGCATGCAGTGAAAACACCATGAGGCTTCTACATAACAGTAGCTAAGAACAAAACAGAACAGAAAAAAAGTTTGTGTATAAATATGCCTGTACTGTCACCTTGAAACCTCCCCTTTTTGAACCCAGAAATATGCTCTGCAGTATTTTGGCAGAACTGGTACAGGACTAAGGTCCATACAGAGTGCAGTAGCGCCATAGTTCAGCAGATAAAACATGAGAACCGAAAATTTAAAAATTAAGAGAACCACATTAAAACTTTAAGCAAACATTGACAGCAAGATGAAAAACTCCTTTGATTACTTAGATCCTTATGTCTCCAGCATGGGGACAGTTCATCCTTTCCAAGTGCAAATGTAATTAGAAATTAATGTGCAATAAAGTTAAGGGACACAAACCTGGACCTGAAATCCTTAGCAAAAATAACCATATGTTAGAGAAGAGACAATCCAGCATGCAAGCTAGGAAGATAGTCAGGCAAAGTCCCAAGGGAAGAAGGAGGAGAGGCATTGATGAAAAAAGTCACTTGTGGGACTGCAAGAGCAATGTCATGCTGCTCTTGATGTCAAGCCAAGTAACTGAAGCACTCATACTGAGAGAGTTCAAGGGGCGCATGATAAAGGGTATACTTTCCTGCACCAAGTATTCTCACAACAGTTGGAAAGTATCTAATTCCACAGACCCTTCACATCATGGAATTGAAGAAAAATTTGCCACAAAAAGTGCATCTGTGTGACACTGAAAATTAATGCTTTTCCAACTACACAGTTCAAAGTGTTGCACATGGCTGCTGACAAGCAGAAAACAGTGCCTGGGTTAACAAAAAACAGCCAGGCTCAGTGTGACACCAGGAGAGCAATATGTATGCATTGTCTCTCTCTAAAAAAAAATAAAATCATACCAAATGACAAATTCAATCAATGGGAGAAACACAGGTATGGAAAGGATGCAGCGGAAAATGTAATAGTGGTGATGGGTGAATGCTTATACCAAGTTCCAGCAGAGACAGAAAAAGCAATCAGCCATTTTCTAAACTTTTTGAGATCTAGCAATACCAGAGTGAGAAGGCAGATGACAGTATCAACAAGGCAGCATCAGCTGCCTCCTCTGCAGCACAGGTGCACTGATGCTGAAAGAGATCCAAAACTGTGATATTTTGGCAACCAAGCCTCCTCAAAAGACAATGAAAGAGTCAACTGAAAATTACAAGATCCTGTTCATTCAGAACAGGACACCAGCTGAAAAACGATGACATTTCCCAAAAGTTGCTAAATGTCTGCAGGTTTCTTACCAGACATTCACCTTAAGACTTTCAGGGTGTTGATATTATTTTAATACTGGTTTTTTGTATCTGTATTTCATGTTTAACATCATTTTTATATTAAAAAAAACCTAATTGTAGAAAAACTTTTTAAAAATCCATTGCAGTTAAAAACTCCTATAACCCCAAAGACATTAAGTTTGTTCTAAGGGAGAAAACTGTCTTTATACAAAGGGGACTAGATGGGACTACTCAATCTTGCACTTCATGCACACCACTAAAGCCAGCCCTTGTGTTGTATTAATATTATCTCATTGCCCAATTATTACACAAATTGAGAATATGACTTTTTATTTGCAAGTTACTAAACAGGGTCACACTTGGAATAGAAACAGTTATTTCTAGGCATAGCTGTTGTATCAGTAAGGAGAAGCAAAGCACGAAAAAAACCATAAACATGAACAGGTGTTTATCTGTTCACACCCCCTAATTTAATGCAAATTTGTTAGCCACTAAAGCAGCAAATCCTTGTTCTTCAGACTGATGCTAACACCAGCTTAATCATTAAACAGCTACCACAGATTACTGAAGCACTTCTCTATCTCAGTCCAGCATCTATCCAGTGTCAATTCTCGTACTGTAACAGACACCTAAGGAAACAAGACAGCTAGCAGACCTGGTTTAAAAATCCCTACTTAGGCTGATTTGCTGAAAAAACCCTCAAATCAGGTTTCCTCACATCCCAGGTAGACACCCTAAAGCCTGGGCAGTTGAAAAGCTTTTGATTTGCTATACATGCTCAGCTGCCATTCTGCAGGCAATGACTCTGGTCCCCCAGTCAGGATGGCAAACTTGGTCCAAGTTCTATATCAGGCACTAGGAATTCTCATTAATGAAGAAGCTTGTAGAAACAGAAGCATTTCCTACTCCAGCTTCAGTTTACTGACATCTGTGTCCCCAGTTTAAAAGCAAGCAGGCAATCCCGCTTTACTCATTTAAAACAGCATAAAATACCATCAGAATCTGCTGCAAAATACCTAAAACAGCTTCAGCCTTTTAACTTCTCCAGGTGGTTCCTCTATATAGTGATTATTCCTAGCTCTGGCTCAGTCTTTCACTGGCAATTTAAATTCCTTTATCTTATGGCTCCTTTGTAATGAACTGGAAGGTTTTGGTTGCCATATGGTCTAAGTGGAGGGGAAAGGATTCTTGATTTCAAAAATGCTTCTCTGCCAGCTCCACTGCTGACAGTGGTGAGGTGCCTCCCACAGACTGGTCTTCTGCCTCTTCCCTTAAGTAACAACAACAAGCCACAGCAAAGGCTGTCAGCTACCTTCAGAAACATCAGGGAAAACCTGACTACACAGTCACAATACAATACCAATAAAAATACAGCTTAAAAATTACACAAACACTTACGGTGTCCCAGTAAGCATATCTGTCGCTGTTTGCTATGCTGAAATGACCACATGGGCACTTGGAACTTGGGAGAGAGACAAGCAGGGGCAGAAAACCTTGATTTGTTTATTTCATCCATTGTATACTTTTAGAAAGGTGAGCATGGATTGGAGGGTGGAATTCCTACCTCTGAACCGCATTGGTCAAACTGTCAGTCAACACTCTCCTCTCATCAAGAAGCACGCAAAAACAATGACAGTGTTTACAAAAAGTCTCTTGTTTACATGAACAGAGCGTGAGAAGTGAAAACTTCTACTTCAATATGAATGCTCAGAAAACTAGAAAAACTCATGGTGACACATTTCTATAGCAGTTTCTACAGACAGCTGGTGCTTAGGACCACTGTGCTCTGGTTAGGGTGTTAATTGTCCACATAGACGTACAAAATCCTAAATGCTATGGTAAGGTGGCAGCAGATTTCAGGGCCTGAAACCTCAATAATGCTCAAACGTTGGCTTCTTATTCCCACACAGTATTTAGCTCCTTCTGTTTGGCTTTCCAAGGTCAAGTGAAAGAGACTTGTTAATAATTCCTGTAACTTCTGTACTTTGAAAGCAGGGAGATGCACATTCCTAGAATATGCAATGTACCAAAAGATGTTTTAGGTCTAAAGCAAAGTTCTTTTATTAGGATGTTTGCTTGCAGCTCCTGCTGAAGTCAACCAGAACTACTAATGTTCACCCAAGGGCAAAATTTGACATATAACATTATTTTATGCTATACACAAGTCTAAACAGAGATAATATGAAATGCATAACTGAAAACCAGCTACTAGATTTGGATAAAGCACAACTGAAAGGCAGTAGTTGTTCAAGTGCAGGAGCATGACTTAGTTTGCCATAGCCCTTATGTAAATCCATTACCATTCTCTGTTTCTGATGGGTGACACAGCTGAAACAAGAGTATTAAAACATCTTTTGATGTATTTTTTTTTTAATAACACACAGATTTCTGCCTAGAAATACTGAAGGAGTAGTGGGCCAACAGTACAGAGAACAAGTCATGATCTGTTCATTCCCCAGCCATTCCCCCAGGACCCACACTGTCAATTCAATAGCACCATGGTGCTCTTCCCTCTCCCAGCATGTGCAGGAAGGAGCTTGTGCTATCAGCAACATGGGGGAAAGAATTATGTCCTCAGTGATTTACACTGACCTGCAAACAATTCTGAAAACAGTTTAAAGATGCTTTCCATATAACAAAAATATTGAAAATGTCCACTTTTTCCTTGTTGAATGTCAGCTTGAATATTTTTCTTATTCTTGCTGGCACAGTAAAGCATTAGCATGTATCTGCCTTGATTTGTCCATAACAGAAAGAGGTGCAGAGAGAAATAACATCTCAATCATATTGTGCTAAATTATTGTACTTAAAGGCAAGGGCAAACCCTTATTTATGACAGGCTTTGCAAGGACCAAGCAATAATAGCCTTGTTTTTCTCATGTTCATTTAGTGAGAAATGAGAGTTGCTCTCAGGAATTATCTGCATTATTAGCAAGGTGCAAAACCTGAAACCAAAATAAAAGCAGAGTATTTAATATAAAAATTTTCCTTTAGACTTTATCTGCAAAAGTAACAAAAGTTGTAAAGATCTTACTCCTTAGAAGTGCCAGAGTGCCGCTTGCTCAATCTGCTCATTTGTGGTGGGGAGTGGGACAGAATGGAAAGCAGAAAATTTGAAAGAACCCCACTAGGAGGTAGGTTTTCAAGTTTATCTCCCATGAGAAGCCAAGTCCAGAATTTGCATTACCTGCCTTGCTCTTCTGTCTGCACACTCAGACAATGTCTAGACAATTCTATTGTAAGTATCAGACTTTCTGTGCTGCTATTAGGAACAGGGGCCACTCATGAATTACTTAAAGTCTTAAATGCATTCCTACCTGTGGAGCGAGGAAAGGAGGGCAGAAATATCCCTCTGTATTTATGTGTGTGTGTGCATATGTGCTGGCATGTATGTGTGTTTGTGCGTGGGTTTGTACACAGATTTATTAAAAACAAAGCACAGAGGAAGTTACTACAGATGCTGACACAATTCACTGTGCTCTTTGTGAAGAACTGTCAAATAATAGGTGTTTCTTTGGACTTTCTGACAGCTTCTACCTGTTCCAGCTGAATTATACAATTAGCTAATAGTGGAATTCTACTGGTATAATCCATGGGCAATACACCATGCACCAACATGAAGGCTATCACAATTCCAAGATATATGTATATATATTAATAAACTATCTAAATTTTACTTTTTTCTTTGATTGAAGATAATTTTCTGTACAAAGTCCAAAAAGTCAACAGAAGCAGCAAGTGCTCTTTACCCCTGAAATTTAACTTAGAGGCAGCTTAAGGGGACCGTGTTTTAGTGGATATGTATATGAGACATATATCCACTAAAAGGAGAGAAAAAGGAGGAAAAGGAAATAAACTTTTCAAACATTTACTGTCAAACACTTATTACTACATTTCAACAATGAGTTCAGACAGGAATAAGAGTAAGTTTGCAAAAAGAAAAAAATGAAATTTACAGGCCATTTGGGAAGAAACGCAACAGGATGTCAGTGAAATCTGGATTTAAAGGGCAGAAGTGGCATCAGACAGGAAACCTGTATGCTTGGGCCTAAAGTGCGACATTTCTGCCATCCAGACAAAGCAGGACAGGGATTAAGGTGAACTCAGATGAGCTTCACAGCTCAAAAACCCAAAAAACACATAAAACCTCATCCTCATGGAAAAGGCAGAAATTCAGACCAGCTCCCAGTCTCTCAGATTCCCAGCTGCAAAAGTGTATCAATCATACCACCAAATGTGGAAAATAAACACATTCCATAAGAAGTGATGAATTGCATCTCTTCAATTCCCACAGTCTAGCTAAGAGACAAGCAGAGGGAAAAGCAAATTATGATTACAGCATAGCTGCCTAACTCAAGTGGCAGCACATTACATATTTAGAGGCCATTGGAATATAATTCTATCTGGCTATTGTAAAAATTCTAGCACACCAGAAATCCATTAGCAGTGATGTTCTGGCAAACCACCAAAGAGAAATACATCCTCTTACAGCAAAAAAGAAATGAAGATCAAAGAATGATTATGGATAAGTAGAGGCTAAAGATCAGTGAGCGAGCTCAGAAAATACATTGTAATACAAGATTTAACTACTCTTCCAAAAAGAGAAAGACAAAAGAAACCATCTAACTCTGTACCAAAGCAAAGGCTGTGCATATATAAATTAAAAGTTCCAGCCATCATTTTTCATTAACACTGGAAATGCATTTATATTAATCTCTTTAGCTGGACTTGGCAGCTTCGTTACAGTATCATATTCAGCTTGATCTTGCTGTTTCTCTACAGCTCCACATTTCGGTATTGCCACTTACTGCTGAGCAGCTCTCTTAAGTACAAAATACCGAATTTACTCCCTGGGTAATTTCTAGGAAGTTTCCTGTGTAATCAGATTGGCCACCTGACATAGGCAGAATTGATAATCTGATGCCTTTGGATGGATTACCATCTCTCAAGACATTGGGAGAATTCTCTTGCTTTTATAATTAAGCAAAAAAGAGGTGATGCTAAAACATATGGCTACAAAACAAAAAGCTGCGTGTTTATGTTTATGTTTTGTTTGGCTTTTTGATATGTAGAAATAGCTATCCCTTTAGGAAGCGAAGCTACATCAGAGTTTTCTCACTTCCTTGCTCTGCAAACATGTATAATTCTATTGTAGAAACATTACATCAAGCTCATTTTTTCTCCTTTCCCTCATCAAAACTTCATTGAATACTATCTAAATTTGACAGACCAAATGGAAAGCATGATTCATTACAAGAGCAATAATAAGCAAAGGGGCAATTGTAACTTTACTGTCACCACCATGCTGTCCCTGTGAGAGGAAGGCTGAATGGCTGCCACACAGAATTACCACATTTACAGTCAGAAACGGCATGGTTTTGCTCTAAATGAAATGTTCTGCAGAGGGAAATCTTTGAGATGAGGTATTTAGTTATCTCTACCATGATTTAGTCTCAGAACTCTCACTATGGTATATCTGATAACATGCAACCAAGAGCCTGACATCTGTCATGCCCTTTGGACATGAATGCTTTAATGTTGTTCTTTTGAAGCAAATTTCATATCTCTGATATTTAGGCCAACCTTTAGTATGTCATCAGGAGGGGTTTTACTTTGGGAGATGGATACAGCCCATATATTTGCAATTTTTACCCTCCCTAATAGATTCTTCAGCTAGAAAAAGGAGATCTGATATGAGGTAAACAAAACCGGATAAAAATAAATCCAGCCTTTAAAAAGCTAGATTTTAAGCTGTTTTGTTTCTCTGGAGAAAGAAGGGAAGAAGATCAAGAGAAAAAAATGTTTTTTCTTTTCAAATGACCTTTTACATCTCTAAAAAGGGTAGAAGCCCAATTTAGAAGAAATATGTCTTTGTAGGTCATCTTTAATAAAAATACAAGATGATTCTTCTTCACCATCTCACTGTATATCACACTAGATGACAGCATTTTATTTCCTTTGGGATGCTAGAAATAAAGTAAATGCAACAGAATAAGGACAAAAGATAAATACTCTTTTAACATTGTTTTGTCATTTATGTTTTTAAAAGAAATAGAGCAATTATCATACAACCAGTACTTCAGTCAATTGATAAAGGGATCATTTTTGGCTTACAAGAATTTATTTTTATTTCATAGTAATACAATCAGATTCCATAATCCTTCATTAAAACATTTGAAAAGAAAGAGAAAAGCTAAAATGGAGTTCTTTTGATAAGGTGTATAAGTAAGGTATCTCTCATTGCTTCATTCATCTACTAGTTCATACAACATCACACAACTTAAAGAATAAAGAATTAAAATAAAGAATAAAAACCAAATAAAGAATTAAAACCAAAATAGGAAGAAATTAGATATTTGAAGAATTTTAGAGATGGAGTGAATTCTGTTCAAATCAGAAGATTATTTAAAGGGAAAAATTGATTATAATATAATTTAAAAAAAAAACAACAGAGAAACACATGGGCCCTTACAGAAGAATCACAACAACAATACATCACAAACTGTTAAGTTCAAAGGCCTGCAAAGTATCAAGAGCCCAGGGATGTGAATTGTGAGTGTATGAGGTTATAGCCAAGCAAACCCTCACCTACAATACATAAACAGAGTATCTTCTGGGCATTCTGAAGAAGTGAGGTGTTTACCAGTGGTATATTTGTCTACCACAAGCCAGTCTACCATTCCAGGCATCCTCCAGGGTGAGAAGGACAGAAGGCCCTGTCCTGCCTCAGCCCTGCGAGCTGCTGGGAGCAGCGGTACCAGGGGACAGGACACAGCCCCAGCGGGTCAGGGGAGCATCTGGCTTTCTCAGCCTCTGGAAACAGGGCAATGAGCAGGATCAGCACTTCCTGGCAGATTTGCATTTGACAATTGGTGCTTTGGTATTTGAAAACCTGATTTTTGTGCATGCTTTGGAAGAGGAAAGAAGTCTACCCACATAGAGGCGTTATTATGCTGGGGTTATTACCTGCTGCTTCTCATGCTAGTACAGCCAGGGAGCATTGTGTGTGAAGCCTTTCATACCAAAGTGCAGAATTTGGTTTGTTTGTGGTTTTCTTCAGGCAAACTCTTTCTGCATGAAGGTGACACAATTGTCTGCAAATGCAGTTTTACCCACTAGCATGTCCCAAACAAATGCAAACAGTTACATTAAAGACCACGTCATACAGAATGTCTGGCAGAAAAAGTCTGTTTCCAGCCACTGAGTGTGGAAACATCAGCACACTATCTTGAATCTTACTAGCAAAACATATTAAAAAATGCTATATAAGTTTCACACAACCACAGAAAGAAGTAGCTATGGGCTTCAAAGATGCACCTTACGTCTGTAATAGATACTGCCAAAGGGAGAAAACAAATCCAATGCTTAGGTACAGAGTTTGTGTGTGCAAGCTGAGCACTGTTATTTGCTAGCTAAGGTGTTCCATATGTCAACAACACATTGTTTGAATACCACCTGTTGATTCACTTTCTGGACTAAAAACATATTTAAGAAGAACCACTATCCTGAATAGAAAAGGGCTAAATAACCTATTCCTCATATAATCTTACAGAATTAAAGACCATTAGTTTGTATGCTGATGATTTTTCCAGACATCCATTAGATCCTCCAATTCCCCATCAGAAAGTGTAACTATTTTCATTCTTCATATCTTCATTCCTAGCTCCATGCATCCCTTGACTCCTTGTCTAGAAAAGTAAATTGCAATTCATTTCACTGCTTAGCTGAGGAAAGTATTTAAGCCCCAAGCTAAAAGTCCTCCAGCTCTTCCTCTGCTTGTGTAAGTGCTATTTTTACAGAAGGTTATGATGCCAAAGGAGTTCTCAAGGAGAGAGTAAAAAACAGGGCAAAGTGGCTGGACAACAGTAGTAGAGGTGTATGAAGGAAACTGTATCAGCAGGAAGGATGCTGACTCAGGGGAGATATGCCCTATAAATGATAGCAGAGAAAATAGCTGCTATTCCCATTCCACTTCATGCATTTTCCTCTTTACTACTCTCTTCCTGTGTTTTACTCTGCCTGCTTTCTATAAGGACCAATTCACAGGACTGTAGTAGTGTTGTAGCCATGGTGGTCTGAGAGTCTAAGTGGCAGAAAGCAAGTAAGAAAAAGTAATTGCTGCTATTAGACCAACTTGAAGGCCTGCCACTTGCTTTTGTAAACACAAATCCTATTCTAGCTGTTAAACCATAACCAAATAATGAAATAGTTGGAAAGGTCAAGGGTTTGGTCTGTATTATTTACGGATGTGACAATAATCTAAATACAAATCAAACATTCAAATAAAAACTCTGGTGCCTAAACTGATATTAGCATATAAAGACATAATTCCATTTCAGAGGAAATTACATTTTGACTATCAT
The DNA here is from genome assembly GCF_021018805.1 of Prinia subflava. Taxonomy (NCBI): domain Eukaryota; kingdom Metazoa; phylum Chordata; class Aves; order Passeriformes; family Cisticolidae; genus Prinia; species Prinia subflava. The sequence goes on from NC_086247.1 coordinate 132,530,468, forward strand.
AGCCCCTTTTACAGGCGAAATCAAAAATACAATTGTTCTTGTAAAATCTCTCACAATGGTTAATGGTTATTGGACTGTTAAAGTTACAGTCACTTGGAGATACTTGACACTTAGAAGATAAATTCGTAGGTGCTGAAACTTTATTTGATTCTTTCCCTCGTTTGAGCCATTTTACTTAAAACATACTAAATATAGCACTGGTATATGATTGATCTGTATGTATGAGGTATATCTCTGTATATATGTGTGTAAAATGTATTTCTCCTAAATGACCTGGTAATCTAAGGTATATCAACAAGAGAGAAAAACATTATGCTAATGGATCATATCATCTCTTCAGGATAATTAATCTTTCTTTTTTTCCTACACAAACACACACTCACAAATATACACTAATACATTCTCTATAATTACTTTGTGTCAGAAAAATACAGACTGTGGAAAGGCAATTTATTTAGTGCTGATAATTCCATATGTTTTAATCACCCTACTCTAAACCAACAAACGTTGCTTCCAGTAAATGCAATTGCCCAGACACAGTAAAACACTCTTTATCACACCTATTGAGGGGAAAACAAAGGAATGGCCTTCTGAGAAAAAATTTTAATGGGTCAGGGAAATCCCTTATGAGGGGATGCACAGTGACATACTTGGAAATAACAGGTAATTTAAACAAATTACCTTTAGTTCTCATTTTAACCAAGATGCCAATAAAGCACTCACTGGAATTTCACAGACATCACTTAAACTTTTCATAGAAGTCAGCAGCAAAACTGTGCTGATTTCAATGGTGTTTACCAGTAGCTGGTACTAAATCAACAAATCTATTGACAATAATAGAGAAATAATGGGTAACAGAAATTTGTTAACCTAAAACTAAATTATAATATAAAAAATGAAATTGGGTTATCCAAAGCAATTTACCATTTCAAGAGATTTCTTAGGTGTAACAGAACAGTGTACAAAACAAACTGAAGGAAGGTAATAAACATACAGATAACTGACATAGATTTATTGAAAATTCTTCTTGTCCAAATTAGCCAGGCATTTTTTGTATGGGATTACTAATTCAAAAGTAATAGTTATTATATAATAAGATTAAAGAACATTGTTCATATTTACTAAATAGTCAACTCTAAGGTAAGAAAAAGGAAGTTTAAAAGAAAAAAAAAATCAGGTCCTGGGCAAATTTTGGGAAAATGTAAGGAAGGATTTCAATAAAAAATGCGAAAGCTGTGCTACCTTTGTACATGGCACTGACAAAAAGCAGTAGTAAATGTACAATTCAGCAAGGATACTCATACACTGAGGAGGTCATCAAAAAGACAAAGAAATTATTAAAGGTCCTAAAAGATGCCATTTTATCAGAGATCCAGGAGGTCAAACTTTTGAATATAACAAAAAGAACTGATAATCTATACATACCGAGGTGGGAGGGAAACCCAGAGCTACCCAGAGCTTTATCAGATGGAAACTATGGTCCAAATGTTTATCAGTTAGGTTAATTAGCAATCAAAACAACTTACATTTTGACAACTTCTTAAGTCCCATATTTCTTCAACACAAAAACGAAACCAAACCCAAAAAACATACAAACACAAAGGCAAGAACCCTGCAAGGTGATGCTACAAACAGGTCTAACTGCACAATCCCAGGCAATTTTCTCAGTCTCAGGATGTTTAGTGAGACACTAGTAAAACCCTGAATTTTGCCTTACCCTTCTTCATCCTTCAGCCCAAACAGAATCGGTTGTCAGAAATCTCAGAACCAACATTTTTCATTAAGCATAAAAAACCCCCTGTAAGTCATTCGAGACCAGTTTGTACAAAATATGTGTTAGCAACAATCAGAATTCCCTCCCAGAGAACAAAATCAACATTTGAAATTAAGCCACAATATCAGCAAGAAAGTGTCTCTCAAGTCTGCATAAGTTTGCACTTATGACCATGGTAGCTTTTCCATCACAGACTGCGATGGGGAATGACTTCAAAGGAGGGCTGAGAAGGAACAGTCCTGTTGGGGTCCTGATCACAGAGCACATCATAAACATTACTTAACAAATAATTCAAAGATAGTGCAGAACACGAGTCAGTATCTCATTCAGAAGACCTGAACCCAGTCTATATTGTGCTACACATAAATTGATAATTAATAAAGCAATTAAAGTTTCAGGGCACTCTCATATGGCAAAAAAGCCATTATTTTAAGTAAGAATCAATTACAAAAATGTGATCATACCCAAGTGGGGCTCTACAGCCTGAACACAGCATGAACAAGGAAAGTGAACAGAGCTTGAATTCCTTTGATCCCAGCAAATTGCAGACACTAGTGAGAAAAATTGTGACAGTGTGCAGCCAAGACATTCACTAAAGTAACTACTAAGGGAATGAGTTCGATGTAGGGAGGCCCAGAAGGGCTCAGAGGAAGAGCTGTTCCTCCCCAGGTTTGATCTGACCATCACTTACCACACACAGTTATCCAAACAGCAACCAGGCATCACTGCCCAAGTGACAGAGACCAGAGAGCCCGAGCACCTTTAGGGGAGGAAAGGTAGACGGGTTCTCTCATCCCTCCTGCGGGAGACCGGGAGAAACGCGAGACCCACGGGGAGAACAACTCACTGAAAACTACAGTATTGCAAACACTGCAACTGCATTTGTTAAAACACTTGGGGAAATTAATCCATCTGAATTCCACAGAGCCAAATGTTTACAATTTACAGCAAATTTAGGAATATGTTTTTCATTTACAGTTTACATGACACATTGATATTAGTATTGGAGACCATTTGCCAAGAGAAATTACAGGCAAAGTTTCAGCAGTTTGTCTCATGAAAAAGCTGGCACTTGTCTGTCAAGCTGCCTTTTATTTTGCTTCTCTTTTCAGAATTTTTTGATGAAGTTTACAATCTGATCCTAGTTAAAAGACATTCCTAATAAACATTCCCCACAAGGCATGAGGAATGTCTGTATCCTTCTCAGCAGTAGCTGCAAAAAACATTCAGTGATAAATCAAAACAATTCAATTCCTGGGGTGCCAGGAACATTCCAATATCACTAATCAGAAATAGTTTAAATTAAGATTGGCATATACAAAAAAACTATCAATATTTTCTAAATTAGCTTTTTTTTGTTTTGCCTACCTTTAAATAAATTAAGAGAAAAAGGTGTTTATTTTCGACATAGAGAATAGAATTATTGAAAAGTTTTTTAAAATTGCCTCATACGTAATCTTTCAGCCTTCTGAAAGTAGTTGATCATGACAACCATCAATTAATACAGTGTGCTGGTCCTCGTTCAGGACATGGTCAGGTGCTCAGTTTGAACAGATAATGTGTGAGCTTCCTGAAGTGGCAGAGTTTCTGATCACATCTCACCCAGCCTATTACTTCTGTATAGATTAACTTCCCCTAAAACTTGCACCAAAGGAATTTGTGTTGTAGGAAGAGAAAGCAGCTGATGGTTTTCTCCATCCTAGTCTGACTGACTGACTGTCACCAGGAAGGACAGTGCAGTCCTGAAGCACTGAATATAAGCCCTTGAAATCCTTATTTATGCTTGTGACCCTTCAGAGTATGCCCCCATCAACACAAACCTGAAGACTCAGGGTACCAATGTGTTCACTTTCACAAAAAAAAAAACCTACATTATCAGGGAGGGCTCTTCTTGTTGCCCTACATGAGAAGCCAAGTCACATGCAGGTGGTCAGATGCTTCAGGGAGGTTTCTGAAAGCCAAGGAACTCCTCAGTGTCCACAAGGCACCTCAGAAGTGACCACATTTCAAACCTCAAGAAACACCCTTTGCTTGTCTCCATGATGGGAGACACCACAGCCTTCACACAAAGGGTGATGCTGCAGCATCCTCTCTCTCTCTTGTCCATCATGGCTCCCACAAAGTGAACCTGGGGTGATCCCCCCCTGTCAGAGGCTGTCCACCCCCCAGACAAGCACAAACTCTACAGTTTTTCCAACTACCCATCCAGCAGCACACTCCTTCCAAACTCAGCCCATGACCACAGCTTGCCTTGGGCTATCATGACACCAGGTCTCAGCTGCCTCACCCAGGAACAAACATGCCCTGGCCCAGGCGCTCTAGGACAGATCCATGTGAACAAAAGGGATGCAAAGAGGCTTTTGGAAACATCTCCCATGTCCTGATGAGCTATGCTATTTAATCATTGTTACAACACAAGATGAGAGTGTAAAGATGGTTGTGTGACTACATTTAAGAAGAAATATTCTGCATGAGAAAAGAAACAGCTGTTTGCTGAGCCACAGATTCCACCACAGCCTTACAAACTTCAAGGGGAAGGAATTACAATGAGGAAATGACAAAGCACACTTCATTTTTCTGTGACTCCTGCACAGGTCTGGGAGCTGGACACCTGTGGAGTGTGGGAAGGCTGGAGCAGCACTGCCTGTGCTGGGGACAGCACTAATCAGGGTGGCCAGAGAAGACAGATCCCTTAGATGCAGCCCTGAGCGCACACGGATACCGAGGCTACAACTCATAAACACACCTCAGGCACTAATGTATCCCTGACCTCTGCCTAAGGGATTGAACCTTTTAAAAACACGGCTGATTCGATCTGAAAGCCCCTTTTTAAATGCTACAGCCAGTGGAACAGGCAAGAAAAGTTAAAAAGAAACACTATCTTAGGAAAAAAGCTCATTGTAGAAACACTATGGCAACTCGGAGAAAAAAAGGAGGGAGAAAGAATGGTGATGTATATGGAGAAAATACCATTACTGGGGAAAGAAAAAAAAGGAAACTACACTGTAATTTTTACATCTTATTATTACTTTTTATTATCATTACAGGTTATACTTCAGCATATTTTACATCTGCATTTAATGTGAACAAATATACATTCACAACTGGTTGATATCCAAAATCAGCAAGGATAAAGCACACAGATTTCAGTGTTAAATTAAACTGCCACACTTTAATGCCAGTTGGAAATCTTTTCATTTCCTTCCTCTCACTTGCATCCAGGACTTGCAGAATGCTCCTGTCCTGGGCCTCAGTTTTCCTGATGTGTGAAATGTTGGTGTAAGGTCCACTCCTTTATTTTCCTGCCCAGTTATGTATCCTTGATCTTGTTTCATCACAGAAATCAGCGAGCCTTTGGTTGCAGGCCACTGTTGTGGGAGGTGGCACAAGAAGGGAAAGTTGTTTCAACTAATACCCCAAATCAATAGTAGCACGTGAAGAGAAGAGGTAAAACAGAAAGTATCAGGCAATAGGGGAAGAGAGAGAAGTAGGACACCCTGAACATTTCTGCCAGCGTCAAATGTGAGTGTACAGCAAGTTGACAAGGAAATGGTTAAAGAAAAATAAGAAATTTTTGCAGTACCTATGTACTGAGTGGCTGAGTGGACAACTATTCCTGATAGAAAAAGATGGCAAAAAATGTGTGACTCTGGAGAACTGAGTAAGAACAGAGATGGAAAATACACAAACACAACAGAATCTAAAATAAAAGAGGGTACACAAAAGGAGTATGTATAAAGCCACACAGCCAAATGCAGCAGAGGGAACAGAGAACCTGACAGATTAAAAAAAAAAAAAGGATTTGAAAAGAATAGAAAAAATAACACCCATGTGGAAAGCAGCAAAAGAAGAAAAAATATTTGTGGATAAACATCTGGAGTCAGGAGCATATTTTAATTTCTGGGGTTTTTTTGAGCTCTGTTTGCTACTCTCATTTTCATTTTGAACTTTTTTTCCTCTATGACTTGAGGAACCATAGGGGAGAATGAACACTTTCACTGTGACTAACCAGCAGTTATATTGTAACTACAGATGATGCCCAGATATATTCAGGTACACTAAGCTTTAAACAACATGACGATTGCAAGAAAGGAGACTGACAAGGAGTGTCCTTCCTTTCTGATAATCTAGGAATATTAAATTATTTCTCCCCCTGTGTCCCCCATATTTCCTTTAACATTTCTCAAACATGCATTACACCTAAGAGCTAATTTTACCACAGGAGCCTGTTTCAGCGTGCTTTAGATATTAGGAGAGGTTCAGTTATGAATACTAAACTGATATTTTTTCCAGAGGACAACTAAAATCTTGAACCTTCCTTCTTACAAGAATTTAACTACTTTTCAACTACAGAGCTACTATGGTCTAAATATACAGACAGAATATAGTATAGAAAGTAAGAACTACAAAAGAAAATAATATTTACAACCTTCTAAATTAAAGATCTTTTCATAGGAATAATAATTAAAAATACATTCTAAATGTTGTTCTGGTATACCTGGCCCTGTTTTTATTTGATGAGCTTCAAATTATATTTCAGAGGTAGTTTAAAAGTTGATTTAAATGTCATGATAGAAGCCAAACTTCTTGATTTCCTTGCAGCCTCCTTCTTTTCATTTTGCACAATTTGTAGTTGAACTTCTTTCATATTATAAAAAGTGTAGCTCTTCAAGAAAAGTTAATATTAAGATGGATTTCAGCAGTCTTAAGAACAACAAGAAAGCATTTTGACAGTCTTACCATACACATACTTGTGCAATATCATTCCAGACAATAAAGGAATGACATAAAAATGGCAGTCAGCTCAAAACAAATAAAATGTTAAACATATGTTTCTGTGTCTATGTGCATATGTGCATAAGCAAAAAATTCTACTTACAAGTTTCCTTATACATACAAAGCTGCAGCTTATAAAATCAAAGCCTTAATTTCTCTTTTTGTAGACCATTAGTAAATGTGTTTATTTTTTTTAAGATGACCTGAAATTTTTACTGTAAGGACAATACCAATCTTTTAGAAACTAAGTGTGACCACACCATTAACCTGTCAAATTAAAACAGGTTTGTGATGCCTACTCTCAGTAAGGTATAAATATGTATACAAAATTTCTACTTCCAAGAAACATTTCAGTGTCAAGGATTTGGTGCTTTTCAGCAGAAATTTTTTCCTCTGACTCTTTTAAAATACAGTTGTTGTAAATTCGTACTTCTAAAGCAGCCTCTTTCCTCCTCCTTCCAGCAGCACAGTGTCTCCACTGTCTGTAACCAGCAGGGATTCACGTGAGCTTTTTAGCTGATGTCAGTGCATGTAAAGAAATCGCCACTGTTTCAAGTATATTTGCAAGTGGAAAAACAAACCTGAAATTTGAGTGGGTGTCATTGCAACCTGAACAGTTCATCTTTACAGCAGAAAAACTTGCAGTAATTGCATGCAAACTCTTACACCAAACCACAAAACATTGTGTTCAATTATTAGGAGCAGAATTACTTAACACAACATTTCTATTTACTCTATCAATTATTCTCTTTTCACTTCAGGACAGAAAAGCAAAGCAACTCTTGTGTTAAAACAGCTATGCTAAGACTACTTCAAAAGCTCATTAGTGAAAGCCACACACCAGATTCCATTGTAAGTTTACTGTTATTCAATCTTTCCTCGTGGACTGAAGTTCACAGTGCTACTGCCTTATAATGCTTCTCTGTTCCAAAAGGCTGTAAACACATCTGGAGAAACTTCATTCCCAAGTACTCATTGTTTTTTGAGGATTAGCTGCTGTGCAATTGATGTCTCTTCAGTACTTTATGCCTGGTTATTAAAATGCTCAGAGCTACCAGTTTTTGGCAAATCCACCTTTTAACATCCAGGGAGGCTCTGTGTGAAGTTTGTCCTTTGCTTTTACGGTAAACTGGCAGAAGCAAGGCCATACCTGCAGTGCTGTGTCCAGCTCTGGGCTCCTGAGAACAGAGAGACATGGAGCTCCTGAAGCAAGTCCAGCAGAAGGCAACAAAGATGATTAAAGGACAGGAGGATCTCTCTTTGGAGGAAAGGCTGAGGGAGCTGGGCCAGTTCACCCTTGAGAAGAGACAACTGAGAGGGCACCTCACCAGTGTCTGTAAGTATCTGAAGGGAGGGGGCTCAGAGGATGGTTCCAGGCTTTTCTTGGTGGTTCCAAGCAATAGGACAAGAGGCAAAGGGCAGAAACCGATGCACAGAAAGGTCCACCTGAATATGAGGAAGAACTTCTTTCTGTGCAGGTGACCACACACTGGAACAGATTGTCCAGAGAGGGCATGGAGTCCCTCACTGGAGATATTCAAGAACCATCTGGACACAATCCTGTGCCAGGTGCTCTAGGATGGCCTTGCTTGAGCAGGGAGGTTGGACCAGATGATCCACAGTGATCCCTTCCAATCTGAACCATTCTGTGATTCTCTGAAGTGAAATTATACTACTAAAATGTTAGTTATACTGGAATAGCTACCAAGTAGCAACAATGGGAATAGCAAAGCCTATAATGCTACTCAAGAAAGTAACAGAAGAACGTAAAATATACCACTACAAACTAACTCAATACCTAAAATAGTATTTTTGCTATAAAACAGCCTCTAAAAACTCCACTGGAAAATTCCATTTCACAGGCACCAGGTCTTGGACAAACGTAGTGTAAGATAAAGTCATTACTTACTGGTTTAATGTCACATCTAAGATGAAAGATGATCCAAAAGCATCAACCTGGAAGCTGGCTCGAGCAATGTGGGTAGACTGCAAGATGGAAAAGACTGAAATTATTATTTAGTCAAGGAAAAACCTTTTTACTGGTTTGATAATGCAGAAACAAAATATATACAATAAGTAAAAATGTCTTTAACCAAATAAAATTGAATTGAAACAGACAAAACAGTCTATGATAATGAATAAAAGATCAGTTTTCTGAATCTGCAAGACTTACTCAAGAATTCCCAACAACACAATCTGTGACTCAGAGTAACCCCCCATCTTAGCCCATCTACACCATAGGGAACAGCTCTTCAAACTCCCATCCTGGGCAAACCAGAGCAAAGGGAGCTGAGACCTCCCCTGGCTTACATGTTCCTTACACTGACTCGGGACACAGAGCAGAGAGAACAGAGGCATTACTGGCTTGGTCAGACAACTGTACTCTCACATATCTCACCAACAGTGCCTGAAAGAAGCTGTTCATTCAGACAGCCTCTCATACAGCGAGGGGATAGCAAGGGGCTCAAATATAATTAGCTGCATTTTCTGTAAAGCTCTGACTCACAACCCTCTAAAAGCTTCCCAAAACTCCAAACCCTTGAGCAGCTACTAAAATCAAAGAAAAATGAGTGGTGGAGAAACAGCTTGTTTGCTTGATTCCTTTCTTTTCTTCCTTTCTTTACCATATTCTCCTTTAATTCAGTCCTATAGCAGGCAAACATGGGAACACTTCATAACTTCCAGCTGCCAGAAACAGGGTTTTATTCTCTTAGTAGTGGAAGAAAATACTTAGCTCTCCAATGGAAATGCAACATTTGTTTCTAGACCTGAAAACGCCCAAGAAACAGAACTGCCACCTTATTTAACTAATTAACAAGAAAAGCTACTTGGAGACATTTTGGAACAGTATCAATTTTGTTCCCATTTTGTTTCTATTGAAATGTGCACATTATGAATTGAGGCATGTAGACCGAGGACCTAAGAGAAAACGCTGAAGAACCACTTAAGACTCTAAACTACACTTCTCCAAATAAATATAATATAGGATAGTACAACTGTAACAAATGATTTATTGAAAACTCTGGGAAACACAGGACAGGATGGGATGATGTGAATCATCAAATTCACTCTTTCTAAAACTACTGGCAGGCTTTCAATAGGCATTAAATCCAGAAGAGCAGAGAATATCAGCTCCCTTGGAAAAGAGCAGCAGCAATGAAAAGGAAAGCTGAAGGAATGACTTTTTTGTTTATTACATCCTTTAGTTGCCCTACAGCAAAATTTTCTTGTTATGTCTACATATATAAGCACAAGTATTAATAAATAGAAAAGACAACAACCATGAATACATAGCCACAAACAGATGAATCCTTTTTAAAGAAGTTAGGACAGTTTCTCTTACTAGAGGATGCTCAGGCTGAGGGTCCTTTATAAAAATACCTGGTTGTGTCACTACTGTGCAGATGCACACAAATTTGCATGACAAGAAACTACATATTTACATTCCACTTCAGAGAGATGCAGTAAAACTGGCAAGCTCCTTAGAAGGTTCCTCAATAGACATAACTCAGTGTCAGATATCCTTTTGTCTATCCCCACTACATCTAGCCTGCCCTGTAGCACAGGCCACCAAGCCTTTGCTAAGTGATTTTTTTAAATTCCTGGATAATTTATCATCTTTTCTGAACAAATGTATCATTTTTGATGAAATTAATATTACATATATTACACATGTATTACATATAGTTTACCTGAGTAAATAATAGGTGGTTAATTACCATCAATATTAAAACCCTGCTTTCTATCAAAAATAGCTTTAAAAAAAATAAAAACCAAATAAACAAACAACAAAAATACACATCTAGCTGGCATCTGTGATGACAGACACCCACAGAATGTACAGACACCCACAGCACATATGGCACCCACATGCAGGACCATCATTTAGCCGTTTCTGTCCTGCAGCAGCTAGTGCAACCACAAATACAGCAAAAACAACCATTAACAAATTATCACATTACCATTGTTCCTTCTTTTCCACCTCTCAGGCAGCAGAGTCTGCTTTGAATGATTTTAAAATTTCATCTTCTCTTGCTAGATGTGAATTTTCAGGCTGCTGGTCACAAACAGGATGTGACAGGCCGAGAATCAAGTAAGGTACAAGGGACCAGTGGCAGTTCTGTCGTTCCCTTGTTCCACTGCAGCCTGTTCACTAACCTTAGCTAACCTTCATTCAGCCACCTGCACTGCAACAACCACCTTCTGATCAAAGGAGTAATGGCAGCCCAGATTTTTGATTCTCATCATTACATTATTAAATGCAATAAACATTCTACAGCATTTTATTATTCCTGCTTGTTAACAACATAGCTACATATGCCATCATTTAGATCTCTAGACTGAGTATAACCAAGTCTTCTATATGACCATATGCTGGTACCAGAAGAGAATTAGTAAGAAAGAATATACAAAGCCTAATCTGGATTTCTAAATGTAAATATATTAAATGTAACATTTACTGTTAAAATATATCTACTTCATAGATCATAAGAGCAAAAATGACTCTATTGTTTCAGTTTGGTTTGGCTTTTAACTGCTAGGTATATTGCACCATATCGATTTGGTCTGGGAGATTTCCTCTCTTGAACACATCTCTAAGATAAACAGCTACAAGCTAATGTATTTATTTCTAAGGTGACCCTGGACCACAGTTATTCCCTGACAGAAACTGTTAATGTGGATTTAAGGAAGAAAATACGTATGAATAAGTTAATAAGAAGAAAAGAGAGGTAACCACTCCCCAAGACACATGATGCAAACCCAGAAACTTAGCATTAAGTTTAACTCAAGTGCAATCAAGTGTATCTGAAGGGTATATCAAACCTACCAAAATACCAAGACATTCTGGCACATGACAAACTCACCCCTTTCCAGAAATTGCATCCCTTCCTGATATACGTGTGTAAAGCACCATCACACTTAACACTGCAGGCTGCTGCCAAAAATGAACAGTTCTGCCCCATCCTGGCCATGTGTTCCCACCTACTCTCCCTTGTCAGCTCATGTGGCTGGCCAGAAAGCCAGATCAGCAGCAGAAAATTAAGCACCACTTGGAGTGGGCCTGGTTTTTGTCAGACAAATAAACTGATCTAAATAAACCACAAGGTAGATGCGACAGAAAGAAGTTGGAGGGGACACCCAAGAGAGAATGAAGAGGAGGACAGATTCCTCCTTTCAGCTAAAAATGTCATCCATCGTAACAAAAAACTGCACATGCATTTTTAGGGTAACAGTTCCTCTAAATACCTGGTTAAGAATCACAAAATAAAGAAATGGATTTTAAAAGTCTTGGCTCTACATTATCGTTAAGCACATCTATCTGCCCACTCAGTGAACAGGTAAAATGAGCAGCTGCAAAGGAGCCTACATCCACAGATATGTGTCAATAAAAGAAGCCAAAGAGAGGAAATAAGTACTTTTCCATCTACACCACCTCAGTCAAGCAGAAGTAACAAGAAAGACACCTGCAAAGGCTTCTCTAAACCACTGAAGCAAGACAATTAATTACATCATTCAGTTCTCAAACCCAAGAACCCTCTCAGAAAATGTGAGGCTTTTGCAACAAACATCAGCTTGGCACACCAGTGGCTGACAACTGAGTCATAAAAAGGGAGTTCCTGGAGACCAGAAGATGCACTCAATGCAGAACATGAACAAGAGCCAGGAAAGGAGAATCGAACAACTTAATGGAAGAGTGCAATGCGATGCCTCCAACACAGTCAAAAAGTTCTGAAATTTTTATGTCATGCAACTGCAGAAGAAAAATACCAGTAACAGCTCTGAAATTAGCTGCAGTACTTCAGGTGCAATTTCTAGTGGTGCATAAATTGCACTGACCCGCAAGGCCCACTACAGAAACTACCAAGCGTCCCATGCACCTAATGCAACTAGGCAGAGCTAACTTCTGCTAAAGATTGCAACGTTTAAGCATCTCAGTGAATGTCTAAAAGGAATCAAGAGTAAATGGAGTGGAAAAGATTATTTCAAATCACTAAGCACTAAGATATTTTATCCAAAGCAAAGATCAAAAGCTTGAATTCTACAAAAACAAAAGTGGTGTGCAAACCTTCCTGCCAAACCAAGAGCAACGTGATTCCAATTATTTTAAATTACCTGTTCCATGCCTCAGGGATCACTGCAGTAATAGAGGAGATGGACAATCACTACCCAATATGACTATTTATTACTACAAAGAAACACAGCAGAATAGTGATGTCCCTTTGGTACTGCTGCTGGGGATCAGCTTTCTCCAGAAACTGGCCCCAAAGAATGAGCATCTGCAAAGGGAACAAACGCACATCACTGCTGATCAGCATCAGTGCACTGCTCCAGAGGTAACCTTAAACACATTTCAATGACTTTCATTTCAAACAGGGCAAATATCTTAACCAACAGTGAAACATTTACAAGCTATGCACTTTCTTGAATAATCAAACTAACAAGAATTTTAAATGGAAAAATTTACACATTTTCCTCACATTGTATATAATTAGCTGAGTATTGAAAGCAGCACAATAACATGATGACTAATATTTTTCCTCAAAAAAAAAGGAAAAATAATAAAAAACATGTTGTGATGCAATGTGCCAGTCCTCATAAAATCTTCTTTTCCTTGAGAAGTATCCTTGATAAAGCACTTAGCTACTTTTTCATAAGTTTTGCTAGAAGAGATTACAAAAAATTCTGTCAAATAATAACAGCTTCATTAAAAAATTGAGGAGAAAATCTTATTTATATGTTTGTCCTTTGATGTAAAAAATTTTCTATTTATTACTATATATAGCATTGTAGTTTCTAATTAAAAGACTGATCAAATTTGTAGATTTGAAAGAAAAGCATCAAAAGAATCAAGAGATAAAATAATGCAGGATGTTACAAGAAGAAAAAACTTTAAAAGTGTGCTTCAGAGCTTGTAAGAACAATGAGATTTTATAGCAGACATTTGGTGAGTCAGTCACATTTACAAAATAATAGATTCCTTAGATATTAATTTAATTTCCCACACCCCCCCATTTCACAGAAGAGAAACCTCAGCTTGTTGACAGTCCCTTAAGTGTGTATGAAATAAGTTATCTTAAGTTCAGTAAGGACACAGATAAGCCAATGGGAAATCAAAATAAATATAGTCATGAAATTAAATGAAAAATACACTAAAAATTTTATGTAGATTTACCTACATTTGCTGTTTTGAAAATAATCTTTACAAATAAATTTATGCTAGAGAATTATGGTGCCAATTAGCACTCTATAAAAAGACATAAAAAATGTACACACCCTAAAAAAACAATTTTCAGCCTCAGTTTTGTTGTAATAAATCCTGAGTTATGCAGTATATTGTTGTTTTATGTAAAATAAGAAACCTATTCCAAAAAATAATTTTTCACATGTACTGGGAAGAAAAAAGATTAAAACTTTGCTAAGACAAAATTCAGAAATAAGCCTAGGCCTAATATTGAAAATATGTATCCCAAGTGAAAGAATTGTCTTTCAAAAATACACAATAAATATAACTGCAACATTATTTCCTCAGGCCTTCTCTATTGCCATTTGAAAATATCTAATTTTACTCAAAAGTTCAGGATTACTGAACAGGATCCACATATCATAGCATATTAAACTACTGCAAAATCTCTTTTTTTACTTTCCCTAGCATTCTCATAATATTTATAGGCCCTCATTTATTGTATTAATCATAATTATTTGACATTCTTCATGCAAGCTCCTTCTTATCCAATGCATAAATCTAAATATCTTTGGTGGGGCAGAGTTTATTTAATGAAAAAACTGCAGAATAGGATCATGGTTTGATGAAAACGCTTTTATAACTACCTCTTTGGGGCACATTTAGCAAGTCAGTTATTTATTCTGAGGAAAAGCGAAAAGCTAGAAATAAGAAAATACTTTAATAGATGCATGTTCATTTTTTAGTCCTGGATCACACATCTGTTCTCCGTGCCAAGTGAGGGTGGAGCACGGGCAGAGCTAAAGACCATCAGCTAGAGTCTAGTGCCAAGGCCCAATTCCTTGTGGTCATAAACATGACCTAAAATAGCTTTTCTCCATATAAACACCACAGTACCAATGAAGTAAAACTCAGAAACAAAAACCACTTTTAGCCCCAAAATGCCTGTAATTAGTCTTCCCAGAAAAAAAAAAAAAAAAAAAAGAAGAAAGAAAAGAAAGGGGGAAAAAAATCACAACAACCCCCCCTTATTTTGTTTATTTGTCTGTTTGAGCACAGACACTATCTGAATTTAGTCAATATATATGGGGGAAGAGCACAAGGGGAAAAACGTCCGGAGCACAAACTGATGCAAGATTTACACAGGTGTCACTGCTGCAGTCAGTGCCTGGGTAGCAGCATGGATCCTTCTGAGGACCCCTGAAAGCTTCTCCTCCTGCTCTCCTTCCTCACCTCCACTTCATCTTTCTTGAAAATTCACCCAAGTTTAACCATTAAGTGGAACAATTAAGACAGGAAAACTATTAGGCTGTCACTGGTAGCAAATTTAGCAAGAGCTGCCATTTGATCTCCCACATCTAATAGGACAAATTTGAGTAACTGAGTGGGCAAGATGCTGCTTCCCAAGACACAATCTCACACTTGTTTCCAGCACCAGTAAAGCCCCGTGGCACTAGATCTCACACTCATTGTGCTTTTAAGTGTAGAGGATGATGTTAATTTGATTCTGAAATTTTCTTTATAAGTTTTGACTTCCTGTGAGACTAATTACTGCAAGTCTTCAAATCACTATGAAAGGAAGAACTGCAAGAACTTTTGGGAAGTCATAGCTATTTTTTTCCTTTTTTCTGAAAGGGAAGCAGCAAGGATTCATATATAAAATGTTACATACAGCTACAGTGCCAGAGGTCTTAAATATATCACTATTGGGGCAAAACCAGAAAACTAGTGACTGCTCAATCTCATGTTTTTAAAATGCACTCAGAAAGGTTCTTCATCAAATACTAATGGCTAGGGAAATTATGATCAAATGGGTAGTTATAAGTGGGATCAATCAAGTACAGGATTATATACAGGAAACAAAGAAAAGTCATGAATTAAAATTTGAAAATTTTCCTGCCATAATTCATACAAAACTTTGACGACCATTGAAGATCACACTTCTAAAACTAAGACAGGGAGCAGAGCAAACAAAGACTCACCCTGTGACCCAGAAACACCAGTTTCCATTGCTCCCCACAGTGACTGTAGCTTTCAGAAAGCCAGATCTAGCAGGAAAAGCAATGTACTGGCATGTCTAGGAGTCAGAAAAAATACTACGGCAGCAGTAGTGCAATGTGTTCCATCTGTAACACTCAGCAGCCCAGGACCTGGCTGCAGTCAGAGGGGGAAACTACTTTATGGAGAAACATGAGATCAGAGGGAAAGGACTCCAACAAGGACAATCTATCCTCAGTAAAATACCCCTCTCCCTGGCAGTTTTGAATGGGCAGAACCCAAACAAGATGCTACTCATGCACAGCTGCAGCGTGAGAGGCAAACAACCAACACCCATCTGCAGGGGGACAGAGCACAAAACAAGGGCAGCAACGCAGGCGCCGTGGGCAGCCCTGCAGCACGAACCCATCTGCATCTCTGTGTCATCTCTCTGGAGAAAGGACTATTGTCCAAGAACACCACTTAGGCAAGAAGGAAAACTCAACGGATCCAACAGGCGGGAGGAGTGACGGCATTTCCTTCACTGAAGCAGATGGTGCCTTGAGGTCATTTTTAGCTACATGTTTTCCAAGCTCTGAAAGGAATCAATAACACTTAAAGCATCTCTTGTAGTCTCCAGAAATGAAGGAAATTAGTTCCACTATGACAGAAATCTACAAAAACCCTCCCTTAACATGCCTTTACCTTACAAATAAATCATTCAAATGTCATAGGAAGAATCCATGCTGACTTTGCTCCTTTATGCCAGTATCAATGAACAAACCTTTTTTCAGCAACACGGTGACATATTCCAAACATTTTTCAATTGGTCTTACATTTATTTTACATACAAATGCAAGTTTACTACCAAAAGATTAGCTCTGCCCACTGAAAGCAACAAGCACTCTTTGACACCTAAAGCCTACCAACATGGTTAACTTCTCCCAGGAATGGACCCTGGGCACCAACAGAAAGTTTACCAATATCCTGTTGGCATTAGAGGCTAACAAAAGTTTGACAAAACTTGCAGTGTTAGGCATGCCAATACATTGCTCAATAAATTCCACAGATAATACTTCTTTTAATATGACTCACTCTCCACATTCAAGTATCAAAGTCCTGCTTCAAGCTGAAAAGTGCAAGAAAAGCAAATTTCAAAACTCCTTTTCCCCTTGATACAGCCTAGGAGATCAAAATGAATCAACATTTTCACTGTATATGTTTTCTGAAACAACTGATGGATGGATTTTTTTCATTCCCACAGAATTTCAGGAGTTGAAATACTCCAAGGAGACATTTCTGGAACAGAGTGTATTCCTACATACTGCTATTCTTCTGGGCTATTTTTGAGCTGTAAGTCAGGGCTCTAGCCTCCACATTCCTATACATCACACTTTCATTAGAAGGCATTTACCCACACAAATTTTTCTAAACTTTGTATTAATACCACATTCTGGAGTACACTTTTTCTAAAGCACGTCTCTTGCTACAGTTTTCTGGTCTGGTAACACACATTTCACTTAAAAACAAGAAACAAAGAAAGACTTAAGAGTGAATTTAGCATAGGTAGACAAACTTGAGCTTGTCAAATTACCAGATGAGTCACCAAATTTCATTGTCTGAGGGCAAATGCACAGCAACAATATTAAGTTAACTTACTTAAACTGAATCCAACTTTCAAGCTGGACTCCTAGTGACTCAACAGTTAAAACAGCTCTACATCATTCGCCATAATTCTTTAATTTCAGGTGACACTGACTTTCCACTTGGACTTACCCAACCAGCCAAGCCCCATCATGGCAGTGCATGGTACAGCCTGGCAGAACACATCCTGACCATGTGTGAGTGCACTTCAGCCACCTTTGCTGTTCCAGTGTTTAACAATAAAGTTTCTGGGAAAAAAACCTAAGTCTTCCCTGACACAGTCCTCCCCCTAAAGCATTAAAAGCTTGCATAGATGTAATCTTCAGTGTCCAAAGCTCTCATCTGCACTGAACATGCTTCCATGTGAGGAGAGTGATGTTGTTCCACATCCACTCTTGGCTGTGGCTCAGCACAGCTGCCACTGCACAGTTCACCCCTGCAGCAATGATTTCTCCTCTGCAGATTAATGCAACTATTGCAGTGGCTTCAGCAGAGCACTATCAGGGAGCATCTGCAGCTACCAAGAGCTAAATTTCATGCGACAGATCTCTGCGATCCTGTATGCGCTCCAAAAGACATCCCTGCAGAACAGCGTCCATACACTACCTAGGAGACCACAGGCAAGCCAAAGGAAAGAAGGCAACTACAGGGACATTGGAGGCTTTCTTGTCTGAAAGTTTTCCACAGACAATCATAGCAAATTTGGCATTGTTTAAAATAAATTACATAAGTCAAAACTAGAGAAAAGGAAGACAGGATGGGAGTCACGGTAAGTTTTGGGGACACTGAATATAGTGCTTTTAGTTAATATGCAAGAAAGAAACAATTACACTGCTTCTAGAAAAAACAATATTGAAAAAAAATATTATCTAGTGATGAAAATATTGAACCATATTGGTAGATGAAGAGAAAGATAGATTGCACAGGAAGACTCCAAAATCCTGTGTCCAGACTTGATCCTCTGACAGTATTGGAGTTCACCCTCTACATCCACAATTATCCAGACTGAGAGAATACACATGGGCCTGGGCTGGCAACTAAAACATCTGACACGTGAGCTACTTCCCATGAAGCAGAAGAGCAGTCTGCTTGGGAGGAAAGGCAGCCTTGGCTCAAACCATGGGAGTGCAAGACAAGGATCCTCATCTTCCATCCTCTCCAGGGGAAAAATCCAGCGGGAGGCAGCAACAAGTGGAAGGACCACAAACCTCAGCAGAGCTAATTGGAGAGGGAAAAGCACTAAGCCAGTGCTAGCTAGAAAGACCCACAATTTACAGACCTGAACATTATCAGGCTTTTGAAGGTTTTATACAGTTTGATTGACCTTTAAGCAGTGTTTGACAGGATAGCTGTGATAATGTTTTCACAAGTAGAGCCCTAAAAAGGTTGTTAGTTTTGAGTCACTTAAAGACTGGTATGGTTATTGGGAAAACTACAAAAGGGACCTGGGCTATCAGAAGGGTAATATATCTACCATGACCTTTTAACACATATATCCATAATGCTCTTGTGGCAAACATTTCAGAGTGAATCTTAACTTCACATTCCTCCAGAATATGGCTAAATCTCATCAAAGTTGATCATGACACTGCTCAGGATGCAACACACTTCTACACTATGTATGTGTTACAGCTGATATAGCTGACTAGGCACTGTAGGAGTCCCAAAACAGGTGCACAGTGAAACTGTGGCAGAAAGAATACTCGGTGTGATCTTGCACTCAGGGGCACCAACACAAATGAATACAGATACATTCATCATCAGAGCTGGAAAGCACTCCTCTGTCAGACTTTGCAGTTACTACACTAATCATGGCAAGGAGCAAACGCTGGGAAAATACTTCCTATACAAATTGTTACATCTGAGCCTTTAAGATTCTTTTTGGCTGTATATAAGCCTGTTTTATGAGGCTAAGCTCTAGCTTTAGGAATATCTCTCTTTTCCAGTCTGCTATGGCACAAGCATGAGAGGATGACACAAAACAACATGAACTCTGAAAGCAGCAGCTACCAGAGATTTTTTGCTGGATGATTTTTTGGTCTTATACATTTACTGTCATAACAAATCTCATTATCAAGAAGGGAAAGGCTTTTCCTGATATGAGCTTGCAAAGAAGGATAAATTAGGACTTTGAAATATTCTTTGCCTATAAAGTACCAAAACACACTTTGAGTACTTAATACAAAGGTGTTCCTGAAAGCGCCTCCTACATCAGAAATCAAAGGACACTTTCAATGCCCTTACATCATTCAACAAACAATCTATAACAAAGTTTAGCTTTTGGCAGCTTTTTCCTCTTCAGGAAGGCAAGACCTGCATCAAGAGTATGAATATTTTAACCATCATTCACATATTCATAAAATATTGGTGAAGTATCATATTGCAGAACTGCATGCACTGAATACACAGTAGAGTATCACACACATTTTGCCTAATGCCTTACAAATGTTAAGAAGCAACAAGGCAGGAAGAAAACCAAATTCGGCAATAAACCAAATGCATGTTATTGCTCACTGTAGCCCCTTTCCCAGTTTAGACTACTTCCCTTTGGTTCTGTGTTAGGATGACCAAAAAACTGCGCCTATGTTTCTTCAAAGACAGAAGTCATTTGATTAGGTGGGCAGAAAAGATTTTTTTAAATCAGGCAATTTCTCATGACACTTCTCTTTCCAACAGTCACCATCCATCAGTCCCAAACTCTAGAGATATTTTATAAGCCACTCAACAGTCAGAGCTCTTAAAAAAAAAAAAATTACTATTCCTTGGAGCTACCCAACACAGTAATTTACAATACCAACAGAAATTGACAGCCTCAGAACAGAAAGCAAGAGTCAGCAGTTTCAGAAGCACCTGCAAAGAACAGGGATATCCTGATTGAAGACTAGAATGAGACAACAAGAAACCAGAGAATCCAATACCAAAGACTAGGCAACACTTGAATAACTAAGGAAGATTTCAAATCCAAGAGCAAGCAGAGCTATGCAAACTCAGCATGACAGAGCAAAGCTTCTGTGAAATTGATTATTAGCAATAAGAAATCATTTAAGAAATCTGCAAGCCATGATTCCAAATAGGTGTGTGCAATTGTATCATTTGGTCACAAACAATGCAGGCTCTAGAAGATAAATAAGTTCTTTACTGAAAGCTTCTGACTCACTCACTCTGGACTACAAACAACATGCACTTCTGTCTGCAGATGCAGCTTAATCTTGGAGGCCCTTCAGGCCAGGCTCCCTACAACCAGCTCATCCCTTTTACTCTTTCGGGAGGAATCCAGTGTACCTTCATGACAACAGGCAATGAGCAGGTGAAAAACAGCTTAAGAAACAGAAAATGCTGTATCATGAATGTCCTGCACAACCAGCAGAGATGAGTGAAGCTCTGTCCGTAGCAGGTCAGAACCTTGTTGCCACTGAAAATCATAGCAAATCTCACAAATTTCCATGTAACACTAAGATGTATCAAAAATTCATAATGATAATATAGGCAGTGGAGAGGGATGCTTACATGTTCCCACATTTTAACAAAGAACACACCTGCACTGTATTGACTAAAGGAAAATACTAAAAAACTTGTGGTTTCCCATGATTTTCTTACAATACAAAAATATGGCTAAAGGCACAGAGTTAAAAGTTTCCTTAAAAATGTTGAGGGTGGGAACATTCCTTCTTTTAAACACTAAAATATTAGATTACCCTTCACTGAATGTCCCTGACATAGAGGACTCTCATTGTCTAATACACTTATTTATGTAACAGTAAACTGTCCATTGCTAAGATCCTGAATTGCATTAATGACAATATAATATTAGTGTATTTTTAGCAAGATTATATCTTATCTTGATTATTCTATATGTTAAGTACTGTACAGCTGCTAACAGGCACCCTTTGAGGAACAGATAAATCGAAATACAGGTTACTAGCAATGACTCTATTCTGCAATGGAATTAAAAGCAGAAACCCAAAGTCACGTGAATTCCACAATGTCCACTATAAATTGTACATTAAAACATTAATGACATGAACATGTAATAGTCTACAACATTTGCCTTGTGCTGTGTTCTGAGGTTCAGCAATCTTGGACAACTACAATTGTGAGCACATTAATTATGTTTTTTAAGCAATTACGTTCTAAGATGAGTATATAGATTATTTCCTTTACTATTTAATAGTAAAGCATGTATGTAGAGAAGTCACTCAGTTCTGATGGCAATGGCCCAAAAAACCCAGAACAAACAAAATAAAGGAAGTTGTTAGAGAAAAACCTCAACAAATGCTGAAAACAAACCATTATTTTTTTGAAATCTGCCATCCAGTCACTTCTGCCTGCAATTATCTCCTTTCACCCCATTTTCTTGTATTACACTCCTCTGGCTCAACTCCATCATAAGCCTGTTCTAAAACTCCTGATCTGCAAAGGTCATGCTTCTCTTCTGCATTCCTCTGCATGATCATCTTCATTTCCCTTTGTGCAGCTCTGAACTCAGGCTTGCATCCTTCTTGTTCAACTTCTGCCCTTTCTGCAGCTAAAGCTTTCATCCAGGAATTAAAGGAATCCAATCCGATTTAATACGACTTCACTCTCTCCAGCTTCTCTCTCCACCCCCCCCCCCCCGCCCCTTTTATCTTTATCCAATTCAAAACACAACTACATGGTTTTACATTAATTCAACAACAGCCTTGTTGGCTAGTCCCTTGACTGCACCTTCCCATTCAGGTATCTTTGTTTCTCTAGACATGGTTGCTAGTCCTTCACTCACCAGGGATTCTTCTTGAATGCTTTTACCTCCTCAAAGAAGCATGCTCCCTTAAGTAATCCAGAAACCCATTCGCTTTGGTTTGAAATCTCTATTCAAGACCAGCTTTTTTAATTCTCAAATACAGTTATTCAGAAACTGTTAGCAATGGATAGAACATGAAGACAGTCAGAGTGTATTTAATCATAAAAACAAATGCATATGGAAATGTTATTGATGCAGAGGACAGCTCCGTTCCCCTACTCTTTTTATGCCACTGACTGTTAACTTCTCTGGGCAGGCATGGGTGTCTCTTCATGTGCAAGCAGAATCCGGTATCTTTATACTTCATGTGACATTCACTGGACACCCACCAGCACCATGGAAGTTAACTCTGTGAAGTTAGTCCATAACTTTGACAATTGCCTTCCTAAATGCAGCTCCTGCACAACTTCAGTCAAGCAAAGTCAGCCGCTGCTGGTCCATTACGGCCGAGCTGACTCAGATCTCTGGGCAAGGGATGCCATATCCTGCAATTAGGATGCAGCCATGCTCTGTGCCAGAATCACAGAAAGTCGCTACTCTCTTCGGCCTGCTTGGCAATTTTTTTTGGCCAAAGCACTGTCAGATACTGTATCCTTCAGTGAGTAACAACCATCAGATGCCATGGAAGAGGCTGGGAATATTTTAAGCAGCAGCAGGGAAACTTTTTGCTCAGGAAGAAAAGTTGTAGTAGCTTTCACATTTACATCAGAGTTTTTACACATCGACATTGGTTTACTGTGGAAGCTGTTGTGAATAAATGTATTTAACCCTTTTCAAACCACCTATATTTTTTTTCTGCTTAGACTAATACTCATACTAACAAGTTAACTAGATGAGTATGACTTAAGATCCTTAAGATTTATGACTTGAGATTTCATGAATAAAATCTGAGACATTCAGAAAAACAAAAACCATTAATTAGCAGTTTGTTCTGTAAGACTAGTATTTTAACCCTAATACTAAAGACAAACAAAACCATTACTAAGTTTAAAACACACATGTCATGAAGTGTTTGAACTTGTGACTTTTCGGGGGTCTTCAAAGAATTCTGAAAGGCCTAGAGAATTTTTTTTCCTTCTTTGAGCAAAGCATTGTGAACTTTGAGACTATTACACTGTAAATATGGTGTCCATATCTGAAAAATCTTTACATAGAGTAAGTTACATTCAGAGGCAAATACATACGATATGAGGAGCTTGTTTATGATTTAAATACACAAAGAGAATGCAAGTTGTCGGTTCTTATACTTCATGGATTATGAAAAAATAAATATTAGACAATTTTTTTGCCTATTTTGTTTCTTAAACACACAGTAGACAATTAGAAAAGGAGGAAACGGAGGCCTTCAGTTCATCATGCATGTCAGCAGTTACCTCAAATGCTCAGATTTTATGTTTATCATCTATAACAACATGGACTCAATGGTTTTTTTCTTTAGATGTAACAGCCATGAACCACCTCAAACAAAGGGGTCAAGAAGAAAATCGCTGTATTTTAATACAAAAGGAGATTGTTAAAAGTTACAAGGATTGGTCCTCATATAACAGAAACATGTTTTTTAACACAAATACTGCCACGGTAATGACTGGACTAGATGATCTTAGAGGTCTTCCCAACCTTAATGATTCTATGATTCTGTGGAATTTGAAAATATACCCCGGATTGTGTAGCAGGCCATACGTACGTTAAATCCTGCCTTTAGTTCACACATTATATTTCAAGCAAATCCCTTCCGATATACAATTTCTATTTTTAAAATCACATCCGAGTCCACAGAGCACAAACCCACCCTGCCCACGCTTCAGCCAGAAGCCGGAATGCAGCCGCAGCGTTCCAAGCCCCGCTGTCGCAAAGGCACCGCAACTTTCATTTTGGGTGCCCCGGGCGCCGCGGGCAGCGGGCTGTGCCCGCCCGGGCCCCGCTGCCGGCCGGGGGAGGGCACTGACAACCACGGGGACCATCTTAACTAAATCGGGCGCCCTTGCACAGGACTGGCGTTCCCCGCGCTCCTGCGGGAAACCGAGCCGCGCGTCCGGCCGAGCATCTCTTGGCCCCGGGCATCATCCCCCGGCGGTGCGAACACCCTCGGCGGAGGGTGCGCTGAAGGGCCGCTCTCCCCGCTCTCTCCCGCTTACCTGTGCCCGCGCCGCCTCGCTCCGCACCCGCGTGCTCAGCGCCGGCCACCGCGCCCCGCCGCCGCCCTCGCCGGAGACCAGCCGCAGGGGCCTGATGCTCTCCCGCTCCGCGAAGGGGCTCTCGCCCCGCCGCCCCGCCGCCGCCGCCGGCCCGGCGCCTCCTGCGGGGGAGAGGCAGTGTCACCCGGCTGCGCCCGAGCCCGCGGCGCGCAGGCTGCGGCGGGGGCTCCGTTTCCATGGGGCTCCGCAGCAGCCCCGGCGCGGCGTCCCCCCCTCCCCGCCACCCCCGCCCCGAGCGCGGCGGCGCTGCCCCGCCACCGCCACTCACCTGGGGCCGCTGTCAGGGCGCCGAGCGCCAGGCAGAGGAGGCAGGCGGCAGCCCGCATGGCGCTGCCCGCCGCCCCGCTCGCCGCCGAGCGCCGCCGGCTCCGCGCCTGCACGGGCGGGGGGGCTGCGGGGCCGCGGCTGCCGCGGGGCCGGGGCTGCCGAGCTCCGCCCCGCCGCCGCGCCGAGCCCCCTGCCAGCCAAGGAGATGGCGAGGGCCGGCGAGGCTCCCCGCAGAGCCCGCTCGGGAGAGGGAAGTGCTGGGAAATGTAGTCGTTCGCCAGGGCGTGAGGGAGCGGGGCGAGACCGCAGGGGAAGCCCCGGAGCCCGGGCAGCGCCGCAGGGATTCCGCAGTCGCTCCCGCCCCGTGGGGCCGCCCCGGTACAGCACGGCTCCGGGGCTGGGGAACCCCCGCCGCAAAACTTGCCTTCGCTGACAGCTGCGGGTGAGGGCGGCGGCTCTCTGGAGAGGCAGCCGGGCGTTTTCCCTCCCTCCCTGCCCATACCACCGTCAGCCCCTCTCTCCCCCTTTACGTGTTCATTTTCTGAGCAAACCTTCGTTTCCTTCTCTATGACATTTTTGCTTCCTTTACTGAATTTCTACCCCCTCCCCGCTTTTTTTAGCAAAGAGAGTAGGAACGGATTACAAGGCAGAATCATTCCTTTCACATTACAACATGCCCTCCTGGACTAAGCAGGAGGCAGAGGTGTCAAGGAGTCCCCACGATGTCCGTTCTCTGAAACGCGAGGATAATTCTCCCTCAGCGCAGGGATGGCTGCATCTGCAACCCAATTCCACACTCCCACCTACCGGGAAGCCGAGAGCAGCAGCGCTGCCTCTCAGCACGGCGTATCTCACCTTCCTTAACTACATTTCTTTATGAAAATGGGACAGGAGTGGCGGTGGCCCGAGGCACCTCTTTCCCCGCCGTTTTCGGAAGGGGCGATAGCAAGCACGGCCAGGGCACGCAGTGGAGGTGAGCAGAGAGGAGGAGGATGCCAGGGCAGCTGCAGATGCAGCTCGCTACCGACCCTGGCAAGAGAAGACGAAGTCTGACTACCCACTGCAAGGCTTGTACCAGTTGTAAAGACATAATAAAGGAGGAGGTGGCACCACAGATAATGCCACTGAAAGCTGCTGCTCGTGGCAGTCTCAAAGATTAAAAGAACAAACAAACAAAATACCTTAAAACCATTATGCAGATCAATTTTAATTGCACTGCTTGCACCGAAAACAGCCAGGCCACCAGCACCTCCGTTTCTGCTCTCAGCAGAAGAGGTTTCCACCCTCCGGGCCGCCTCCCACGGCTCCCCACGGGCAGGACCGTGCCCGGGCACAGCGGCTCGGCAGCGGCTCCCCGGAGCCGCCCGCCAGGGAACGCCGGCGCTCCCGGCCCCGTTTCTCCGAAGGGCTTACCTTACTTACACATATCATCTTATTAAGGGAACAGATTAGAGGAGAGATGAAAGGAATTCAGCTTCTCAGAGTTTGTTTCTGTGATATGTAAACAGACAAAATGACAGTCCAACAAGCTGAAGATAACAGTAGAGTATTGCATTTGGAAATACATAGGAACTTTGAGGAGAAAGTGGCTAGTAAGTTTTATGCTTGTCCTGCTTACACTACTGTCAGATACTACAGGCAAGATGCAATATTACCTCAAAGTAACCATTAAATCCTGAAGCAGCTGCTGAAACAGTGCAAAGTTAGCTTATAAAACTCTGGTGTAAGGTGTCAAAAAAGCCATGGGTGGGTTGGGTAAAGAAAATGAGCAAGTGCTATTTATAGCAGAGAAAAAAATCAGTATTATAATGTGATGCTTCAATCTTCTTACAAAAGTAATAAATCCTTACATTTCAGGCAGCCAACCCCTCCAGCAATTTGAGTTAGACCAAACTTTCCCCACTGGCACACTATTTCACAGCTACTTCTGTCAGTATTTCTGTGAGAATTCGTGACATTGGATATATATTACACCATTGGGCAGCAGATACACAGTACAGTTATACACTCATTTCCTGGATCAGTACATCATAAATTTCTTTTTTTTCTCTTGCTCAGCAGTGTTCAGATTTAGTGTAGGTGTTACACATGGAAGGTGCACCAACCCAGCCCAACCTTGGCTGCTTTAAGCTAACAACAATGAAAACAGAGTTCTATCCAGTCTGTGTGCTCAGCGGATATGGTGACGTACAATACATATGTTTCATAAATGCAGTCCTTTTTTTAGGATACCAACTCTATATTGGTCAAACCCTTCACTAATTTTAAGAATAATATTTATAACCTTTTTTTTATTATTATTTTTCCAGAAATACAGCCAACTAATACAGAGATAAAGTCATTTTAAAAGTATGTGGGCTAGAAGCAATCAGGCAAAACAGAGCTGGAAAAGGTTTTACATTCCTCTCCTTTCAAACCTCTCTCATTTATGTCTTCTACTCTTTGGCTTATTTATTTATCACTGCTGTGGTAAACACTGAAGATTAATTTTAAAGAGAGTTCTTAGTTATGCTAAGAAATCAATTTTGGTATTCATTTCTAGTCCACCTACATATATTCTGTAAGTCAGTAAGTTGTACAATTGCTCTGGATCAATTTGTTGCTAAAATTTCCCCTCATTTTTCTTCAAGAGTGGTGATTAGATGCATATAGAGGTTAAAGCTAAATCTGAGTGGCAGTAAGCACTTGAAAGAAAATAGCTTATTTTCCAGAAGAATATTTACATGTGATGAAACCTAATGGAAAAAATGAGAGGGATAAAGGAGAGTCCACTTCCTGCTGTGATGCAAGTTACATCCAAACTAGTCACCCAAGAAGGATACGAATGCTTGATCACATTTACTTGTAGTTTTATCTTACACTTCACTATTTCAGGAATTTGCCATAATTCTTTACACAATCTAATTGTATGTCTTAAAATTCTTAGATTCTGAGCATCTACAGAATGAAACTAGGGCAAGGAAGTGCTTTCCACCTTTGAGTACTCAGTGTAAGACCAAAGTAGACTGTGATTTGATGCCTCTGTGGTATCAGCTGTCTTCATGATCAAAAAGCCCAGCATGATGAGCCTTTATCAGCCCCTGGTGTGTATCAGCCAATGGCCCAGAGGCCACATGGGCTGACGTGAGGGGGGCTCTGGCTAGCTCTCACCCTGGCCATGCCGGTCAGGATGGGCCATTCCCAGACTGCAGCAGCCCAAGGAATGGGAGAGAGCAGAGCTGCTAGTCCTGGAAAACCTTGGCATCTAGGTTTCAAAGCAAGGGTTCAAGAAGGCTCCCTCAAACTGGTGTTTATTCTTCCAGATAGTACAGGAGAGAGAGGGTGGGGTCCTGCATGCTTAACATTTAAACCGGGGAGCAGAGGGGGGGGGGGCTGGTGACTGGCCCCAGGTTAACACAGGGCAGGGTCAGGAAAGGGGGACAAAGGGACTGGGGAGTAACAGGAGCAAACCATAATTTATCAAAAACCCACCACCACAATGGACCACATAGCTCACAAAGATTCTCCAGCTGGAGAACATGCAGGGATTCACATTTTTGTCCCGTGTCCACATGCCTCACTGTAATTACACCAGTTAGACCAGCTACCATTTTTTCAATATTCCTTCACTCAGAGGCTGCCACAAGAGCTTTACAGACACCATCACCAGCCACATTAGCTGAGTGCATCAGAGCTGAGCCTCTTCAGATGTGGGATGAAGGTGCACACATCCTCACAGGTACATCTAAGGAGCCAAAAACCTCAGGATGTTACTAGCTTCCCTGCAACGCTAATGGGAAAGCCAGCTCTACAGTCACCTCTTGCTTTGTGTCAAGTGTTCTGCAGCTGGGCACTGGGCAAGAGCTGCCCACACAGATGCTGCTGCAGAGCACAGGGCTCACCTGAGCACAAGAATCTCAGAAGCTACTGCAGAACTTCCTTATGTGTGAGTGGTGTTGGCATCGCTAATCCCCACAGGAGTGTCTGTATGTACACCCCCATGCACACCATATGGATTGGGAACGGTTTCCTCTCAGCCACACGACAACTTACCTGAACAGACAAAACATTTCTGCTCCTCAAAGTCAAAGAAAGCAAGATAATTCAAAAATGAAATGCATTACAGAATGACTAGGTTGGAAGAGACCTCCAAGACTGAGTCCAGCGCATGACCTAACACCACAACTAAATCATGGCACCAAGTGCCTCAACCAGTCTTTTTTTAAACACATCCAGCAATGGTGACTCCACCACCTCCCCGGGCAGACCATTCCAGTACTTTATCACTTCTCCCATAAAAAACTTTTTCCTAATATCCAGCCTTTATTTCCCTTGGCGCAGCCTAAGACCGTGTCTTCTCGTTCTGTCAGCTGCTGCCTGGAGAAAGGGACCAACTCCTACCTGACCACAGCCACCTGACAGGAGATTGTAGAAAGTGATAAGGTCAGTCTCCTTATCTCCAGGCTGAACAACCCCAGCTCCCTCAGCCATTCCTCACAGGGTTTGTGCTCCAACCCCTCACCAGCCTCGTTGCCGCCTCTGGATGCACTCAAGCGTCTCAACATCCTTCCCAAACTGAGGGGCCAGAGCTGGACACAGCACTCAATGTCCTTCCTGAACTGAGGGGACAGAGCTGGACACAGCACTCAATGTCCTTCCTAAACTGAGGGGCCAGAGCTGGA
This sequence comes from Prinia subflava, assembly GCF_021018805.1. Classification (NCBI taxonomy): domain Eukaryota; kingdom Metazoa; phylum Chordata; class Aves; order Passeriformes; family Cisticolidae; genus Prinia; species Prinia subflava. The sequence goes on from NC_086247.1 coordinate 132,559,725, forward strand.
CACAGCACTCAATGTCCTTCCTAAACTGAGGGGCCCAAACTGGACACAGCACTCAACGCGTGGCATCACCAGTGCCCAGCACAGGGGAAGAATGACCTCCCTGCTCCTGCTGGCCACACTATTCCTGATCCAGGCCAGGATTATAAGAAATCCTTATGAAGAAAAGAGTTCAAACTGTAATTGTTATAATATCTAATTATCACAAATACATACAGATAAATAAAGGTTTGCAATTAGAAGTGCAGTTTTAGTGACCAGAGGTAGTTTTTGTCTGAACTGTTAGACATTTCTCACAATCACTGCCATGTTTTGAAAATACTCAAGTCTCTTTTCTATGAAGAAATCAGAGACAGATGTTCTAGTACATAGTCTAACATAAATACATTCGAACTTTTGTAAAAACTGTGGTTTTTTTTTTTTAAACAAGCTTAAAAATAATAAATATATTAAAATAATTAAATACGCTAACTAAATCCATTTTGGAAATAGTTAATAGGCTTACTGTGGCTTGTGATACCACCTGAATGTACAGCAAAGAGCACTCGCTTAACACACATGAAAGTGAGCAGTAAACAAAATCTGCAACATGACTAGAACTGCTTTTTGCAACCAGTAGCAGTGACTCTCCTATCTTGTCCTGGATTACAATGAATAGTCTTTTTATTTTAAATGACAAACCTCGGATTTTTTTCCCCCTTCAAGATTCTAAAGCCAGATTCCAATGTGTTCAAAATTTCTCTTTGCAGTGCCAGTTGAGCTAACATGTCCTAGGACTGCATTGAACCGTATGCAATGAGTAAATTTACTGATGAGTAAATTTACTAACAGTGGCTTCCTCTACCGTTCACCCTTAACACTGCAGCAATCCTTGTGTGTACCAACAGCCATGCACACACATCCCAGGTGGAGGCCACCAGGGCAGCTAAGGAGTGTGTGCCCCGGGGATGGAAACAGGGAGGCAGAAGCAAGAGACAGTGGGAGATTGTTGCAACGCTTTAGGGGGAAATGTGAATTTTTTCTTAATTTTATTTTTAAGACTGAACCAAAAGCTTGGAAAAACCCACCCCCAGAGAAACTCCAACCAAAAAAAAAAACCAAAAACCCCTCAAAAATCTCCAACCAAAAAATTATCTCAGTAGAAGAAAGATAGTCAAAACACTTGTTCTTAAAATATATTGAACTCACTGAACCAGACAGCAACCATTAAAGTGTATTTCAAAATGAAGAAAGTAATTGCTTCAATCTTCTACTCTTAAGTCCCAGTCCTAGAGTACTATATACTAGTAATTTACAGGCAAAAAATAAATACAGGTATACACATTCAAGATCGACTCCTCTTTAAAATGTCAATTTTTCTCATTTCTGTAATGGCTTTCTATATTTTCTGGATGTGAATCCAGATCAGAATTATCTACAAATCAAGTCAGAAGTGACCAGTAAGATGGAGCAGCCAAAAGCCGTCCTCACCAGAGTGTACATGCAGTTACATTAACAGAGGAATAAGATATGTCACCTTTAAAGGTCCCTAAGCAGCTACTTTCATCATTAAGCTTCCAATTCATACCCTCTGTAAAGGAAAGTAATTTTTTATCATTTTCCTCACCCATTCCTGCTCTCCAAGCAGTTTTACCTACCCCTCACAGAAAATAGCCTATAAAGGACAGACCATAGCCTGCAACGTTAAAGCACTTTAAGCGTAAGTGCACTGAATTTGAGAATACTAAATGGGCAAGAGATGAAAATGCTAACAAGTAATTTATGCAAAAATTAATGAAAGTAATTTCTGTAGCTGAGATCTCTTATATGACATTAAAGCACTCTACATTTATTAATAACTCTTTGCTTGTAATTTCATACTTGTGCCCTCTCATGATTTACAGATAAATCTGAAAGAAATACAGAATTTTTTTTACAGAAATTCTGAAAGAAATCAGCTCTGGTAAAGATCTGCATTATTAAAAATAAGTCTTCCCAACTCTCATTTGTGTCTTTCACTCAGCTTCTGAGTAAAGCCAATCTGACAGATTGGCTACTCTGAAAAAAAAATCAAACATATGACCCAAGTCAATCAGAAACCTACCTGTCCTGTTAATTTCTTGTTTGTTTGTTTTCCTTTAGGAAAATACATACATCTAAATGCTTTCTTATTAGCTGAAATACACAATAGAGCTAGTTTTAATTTAATAATAATACATCAGAGTAGTCAAAGAATGCAATACATCTTTGTTACTGTGTTCTCTATTAAAGCAGCAGAAGAAACAGAAAAGGGAAGCAACCGAATTCCTGCAAAACATCAGGAATCCATGGGTAATGGACTACCTCATTTACAGTGGAACATCCAGTTATTTTTAATGTGGTTACTTGGAATGTATCAGTCAATGATTTTAGAAAATTACTCCATCTAAATGCAGCTGCATCATGCTTTGCCTAGCAATTAATTTAATCCAAATGTGGGGTCAGAGCCTTTTACCAGACACAATAAAGCAGTACTTCTAAAAAAACCCTAAAACACATGACCAAAGCCAAACTTTATTTTTCGTATTTACATATACAGAAGCTTTTGCATAAAAAAACTTGAAAACCAAATAATCTGTACATATAATACAGCAAATTAAGTCTTCATGAATAGAATCTTAAATTTTCAAGTCAATTAAAAAATCATTATATTAAATAAACCAGTATTAAAATCCAAAAAATGGGGATGAGGATGAAGAGGAAAATAACCACATAACATTTGCATTCTGCCCTTCGCAGGTATCATTTATGCTCAGTGAACATTTGTTCTCCACGTAACTCGAAAAACCTCCAAATTCTGAGTTTCTTTCACTTGTCTGAAATAACTCCAATAGGGTCTGCAGTGGTGAACTACAAGTGCTTCTCTTCTCTTCAGGAACAGACAATCCATCTGAATTCTTTCCACATAACTCCATATTCTGTTTCTGGGTTTCTTTTTTATTCCTTCTCAAATTAAGCTTCACTTTTCTGTGCAGTTTTCCAGACGGTGAACTGTGGGCAGTGCTGGCAGCTGATGCATTAAGTTCTTTGTTCACAGCAGTATCCGATACCTCAGCCTCCAGAACGACATTGTGCTGCATTTGTTGATGATTATCACATAAATCATGATGTTTCTTGACAAATGTAGGATTGGCATCTGTTTTTTTCAAACACTTTGCTGGTAGAACTCCTGAATTATTTAATTTTCGTTTTTGTTGCAGTAAATTTTTGTCTTTGTCACTAAAATCTGTAACTTGGGTATGAGAATATAAAGTATCCATTCCTTCCTGAAAACACTGTACATTCTTTTTACTTACATCTGGTTCAAGTATTTCCTTGCTGGACGGCTCAGAAGCGTGAGACAAGTTCTCTGTGTACACTCTGTCAGCTTTCTGAAGGGGTGGTTGTATGGAATTTGATGATACAACAGTCTCTCTTAACTTCACAGCACAGGAGCAATCAGTCTTAATATTTTCATTATTAATTCTGGACTTACTCTTTAGTTCTGCAGGTTGTGATGGGTGACAACAAAGAACTGAACAGACAGATGCAGAAACACGGGTAGGTATTGGCACAGAGTTTGGCTGTACTTCTGCAGGCTGCCGATCCAGTCTGAGTGCCTGCATTGCAGTATCCTTCCAGGAGTAAGTTTTCAAAGAAATGCGTTGCTTTTTCAGTCGCTCTTTCAGCTCATCTGGTCTGGTTATCTTTCCAATAATAGGAGAAAAATATCCTGTGCTACATTTTGTCCTACAATGAAATTGTTTAAAAATATTAACAAACATAAAACACCCCGTGCAACGTAACTCCATATGCAACTGATCCTAGAAAAGCAACTGAACTGACAAAGGAGCTTTTGTTTTTACTCCTCAAGGAAAGATATCTAGGGTAGTAACACGCTATTTTTACAGGAGCAGAGTGTCTTATAGTTTTCATGGTTTTTTACTGATTTCTACAGCTCATGAAGTTGTTTTAAAAACACACAAAGTAGTCTGGTATTTCAATAAATCTCAATTTACAGTGGCATTAACAATAAATTAATGAATATAATGCAATGACTATAAACACTTACAAATATTCTATGCTATATACACACAAAATGAACATGATTTTTGACAAGATTTCAGCCTAACAACTCAGAGTATTTTGAAATCACAAGAGAAATAAAGGTTTGCTTTCATTAGGCAATCAGTTGTTTGATTCTATTTGCATTTTCTTTGATTTCACTAAGAATATCTTTATTTCTTCATTACTTGTCTTTTTTTAAATAAATAAACAAGAAAGTCATTCCTTATCTCCTGGCTCATTTCCAAAAAATCAGAGCAACCTTGAACAGTGTTAGTGCTTCACGTAACAAAGACCCTGGTGCCTCCAGTCCAAGACACCAAACAAGCCTTTCTCGCCCTTCAAGCTCTTGAGCTACAAAGAGAGGAGTATTTGCTTTCTCTGTCCTGCACAGGCAGCACAGAAGCCAAGAGGTTTAGAGTACAGGTAGGAAGCTTTTCCACACGGAAGGAGACCACATTGACTAATCTGCTGTCCTTAGACTACTAAATGTGACACAAAGCATCCAGAGCAAGCTGTCCAGACATTGCTGTCTTTCTGTCTTAGCAGTATTTCAGCACAGTAGATTTTGTGTTACAGGAGCTGAAGATAAGTAGGACAACTTCTGGTAACTCTCAGTCTCATCCTTCTCTAACGTCATCTGCACTTCTGATTTTTTTTTTCCCTAAGTTCTGCTTTACAGAACTATTTGTCACATACAACCTCATTGAAAATTTCCATTATCTATTTCAGCCTTAAAAACATGACTCTATCCTGGTCTACTCAGATCAAGAATTTCAGAACTATCTTTATGTTCAATCTCCTGACTCACAGAGTCTTTAGAATTTACAACATGTAACTCACCTTTTTATTTTTCCTGTATCATCATCTTTGTATGCAACAAACTCATAAACTAACTTTGAGATTATGTCATCAACAACTTTATACTGTGTGCTTTGTGCAAAATTTCGGTGCCGCTCACTTTCAAGATGCTGCAATCAAGAAAAAACATGAAATAAATCTAATATTACAGATATGAACATGCAAGTCAACAGTACAACAAGGAGCAAGTAAATATCATTATTTTACTACCAGCATCTCTAAGACATGAATTACTGGTGCCTTCAGTTATTAGAGATAGGTTTTAAATCTTAATTGCTGCTTCTAACATGGGAAAAAAACCTAATTTGCTGGTTATTCAGAAAAAATACTTTAAAATAAAAAAAATATAGAGAAATCTCTGGTGATACCACATTAAAGAGATATGATGGTATCAAAGCATATACTTGACATTTCACATACTGTTTGCAGATCTTCATATTTCTTCCCACAACATTCACAATATCCTCTCTTTTTTTTGTCCTTCTGAGGAAACTGAGCAGGCATTCCACAATCCTTGTCACTGTTTATTTTGTTTCTGTTAAGAGAATATTAACGAGTCTTAAACATGGAACTGAGTGCTCAACTTGTCCCTCACAGTATGTTTACTCTTTCTTAAACATCCCCCCCCCCAAAACAATCCTTTATTTCTCCTTAAACTATTTACATTATTTTAGTCAATGTTTAAAAAAAATGAAGAATTATGCACAATTTAAAATCAGACAAAAAAACCCCAGAAACATTTACTGCAAGAAGACAGGCAGACCCAGTGGAAAGATATGTACACACAGAACATCCTGGTTAGTATAGATGTACTACTATCACTAACTCCAAATAAATAATAGAAAAAATTATTGCTAAATAAATAAAAATCAAAGGACATTTAGAAGTCTCTGTGAACAGCTGATAACTAGAAACAGCAAAAAAAAAGATTTTAACATCACTGTTGGTTATACATATTTTTGACTATGCTGACCAAATGCCATTTTGTCCTGTTTTTCTATGTAAAGGCTAAGTGGGAATGCCAAAAAATGAACCTAAAGTTCTTCCTGGACATTAAAATGTGAAGAGGTTTTCAACAGCTGCTCCATGATCTTCAGAATCTTCATCTGGGAAGAGTTACTGCTTGATGCAGTCCACTACTAAACTACTTAAAGTTGATATGCCAGCAGTAAAGCAAAGTCATCAATCTCTATTTCCTTTTTACTCTGAAGGAATAGTTCCATCTCCCTTTTTACCAAGTATCTGCATAGATGTGAACTCAGGACTTTACCTCTAAAAATCTGTCTTGCAAAATCTCTAGCTTACAAAGCACAGCAATGCATTGTTAACACCCTGCCCCAGCAGTTCTTGGGTTCCCCAGGACAGGGAACTCTCGTGTGTGCTTTAATTGTTACACCAGCCTTCACACTTCCCTCTGGAAAACACTAACACTCACAGAGAACCAGTAAAGCGGGGAAGGAGCAATAGAATGGATCACCTGAAGACTGAACAAGTCTGCAGGTCTTGCCCAATGCAGAAGCAATTAGAACTAACAATTTTTCTTCAACAAGTTCTTCTCCCAGGTAAAGACAAAACAAGTGAACCTTCCCCTCCTTCTCTCTCTCCCAAAACTGACATTGGTCACATTCACCTGCTAAGTATGAAACATTTTCCCACCTCAACATCTCTTTGGTATGTGCCCATCTGAAATATTAATTAGGAATATTGATTCAAATATAAATCCTGAAATTTTCACTATTTCATATTCCTCAATCCATCTAAACCAAAACTGCCTTTTTATTTTTTTAATGCTTTAAAAAGAATGGGTCTTTCCAACATTCTCTGAAGAGACCCAATCAGAAATTGCCTTATTAATTCAGGAACCCCTGCAACATATGTTGTTTGCCTTTTCATACTGCTACCTTCCTTGCAATTAAAGAAAAAAAAAGGCATCATGGCAATATCAGTTGAAACCTCTAGCACTGTATTACAGTCAAGACTGCACAGAACTGTGGAGAAGCCACTTCATAAAGAAAACAGGTACCCCAGCTAAGGAAGTCTGCAGCCCCACGGACAGAAAAACAGCAAAAATACAGAAAGTTCCACATAGAGCAAGGCTACCCGTCACCTAATTATATTTATAGTCTCACACGAATCAATTTTAGAAGTCATTTAAAATAGCTAGGTAGAAAAAAAATTTTAAAACCAACACTGATTCACAACAAACAGTTAATTAAGACTCTTAAATAGTTTCAAATCATAAAATTGATTTGCTGAAATACTAACCGCATCTGTAGCACTCAAATAGAGCCTGAATGCCAAAGTGTATCACACAAACACTGTAAAGCCAGCTGCAATTCTACTGGGCAGCTGGCATCCACTTTTCATCTCTGAAGAATTGAAGCAGTGTTAGCAGTCTGATTTCTATGAATTATCAACAATATACACCCTTTGTCAATAACAGTTAGGCACTGTGATTGAATATCACTGCTTTAATAAATTCAGCTATTTGTTTCAGCACTATATGAACAAATACAAAAGAAGTCTTAAGAAACCCACTTCTTGTGAAATACTTACTGAACAGCATCCAAGATGAGGACAAAGAAGAAACCAGTGGCAGAAAGGAAAAAGATATCTTAGGCTGAGCCAGAGTGAAAGGAGAAGGCCACATTTTTGGATGTATGCATCTGTATGCCCAGAAAAAGGACTAAAGACAGGATAAAGAGGGCACAGATAGAGAGACAGACACCAACAGTGTAGTAAATACATCACATGAGACATGGCTAATAGTATTAAATAGCACAGAAAATTAGAAGATGAGCAATTATTTTAGAACACAATTAGTGATGGAATAATTCAGAGAATGCTCTCCTCTACCCACACCTCAATAAAATAAAGTTTTCAACAAACCTTTCCTTAGACTGAGTTTGCTTTTGACCAGAAGTATACTTCTTATCCACCTCAAATGGACTATATGGCTTTGGAACACAATAGTTCAGAAATGGAAAACTCAGTAACTGCAGGTAAAATGGTCGGTACTGGCTGTATGAACAGAAAACAAGCACATGAGAACCTTCAAAAATGTAAAAAAGGCTTCATTGCATACATTACCCCAGGTCCAAAATCCTAAAAAAGTCTCTTTTACATATGACATAGACAAAATGCTAAGCAGATAAATATCTTACAACAAGTCATTCATTTTTTCCTTGATACTTTCCTTCAGTTTCTATAGCATTCTTACACATTCCTTAAGAAATGACTTGTGTGCCTGTTAGTTGTTTTGAGTTGGGTAACCAATAAACCCAAGAACAATTTGGACAACAGTGCATTTGTGCTCCTGAGAAGTAGCTACAGCAGCTCTCGACATCCAATACTTTATCATTTTATTAAAAAATTAAAAACCAATTCACCATTCAAAATATAAAAAATGACATTTTCATTTTTCAGAAAAATAATATTCCTGTACACCACTACACTTTCAGAGATACCAGAACTAGCAACCATATCACTGCTCTGAATAGATTAAGAACTTCTAAAATAAGACATGTCAAAAGTTCACATACTGAATAATCAGTTGACAGAAAGGCTGATGACAGAATTCAGTCTGATTTTTTCTCCACATTACTATTATAAACTACCTAGGCAAAACTACAAGAGCAAGTCTGGAAAACATGATGACAATAGGGAAGCATCACCTTCTGCTTCTAAACTGTTAGTTATGTTGCATTAATGTTTAAAAAATTATGTTACATAAATATTTAGAAGTGTTTCAAGTGTTTAGTACTCCACTACATTGTGAAATTCACATATATTTATATATGAATTTCGTATCCTTACAACTCTGTCAGTCCAATCTCCCCACTGTCCCCGTGTCCCTCATACCTATTGCACCAACTCACAGTGTACAACCAGGTTTAGATCTCTGCTTTCCAATTCAGGAGTGTCAGAGAAATCAGGTGAAAGATTTCAGCGCTTATAAACAACACCATCACTCAGAAGTTAGGAATTTAAAGGTGTAAATTACGCTGTGCAGAACCAAACTTTTTTTACAATTCATTGTTCTCTCAACTTCTGGCTAACCAGCATTTTTTTACACAACAAAGACTGACTAATTACAGGACCAGAAATATATGAAATTTTTCAAGGTTAAAGTATCAAATCTCATGCTATGTGGATATTGAAAGCAGATTAATAGTTTGTAATTTTCCTTTTTAAAAGAAATGATTGAACAGGAAATGAAACCTAATTTCAATTAATTATTTTAACTGATAACATCTCTTTCCTTACATCTAAAGGGTCTCAGCAGGAGATTAATGTAATTGAGTTGGAACTGCAGAAGTGGAATTCAGTATGCTAAGTTTTATCTGTCTTTTGGACTACAGGACTTGGATCTAAGGAAAGATGTAAAGGTTTAGGATTCCCTTTTATTCCTTGATAGGAAGCAACCCAAAGAACCCACTCATGACCTACAAAGATGGAGTTACCTGTTAACTTGCCACTTCCATCGCCTACTGCAAATATTCCCTACTATACTACCACTTGCTCAATCTCATTTGGTGGCTAAAGACATTTGTATGTCATTTTAAGAGGGCAGTACACTTGACATCTGAAGTAAGGAAGTTGGAAGGAATTGAGATTTAAGAACACACTTCTTCAAGTAATTCTGAACTACTCAGTTTGAGAATCACATTAGTAAATGCATGAAGAGAACACTTACCGACTCCTGTCTTCCACTCTGATAAATGGACTTTTCAGTCTACCTGCTCGAAGGGGGAGAAAAGGAAATTAATAGAGAATTTGTTTTCATCATTTATCAGTTGCCCCAGTAGCTTAATAAACAAGCAGACTTTATTTTAGAACTCATTATGTACAGGTTTTGACAAAGTCCTGACTTCCACAAAATTTCTCTACCTGCTTCTCTTGGACATGCAAATTGGCATACAGCACCACATGTGACCACAGGAGAAATGCAGCACATTTTTAAGCATTCAGAAAATAAGTCAAGCCAGAAACCTCTACAGCTGTTGAAGTACTTACTTTTTGACTTTGGAGCAGTAACGTGTTTTCCCTATTGAAAAAAGAGAGATAGTGTAAAATCCCTGTGAGTACTATTGTGCACTGTACTTAAAAGATTTAGCTGTAGATAATTTAAGTTATGAGAGTCTCCCTGTGTCAATCACGACTTCATGTGAAGTCATGATGAATTTTTCAGGAAACTAAGCTTATTAGTACTTTGAAACAAGGCAACATGTTTCCCAAATAAATATTTCTTTTTACACTGAAAAAAAGAAATGCACTCCTTCAGATGCCTCAATTTATTTTTTCTAAAAGCAAATCTAAAAAAAGAATCCCAGAAAGGTAAATCATACACTTACTATTTCTACCCTGAAAATACCTTGCCATGGTTGAAAGTTCAGTCTTTAATAGAGATAACATTTTCACAACACTTTGTAAATCCTAATTAACTGCAAGCTGCAAAATGCCACCAAAACCTTGTAGAACAGCAAGTATCTCCAGTTAAAACAATTCATTTGAATGGATTTACACAGGCTGTGTCTTTCATTATTTTTATCAATGAAGACTAAAATCCAGAGGAATATTTTGTCTTCAGAAAACAAGTGAAGTCTACAATCAAGCATCAGCTGTTAAATGTAATTGATTCCAGTATAAGTACAAACTCATTTCATACTATTTGCCAAAAAACCTCACCCATTATCCACAAACACAGTGATGACCTGGCACAGGATTTTATGTGGCCTCAAGAATCAGACAATGTTACATTCCAAAACAACATGACACACGCTGCGTAGTTTGGTTCTGTTTATCTATCAGGCCCCATGGCTAATCTAGCCAATTGTGCAAATTACAGAGCAACTGCAGATGGAGCACACAAGACCTACAAGCTTTAATGCCTCACTACATCACAGACTAAACACCTGAGAAAAGGGCATTTTCACACACCAACTCCACATACATGGCAAAATAGCTTCAAGATGCTTTATGCTCATTCTCTATGAAGGAAGAGTTGCAGATTCCTTAGAGAGACAGCTCCTCCAGGAAAAATAACTATGATTTTTCAAAATGGCCCATCACAATGAAAGAACTTCTAATCACTGTCACAGGGAAAATTATACGTGGCAATGTAGCTGTCATATACATCATACGAAAACAACAATACATTTTATTAATTACTTTTGAGGCAGGCAGAACGGAAAATTTAGACAGTCCAGCACTTCTAACTCTTAGATATCTTTTGCAGGAGCACAGGTCTAGACACTATGGAATCAATGCTAATATTAAAGTTATTTTTAAGTAATACTTCGCATTTTCAAAGGTGGTTTCTAAATCAATTCACAAGACATACCAGTCTGTGAAAAACTGAAAATGAGCAATACCTTCATTAAAATAAACCTGACAACCTTCACTGTACACAGTTCTTAGTGTACTTAGTACTTAGAGTTTTCATATGTTAATGAAACAAATGGCATTTTTATAAATGGCAGAAAGGCACTTACCACATCTTTAGAAGAACTGCCTGCTCTTTTGACTAGATAGAGCTCCCTTTTCTTTTGTTCAATGCAATTCTTAACATCTGGGAAAAAGTGGAAGAATTATACTCAGTTGACTAAATTTTGTATGTTTGACATAACTTTTTAATATTTCCAATTCAACAAAAGAACAGTTAAATGAATGTTACACATTTTGATTTAACAAAAACATTTACCATCAATATGAAGTATCTTCACTCCCCAACTCAAAGCATTGGACAGTATACTACCAGAAGGGATTAAGTCCTGCAAGCAATAAATTATATTAATAATCTTAAACAATACATAGTAATTACTTAAAATAATTAAAATATAACATGTAATATGAAAGCTGAGATTAAAATGCAGATGCTTTGCCAAAAGAATACTCTCCCAGACTCTTCTTCTGTCTGTCTCTGTATTACAGCACCTCACCATCAAAAGAATGCATTTAACCTTCAGAAAACCAAAACTCTTTTTTATGGTCACATTTTATAGAAAGATTTGAAGACAGTGAATTTATGCATTGACTTCATGAGCACCTCTCAAATGCTAGTTATATTAGCCATCCTGACAAATTTTACTGCTTGTCCTAAGACTCCAAAACTTTCAATTCTTCAGGAAGTACCCAGAAAACACATCTGACACTTCACTTAGGGCAATCTCTAAACTTCTGCCTGAGCATTCCGTGACTGACTTCTCTCTAAAACCACTAAGACTGTTTTTGCTACTGCTTGTTTTTTAGAAAAACAAACCACCAAGGTTCTGAAGCACAAGTTTGTTGATTATTTGGCTTACCTGTTCTTTTATTGCTTTTTCAACCAAGGACTTTCCTCTGCTCATACGAACCTACATTAAAACAGAAACACATTTGTAGCGAAGAGGTAATTTACATTGCTCTTAACAAATACATGCATTAGCTATGAGGGTCTCCTTTTGTTCATCCCACTGCTAATTTATCAGTAAAGTGTATCTTTCTCACAGAATTACAATTTATACAGTCAAAGGAAAAAAGCCCAAAACAAAAAAAAAAAAACCCAAGAAGCAATCATTTTCAGCCAAAAAAGACCACTGCAATGTTAGTGCTGGGACAAAGCAGATGGTGGGAATAAGCAGTCAGTGACACACACCAAAAGACGGGCTTGTGAAAATTATAATCATGAATATAATCATAGCCTCTGTCTTATCCCCTGCTTTTCTATGGCCAGTGCATGTCCTTTTTCTACTTTTTGCTGTTTATTCATAATGAGCTGCCTTTGCCTATCCAGACTGTTTGCAAAATGAGGTGACCTCACCTATGCGACACCAAGGCCAGCCTGCAGCCTGCTCATGTTTCAAACTAAGCACCATATACATAGTACAGCTAATTATTTTCAACTGTATTTTGAAAGGACACAACTCTTGCTCATGTAAGTAACTTCACATAAACCTGCATAAATTCAGCTACTAAGTGTTGCAGTTAATGTGAACCTCTAAGAAAGAGCTCAGAAAATCTTAATGTTCACAAAGCTCAATTTTAATTATTTCCTACTACCAACAGGGTGTGTTTCTGCAGATATCAGCATTAACAACATCAAATCAGCCAGACTTGAACAGGCTGTGTTGCTAAAGAGACAGGAATCACTGGATGTCATCACATGCCTGATCCAGCTGCCAAACACAACATTAATGTTTTAACTCAGACATACTACATTAGAACATATTTTAGTGTACTCTGCTTATTTGCAAAAATGGACCCTTTTTAAAATTAGTTACAAAAATTTTGCTGAATTAGTTCAAGTTTAACAAGTTAAGTTTAACAAGTTAGCCTGAATAAATGTAAAAGAATGTTTGAAAGAAAAACCCTTATTCACCCCAGGAAACTGCAGCCACCTTTAGGAAACAAAATAGGAGACAAACTGTAAGAGCATATCCCATGGATTGCACTTAACCTGCAGTACTATCACTAAGAAACTTACTGTGTCTACTATCTTAAATGAGCTTCCATCATGTCGATCTTTTCGGCTGCTAGGATGAGGTGAACCATTCCCTCCATTAGGTGCAGACTCTGGACTAGGAACAGGAGAAATCTGGCCAAGAGCTGATGCAAATTTTGCCTCCTTTTTATTAGTCACCAGATAGTTGATATCTTTACTAAGAAAACTCTCCACTCTCTAAATATAAAGATAAAAACCAAATAATTATTTCAGGACAATAGATCAGTAACTCAATTTTACATTGAATATTTTAAGGGAAAGTGATAAAACTTTCAAACAATTAAGTTCAAAAACACTGAGTTAACAAGAAAATATTTTCTAAATATCTGTATTGGATGACCATGACAATTAAGTTGTACTAGCAACTTACCAGTCACAAATTCTAATTTCAATATCTTAATTTTGTAATCATTATCAAAAGAGCTTTGCTTTGTTTATTACGATTTTTTACTATCTACCTGAAATACTTTCCAATTACAAGAATGCAAACATGACATTAAGGAATAACAGACTAATTCAAGGAAAGCAATTCTCTCTAATTTTATGTATCAGAAATTACACAACAGAAGTGTTCAGCTAAACTTAAAGGCAGGTGTTTGCAAATGTAATTTACAGTCTGCAAGAAGCTATACATTTACTGAGCTCAGAACCACCAGAAAAACTAAAATTCAGGATAGCTACCTGTTTCAGACCTACAGTTTTCACAAATTTTCTCAAAAAAGTAAAGTCTTAAGTAGATTCATATTCTCATACTCAGCAATATAAAAATGTGGCCATTCTGCATTTACTCTCCTCCATTTTGCTCCTTCAGTCTTTCACTGCCAGCTACAGTGTGTTTAACAGCTATCTACCTTGTCATTTCATGTCAGACTGTACAGTTTGAGGTATTTTCCTTTTTTCCACTAATCCGTGTGGAAAGCACAAATCACACAGAAACTGTGCCTTTCGATTCTGCTCTGTGTATCTTTTACAGAAACGGGATATTCAGAGAGGCACTTTTAAGTGCACTCCACACAAGTGTCAATGGAACATGTGGTAACTGATCATCAGCACCTCAGGCTGAGGCACTGACTCCTCACAATAAGCCAAAACCCCTCCCCTCTCAGTCTCTGAGTTTTGACCTTACTTTTTAGATATGAATTCCTAAAATTCTAGTTTAGAGAGAAAAACAAACGACAGCATGCACTTATTTGAGGTTAAACACGTAAAACAACGCACTTAACTCAAAACCGTGTTCTTGCTATTCCTTACACTATGATTTCAGACAGCACCTTGATTTACAAGCACCAATTTTATAAAGCTGCTCAGTGTTCCTCTGAGGTCAAAGAAGAATTGCCAAAGCAGCGTTCAGAACAGCTAGCAATCTAAGCAGATCCCTTCTGCCTCTGCCTAAAAGGTGTTTAGTAATACACACGATGCAATTAATGTTATTATTATATCCTGTACTTCCTTCTGTGTGGAAGAGCTCCTTCCACACAGAAAGGAGAACTAGGAAAAAATTAGTAAGACGCTTATAAAATGTATTATTTAAGTAAGAGTATTCAATAACACTAAGATACTCTGTGCAAAAAGTAGTTAGTGAAGTTACTGACTTACAGAAAACATATACAAAACTCTTCCTTTAATCTCTTTCAGGTTCAGCTGAACACTGTTAGTTGTAACATGCAAACATGTCCATATAGTCAGAAGCAGCAGATGGAATAGCACCCCAAACAATGAAAGCTAATAAATTTGGATAATATTTTGAGCCAGGTGAATAATCAACTGAAAACAAAACTTCCTAATAAGAACTTTTGTTCCAATCAGTAAAGCAGCTTCTCTTGAAAATCCACAGAATAATTTGTTGATAAGCTCATTGTTTATAGTAAAGTTTAAGACAAACACAGGAAAATAAGGCCCCATCTTAGAAAACTACAAATATTAAAATGCTGTTACAAAGGACACAAAAAAGGCATTCCACATGTGCACGTTTCTTTCTAGGTTCGTACAAGTCTCTATTATTAACCTACCCCTCCCAGCTCTTTGAGGTCCTTTCCCAACTTTTCAGAGATCACATTTGATGGGATATCGAGGTAAAACACCTTCCCAGTGAGTGGCTTAAATTTGAGTTTCTCTGGTTTTCCTGTGTCTTTTTTCACATTCTTCAGGGAAGATCTTATCTTTTCTGGTTTTGCTTGTATTTCGTCTGCTGGGGGGGGAAAAAAAGGCAATTTAAACAGAACTAGACTTTGGTTTTCTTTTCAAAAGGAAAAATTCCTAAATTATGGAAATGAATGGAGCAAGTTTCCATAGAACGGCTTGGGCTGGCAGGGACCTTAGAGATTATCTAGTTTCAACCTCCATGCCATAAGCACGGACACCTTTCACTAGACCACGTTGCTCAAAGCACAATTCAAGGTATGGGTTTTACACTGGTTTTTCTTCCTTACTGACTTACTCCTAGTTGCTTCTCTTCTGGAGAAGCTCAAGACAATGAGAGCTGCCACAGGAAGTGAGCAGGCCTCTTCTGGAGACAAAAAAGCAACATGCAAAGCAGTCCCTCTGTTAAGCATTCCTTCCCTCCCTGAAACAGTCTCAGTAAAGGGAGCAGAACCACTAATGCTGCAAAACCTTCTAAGGAAGGTTTATGAGCGCACTAAACAACGCAGGAACAGCAGTCAGTTTTGTAGGATCTGGAAGATAAAAAAGCCTAGAGAAATATGGACATGAGGAGACATAAACTGGTGTAACTGATCCAGAATCTAAACAGAAAAGCAAGGGTCTCTCGCAAAGGGGGTGCGTTCTCACACCCTGGGCCTAAGGTGCCCTCCATACAAACACCAGCGAAGCCTTGCCCGGGGGGAGCAGCTCGCCCAGCGCCATGTCCCACACACCAGGGACACGCTTTGGCGTTTCACTCCCCACCCCACGCAAAGGCCCTTCCAGTTGCCCCCTGCCCGCAGCGCCAGCCCGAGGGCAGCTCGGGCCCGACCCCGGCACGGGGCGGCTGCGGCGCCTCACAGCCCCAGCCGGGCTGGCGGCACCGGCTAAGAAAGGCCTGACCGACGGCGGCGGCTCCCCGCGCTGCCCGCAGCCCCCGCCGCTTACGGGAACGCGCTCCTTTGTCGGCGGCCTCGGCAGCGCTCGGCTTCATCTTCCCGCGGAGTCACATCGTGCTCTGCTCCGCCGGCACCCGATCGGCACGGCCGCTCCACGCCCGCCTTCCCGCCTCCGCCACAGCGGCCCCTGCGCCCTCACCAACGGCCCGCGCGGCCCGGCCCCTCCCGCCGAGGGCGGGCGGGAGGACGGGAGGGAGGGGAAAGAGGGGAAGGAGGGGAAGGAGGAGAGGCAGGGGAAGGAGGCCGCGGGAGGCCTTGGCTCGGGAGGCGGGGTAGGGGTGGCAGCGTTCCCCTCTCCTCGCCACAGCCCGGGCTGTGCTTGAGTGGCGGAGACCTTTGCCCCCGGCGGGCGCAGCCGATAAATGGGTATGTACGCAATTCTGGGCAACGGTCCCGTTCTGAGTGAAAGATACATGGAAAATAGACAATACCCCCACCCACTGTTAGCACCTGAGAGGCCAGAGTTGGTTTGTGCAACTTAATCTTTTTTATCTAACTTGAAACGTAGTGAAAAT
Organism: Prinia subflava; assembly: GCF_021018805.1. Lineage (NCBI taxonomy): Eukaryota > Metazoa > Chordata > Aves > Passeriformes > Cisticolidae > Prinia > Prinia subflava. The sequence continues at coordinate 132,576,740 of NC_086247.1, forward strand.
AACAAAACATTCTTATAGAGCCAATGAAAAGCTTAGATCAATGTCTCTAATAAAGTTCGGGCTGCACTTCAGCACAGTGGTGCATTTTGAAAGAGACACCTCTATTTCTGAAGCATTTTTGCTATCTTCTCCTGTCCTGCCTAGTTGCAGATATTGTGAATGCATTCCTAAATTGCTGTGACAGTGCCTAAGCAGGATTTGTTCAAGGAATTAACATTTGATGGTGGCATTATTAGTGGTTAGTCCCTGCCTGTTACGCGAGGAGCATGCCAGGGTGCACAGGCATCACCCGCAGGCTGTGCCTGGATCAGCCGGCAGAACTTTCTGGGCTCTCCAGGAGAGATGGGAGCAAGAGATGGGTCAGTTCTTCTGCAGTGCTTCAGTGTAGGGGCCACAGGCTGGGAGTTTATCTTTGTAAAGATTATTTGCATGTTCTTAAACACTTCGCTGCAATTAAAGGTAATACGTGTTAAACATTAATGTGGTTTGCAAGAGCATACAAATGTAATTCATGCAAGAAGGATTTTGAAGATTTATTGTCTTTAGAAAACTTATTTGCAAAACATGGCTCAAATACTCTCAAATAATCTCAAAAATTACCGAGATGCAGAAAAGTAATATTGCTGGTTCTACATAACTTAGTAATGAGAATTGAAAATATTTATCCCTTGACTTTTTTCCTGCAAATTTTGAGCATAGTCTTACAATATGTTTTTCTGTTCCTCAACAGGTTTTTTTTCTCCGGGGATAAAGCCATGGCTGAAATAAGTAATATGAACATACAAAAACTAACCATTGTTCAGCAAGCAATAGCCTCTTGTTGTGGAGCTATAATTACATCATTATTTGGTAAGGCAAACTATGAAGCTGGTTGCAGAGGGAATCTTACAGAGTGATTACTCTTCAGTTTGACTCAGCATGATGTCTGCTTATGTGTGTTTCCACTACTATGTTCAACAAAAATATTTTTTGATAATTTTCTCTTTTTTGTTGTCTTTTAAAAGAAATATTGAAATATTTTGTGTCCCTGATAATCTTTATTTCTGAACATAAGAATAATATTTACTAGCTTTGAATTTCCGTTTCTTTTTTGTTCTGTTTGGTGCAGTTATTCATTGCTTTCTGTTGAGAAGAAACAAAATTATTAATAAAAATTAGTTTCCCTATTTCCTGCTGCTTCAAAAATATTTTAGATAAAAGTCTGCTTTACAGTACAACACACAAATCCTACGAGGCTGGTCCTAGTGAGGTGTAGTAATAACAATTGTTCCCTGATGTCTTACCCTGTCAAACACTTTTATTGTTGGATTTGGTTTGTTTGGTTTGTTTTTTCTTTTTCCTTTTTTTTTTTTTCCCCTAAACATTGCTTTTAAGGATACATTTTGTTACTCTGTTAAACTTCTGGATAGTAGATAGATTTCATCTTCTGCTTCTCATTCAGGCATGTTACTCAGGACCTCCTTCCCCATGCATACCTAAGGAGGCATTGGTTGGTTACATTCAGCACTTCAAGTCTCTTGGAATTCTACAAGCTCATTAGCTCATACTTTGTGCTTCTGTTGCTTTTTGTTTTAAGATAGCCTTTAGCTGTGACTTTGGTTTTAATGTCGATTAAGCTGCAGGGAAATGTGCAATTTTCTAAGCATGATTTCCCTTCACAAAAATCTCCAAATGTTTACAGAATAGGATCTTACCAGGAACATGTCAAATTCATGGTCTTTTTGTTCTGTTTCACTATGTGTCCTGTACATCAGACATGTGGAATTCCAAAGATGGATTTCAATTGTGTGTGCATACCCACAATTGTAGTACAGGGTACGGTGTTGGTGCTCAGAAGGGGTGTAGGAGACTGGCTTCTGTCTGAAGGGCCAGCCTGAGATGAGCTAGAATAGCACGAGTGGCTGAAATGCTACTAGATGGTGAATTTTAAGCAATTTAGTTGAACTTTAGGAGTGACGTTTTGGTCCCTACATTGAGATGCTGAAGTGTGAGCCAAATATTCAACCACCTGTTAGTGAACTGAGAGACAGCAGCAGAGGATTAAGGTGTGACTGCATTGCCTGAGCTCAGGAGTGTCTTCAGCGAGACACAGACCAGAGTGTTTGACTTTAGCTGACACTTGGTGAGTAAGGTTGTGGGTCTTGTGTCATTTCTGTCAACTGTGTAGGTATTTTGGATACCTTAGAGACTCAGATGGGACCAGCTGCTTATATGCAGGCAACTGAATCAAGTCCTCAGCCAATACAATCAGAGGAAGGTGGTCCAGCTGCCCAGCCACTGCAGTGTTCAGCATGTCTCAGCCTGTGGTAGTTGTACGGGCTGCAGTGGAAGCAGTGAAATGTTCACTAAACCTTCACTTACTTTTCAAGAACCCCAGTGTTTTACATATTGGCTACATGCAGCAAAAAGGAAAAGTACATCAAGAATTTAACTTTTTTTTTTGAAAGTTGTATTATGGTCAGTTTATTGAAAAAGAACAAACACATGAAGAATCCTGTGCTATTTTATGTGCCAGAGGCCAAAATTTGATTTTGTATGCCTTGTGGCATGCTACTTATAAAAGGGTAGCAGCAGAAAATTATATATCAAGTTTTAGCAATTTCCAACAACATGACACAGTGGTTTGTGAATGAGCTTTGTGTATCTCTAGTATTTCATGCCTATGCAATGTTACAACAGTGTTAGTAAATTAGAAAAGATAGATTTGATGTTTTGCAAACCATACAGGGTGTGTAGTTCTCTTTTGTCTCTGATAACATCGTCTCTGTCTGCTAACATTCCTTTTCTCTCTGCCTGAGAACATTGTAAAAACTGTTAGGTTTTTTTCTTTTCCCCCTCTGGAAACAAAAAAAAGGGTTCTAGAAGTTAATGATAAGGTATCTGTAAACTACATTTTCAGGGCATCCAGGGTGTTTCTAAATGACTTCTGTTTCATTTTAGTAACTCCTTTTGATGTTATCAAAACTCGACTGCAAGCCCAAAACAATCCATTCCCTAAAGGTAAACAAACCAACGTGGTGTAATGGGGGACAGTTTGCTTTTTGCTCTTGTATTTAGCTGAAAATTGTCATAATGCTATGCTCAGGTGCAGAATGTTTGAATTTGTTTCTCCAGTATAACTGGGGGGGAAATAGCAACGCACCAGTATATACTGAACAGACACAATAGAAAAAAAAATCCAATACATCCATACCATTTAAACAGGCTTTTTTTTCTGTCTTAATATATTCATTATGGCAGAAGGTACAACTAATACTGAGTTGAATCAAACAATAAAAAGCTGTTACTAAATTAATAAATGTTTCATCAGAGGGCTTAGGTGGTCAGGATGTTATATCAAAGTTCATCTCCTCCAGAATCCAGATATTTTGGAAATGGAGAAGTCTTAACAAGTCACTTGCCACTTGGGTTCTAAACAGATGAAGATATTGTGCTCTCAAATATGTGCTAATGTTTCCTACTATTTATTTGTACTTAGTAAATGAGATTTAAAAGGAAAGATGATGACTTGTTTCGCATATTGAATGTGGAGGTGAGTATTTACAGTCACACTCACAAATTAAATTAGGAAAAATACTTGTACCTTCTATCCTGATTTTGATTAAGTTCTAAATCCTTCAGAAATCTGCAAATGTGAAGCCTAAAGTATGTTTTCGTAATGGCAATAATATTTTATCAAACAGGTTGAAAGTACATGATGTAGAAGAAATGAAAAACAAATGGATAGGATGATCTAGTATTAATACAGACCAAGATAAGAAATAATAATAATAATACTACAGATAAAATTATTACCTCCACTTGAAGTTGATGCTGAGGCTACTTAATAAAAGATTTAAAAGTCTGAAAGATGTTCACAGTTATATACAGTAGTGACGTTCAGGTCTTGTGTTTAGTTTTACCTTTCAGCAGCTGGTGGTATAACCTAAACGTGTCTCTTAGAGCCATGTGAAGGCAGTACCATTTAGCTGAGCAGTCTGAGTGGTACATTTGTACCGTCTCTTTCCTTTGACCTAATTTGTCATTACTGACTTACCAAAATTATTTTGCCCCTTTGTGTCAAACCAGAGATAAATCTATGTTGCCATTATATCCAATTTGAAATTGCTGCTGCTTAAAAACTGCTTAAAGCCGCTTAAAAGCTGCTTTAATCTTACAAGCATTAACTATATTCTTACACACCATTTTATTAGGCAAGTGTTTTGGATACTCCAGTGGCCATACAGATCATGTATATGTTTGTGAGAATGGGGACAGCAAAGCATGGTATAAAAAACCTGGGCATTTCAAAGGGACATTGGTAAGAACATTTTTCATGTATATAAATCTGTGCATTTTTAAGTAGCATACTGTAACATTTTCAGGTTTTTGCAGGTTCTGCTGGAATGTGTTATCATTGGAGAGGGTCTTCATGTGGTTATGCTGCAGACATGATATTGGTTACAGTGCTGATTGATTATACCTTCTACTCTCTGCAATAAAATACATTTTCCTTCCTTAAGATGAACAAGGAGGCAGCTGCACAGCTCTCCTCACAGGTTTATGGCTTTATGATTTAATTTTTCCAATTTCCCCACATATTGGCAATAGTTGCTAATTGCAGGTAATAATTTTCTCTTACCTGCTTATAGCTCTTGTGCCCACACATCTCCCAGCATGCTCCTGAGCTGAACTAATGGTGCAGACAGTGCTTAAAGTTACGTTCACGTGTCAAGTTCTCTATCCATTGAGACTGTAGGACTACCATTTTACCAGACTTGGTAAAATTTACCAGACTAGCAATTTACCAGACATTGAAACAGCCTTGCTGGCACATACTGTCATGCTGGTTCATTAGTCAAATTTTTTTGACTCTGCCATGAAATTAAACCTATGATCAAGAATTTTTCAGAATGAAAATCTTGAGAATGGGATGTTAATGCAAAGGTGTCTTCAGCAGTTTTACAGGTTTTTTTTAACTAATAACTTTATAAGTGTGATTTTTTTTCAGTTAGCTCTATGTCATTTTAAAAAGCTACTTAGTTTTCTATTTCATATGTATGTATGCCTGCTTTTGCCATAACAAGGTGATTCTTAAAGAAGAATGACTATCATATAATTTTATCTTCTCTTTTTTTATAATGAGTCCTATCTTTTATCTATACCTTCCTGTTCTGTAAATTTGGTGAAGCTGGGTTATAAATGTATTAACTAGCTAGTATAAAAGTGGTTTTTTTGTTAAACCATGTTAGGACCTCTAGGGATTCTTGGCTTCTTTTTAAAGCTGGTCAGGTTTGTTGTAATAAACCATTTCTTTGTTTTTCCCATTCAGTGTTTTACCTCACAGGATTAGTCCATCAAGGCTGTCTCCTCTAAAGCTATTTGCTTTTTTCTTCCTCTAAGTCCTTTCTGTGGTCTGCCAGATTCTCTATCTTTCGAGGCCCTGTGATAATGTCTCGTCTTAGGTGTATTCTGATCCATTGAATCTCAACCTCTTCCCCAAGATGTTTTAAGAAAATGAGGTATCCTCATTACGTTACAAAGTTCATGTTTTGCTTGTAATTTCAGTTGAATGATCTTCAAGGTTTAGTGTTGCTCTGCTGTCAGTCTCCTGGGAATATACAGGACAGCTGTAATAATGATTTCAAGCCTGTATATGGTGTAGTGTCTATACATTGCATGTATGGGGTCACGTTGTCAGAGGAAGGTAGTATTGAAGAATCTTTGAGAACTAGTTGCTATTTCATGCTTAGAAACTCTGCTACATATTGAAAAAGTATTTTAGTGGATTTTTTTAGGAAGTTTCCACAAGTTGCTGCAATGCCATATTAGTTCTGAAAATAGTTACTGACAAGGCTGACAGTCACTAATAAACACTCTGTACTTTGGCTTTTTAAAGATGGAAGGAAATTCTTAATTTCAGTCATACAAATTATTCTGTTCAGCTCAGTGGAACTGTTTGCATGACCAAGTGTGATAACTTATGTAAGCAGTAACAAAATTGGGATCTTACAATGATAAGCCATTTTAGATGCATACTTTTAAAAAGTACAAGTTTACATTAGTTTTGTGTTCTGCCAGCTAAAATATATTACTACAAAACTTTGTAGCTAACTATTGCTCTTTGCCTGGTTATATTTTTAGGATGCATTTGTGAAAATTATTCGAATAGAGGGAGTTAAGTCACTGTGGAGTGGGCTTGTCCCAACACTGTAAGTTGAAGGGTTTTTTACATAACATGCTGTAAGTTACTGTTAAAAAAGTTACTTAATTATTTTTAAATTATTCTGCTTATTTCTTGGTTATTTGTAGAATGTGGTCGATTCTGAAGTTACAGACTGATCAGTTCGATCAGAAATGTCTATGGACAGTATAATTTTTGCCACATTTTAGAATTTCCTGATACATTCTCAGTAGCTAAGCAGGATCAATAGACTTCTCATTCTGCTTTTTGTTGTTGTTGTTTTACTTTAACCATTCCTTTGATAGAATCATTGGATCACAGGATCACACCTGATCACTGGAGAGGGCCAGTGTTTGACACCTTCTTGTTGTTTTATCTTGTTACTTAATGACTTGCTATCAGCAGCTCAGCTGTTCCCAGACATTCTGGTGTTGCACCTCATTACCTCACTTAATTTTTGTAATCATCTTCTTTATTTCAAAGAATTTTGGGGTTTTATTCTATCTGGATAAACAGATAATTCATTTTCTCTCTACAAGAGCAATTCACATATTGAAACATTGCAATAAGATCTCTTCCTGGTCTTCTCTTTAGGCCTAACAGCCCCAAACTGTTTTGTCTTTTTATCCATATTAACCTGGTTCAGATAGAAATTAAGACATCTATAATTATGTTCTCCTTCATAAGCCAAGAAAGTTTTCAACTCTAACTTGTGTTTTGTAAAGTTTGTGCAAAGTGGGAAGTGCCAAGTGGGAAGCACTGTTACACTTTTGATTTGCAGACAATGCTCAGTGTATAGGCACAAAAAAAGCAAAGCATGGTGGAGCTCAGCCTTGTTTACTCTGCAGTATGTGGCAAGTTCAAAATATAAACCTTAGGACCTGACTGAACTGTTCCAGTTAATCCATTTTACAAAGCTTTTTTTTTGCTTTTACAAAGCATGTGTTTTGTTCTCCAGCAGAAAACTAACTTCTTTACTGGAGAAAGTCACACAAGTAGAAGAGAGGATCTAAACTAAGCCATGTTGGTTTTCCAAGCATGACGGTCCTTGGTGTTTCCTGGTGACGGTGGTACATGCTGTGTTGGCACAGACATAACACAGAAGTATAATTGCCGTCTTATGGTAAAATGTGGTGCTTTACCCCTACACTGAATGATGATTGAATCTACCTGTTGTTACTATAGTCTGTGCTATGCTGGTATGAAAAATGCTTATATTTGTGCATACTTCATTGTCTCTCTGATATTGTGAGTATCATGGCTGTTGATCAATAGCATAATATCCAAGTGTTACATAAATAAAAGTTAGAGCTAGTAGTACTACTGTAATATTTTGTTTGGGTTCTTCATTTTCAAACCTTTCACTTCCCATTCTTTATCAAAATAGTTCTGGTATGGAATAGATTTTGACTGAGATAATCTACGATGATTTTACTTACGTTTTTTTCCTAATGAAATGAAAACCTGGGAAATGTGTGGGTTTGAAACTCTGAACTAGAAGCAGTGAATCAAAGCTGTGGGATTAATGCTTTTTGTTTTTAATTAATCTATTACACACAGCAGGAGATTCAACTTTTATATATATATAAATAAAATATCCATACAAGACAGTTGACTTTATTCTCCTGCTTTCCTTGTATGTAAGAGCCTAGAGGAGAGATACAGGATTCCCAAGTAGCTCTTAATAAAACTGCTGTTTATTGCATAGATGAAATTACAGCAATCTTGGGTCATGGGTAAGAAGAGCCAGCTTAAAGATGCCAGTCACAACTGAAAGCATGCTTGAGAGATGTTTAAGTTCTGGTTACAATACATTATATCTTTTTCTGTACTGAATATGCTAATTTATCTGACCAATAAAAGACACAAATCCTGTAGAATCTACATACAGCCTATTAGAAGTCCTACATTACATAACACTACTGTGTTACATTTTAAACCCTAAAAGCTACTTTCTAGATATATTTTCTCTTCCCTGCCACACTGGCAGGGTCCCTCCGACCTTTGGACCCTTGTCATCCCTTAATTTGCTAAGGGTATTGTTCAGTGAAGAGGGAATTTGCCTTCAGCTGGCCAAACCATTGTTTTCTGGTTGTACAGTAACTAACAGCTCGGTATCCCACATCTCAAAGCTCACCTTCATTTCTATTTCGCTTATAGGTTTCATATCCTCAAAATCTTTTGCCAAGGAATCATATTTATAAGGCTTTCCTGTTTCATCTTTCCCAGCACTTGTATTTATTTAAATTTCCTCTCTTATATTTTAGAATAATGGTAGTTCCTACCACAGCAATCTATTTTACCTGCTATGACCAGCTGTCTGAAGCTTTGAAAACCAGACCAGGAAAGTATGATGAGCACATTCCAGTTATTGCAGGTTCCTTAAGCAGATGTAAGTTGTCCTCTGTTTAAAGAGAAAACTGGAACCTAATACCCGTATGCTGTTTTCTTGGGTTTGTTTTGTTGACTTTTATTTAAAGTAAATAGACTGTGGGTTTAAATGAGGGATAGGAAGGAATACTGTCATTACCCAGTATTTCTTGGGCAACAAAACCCTCTGGAATAATGAGATTTGGTTTTGCTGAAGCACTATCACTACATTTGTAATTTGTTCAAAATGTTATATTTATAGGTTTCTACCAAGGACATTTTAATTCAACTCTGTTCTGCCATCAATCTAATAATATGCATGGTTATTTGCTATAATGGAAGGAACATAGGTAATTATAACAAAGATGAAAATTGGACTTGTTCTGGTTTTGCTGCTATATGGTGTGGATGGCGTTGGTATATTTTTTTACTTTTGTTTATCTTTTTCCATATCTATTTTTGTAGAACTAAGTCAGATAAAATATTTTAGGGCTTTCTTAGAAGGGTCTGATGATGCAATTCCAAGTTCTACCTGTAACAACCATGGGGGCACTGGCAGATCAGCAGAAAAATAATTGCTATTTTGTGGTGGTGCAGCACATTGTTCTTATTAGGCTGCTCCAGATTTTAAATTCGTGTGTAAAACCTTATTCCAGCAACAGAAGAAAAATTCTTGGATCTAATAAATTTTTTAATGTCTGTTGAATGTGTGATGGTAGCTTGTTGCTGAATGATGAGTCACTGACTGTTGTGCAAGATGCAAGAGTTACTTTATAAGATACAGATTGCCTGCTAATCATTCTTGATAGTTTAAAATAAGAGTGGTAAAGATGCTTAGAAATCAATAAAAGCTTAAATCTTTAACCACAATTCTGTCCTTAACACAAAAAAGCCCTTAAACATCAAGATCGCTTTCTTCAAGTTACAGTTTAAAATGGCAACTAATGAAAATAATTGAGTGTAATCACTTGAAATTTTTAGCCTATTTATGTGTTAAATCTGAAAATGAGGATTCTCAACATGTTACATTGATTACAACATGCTGGCATTGAAAAAAACCCCTAAGCTGGAAATGTATGTACTGTGAATAGGCATGGTTTCCTTATCTGGAAAGGAAGCTTATTTTGAGGATTAGTTCAAGGAAAATGGGAGAGTTGAAGAGAATCAAATATGTAAAGCAACGTGAGAGCTGAAGAGAATCAAATATGTAAAGCATGGCCTGAATGTTTGGGAAACTGTAGTATTAAATAGTGTTTTTTCTTAAAAAGGCACGTTTCCTCTGCAGTTGGTTCTGTTACTGTGGTGAGTCCCCTGGAGCTGATCAGAACTCAGATGCAGTGTCGCAGGTTGTCCTACAAGCAGCTGTACCAGCATATCAGCACCAAAGTGGCTGTGGATGGGTGGTTCTCCCTGTGGGCAGGCTGGACCTCCACTATCCTGAGAGATGTACCTTTCTCAGGTAAGGTTTCTTTTCCATGCAGGTTGTTGTTTATGTTTTTATATTCTTTTTCTGTGCTTGTAGGTAATTTTAATGGTTGGCTTTAGGAATGACTGAGATTTACTTTTTCTCTTTTGAGCATTTTTATTTATGAATTCTCTGAAGATGTAATATTTTCCCCCCATTTTGTTTGTGGATACCAGATAGGATTCATTGTTACATTCCCTTTCTCTGTACTTAGACTCTTTCTTCTCATCTTTAGCTTACACAATGACTGCTTTTGAAGAGTTTCAGTTGGAAATTTTCTCTGTGATAGAAATAGTGGCTATTTTCTGATAAACATGCTGTATCTAAGTGTTTTGTTACATAATTTTGGAAACCTGTATAGAGAGTGACACAGTAGTGTCTTCAAGATTTTATTCTTTTTCAAATCAAGATGAATGTGTTTGTATAACTGCTCCAAATAACTCTTCAGCAAGACTCCAAAGCTGAAAGCCTAGAAGAAGAAAAGTCTGATTCAAAGCATAACTATTACTTAAGATAACTGGGATAGATGTTAACAGGGGACACTGCTATGGGACCAGAAAGCCCCTGTCTCTTGAGGGCCTGCTTTTATCAGAGCACTTTTGGATCATCAGACATAAATTGTTGTTGAAGCGGTTTCTGTTATTGGGGTAGTACCAGGAATGACATCTTTAAACACTTTATGTTGGCCCAGTAAAATTCTTCAAACCTCTTTTTAGAAGATTCTTCTTCAAACCTGGTTTTGGAGTCAGAGAACCTTTTACACATTTGACCTGCTATCTCTGTTCTCCTACTTCATTCTTAAGATGATCTGATATCTAATTTAATTTGTGTTTCCAAGCAATCTAGTGGGCCAGTCATTGTTTTGGGTTGTTGCAGGATATGTGTACCCAGAGTAAATTTCAAATTGGCTGTGAACCAAACTGAGACATAATGGGGTGTGATGAGGATATTTACTTAAAAATTGCAGTTGGTAGTTAAGTGAGTTAACTGAACCAAGTTATTTCAACTGTCTTCTTTTCAGAATTTATAATGCTCTGTTCTCTTCCACTTAGCTACTGGAAGGTGTTTGAAAATTGTGATTGAAATGTATTTCCACTTAAAGATCCAGTTCCTTGATCGGACTTAGTTTAGTCTTCTTTGATAGGAAAGGCTTCTGAATGTATGAGAACATGGTTTCACTAAGGCTAAGGAAAACTGCCAGAATTCACATGAATCTTTTGTCTGAAGTATTTATTTTTAATTTACTTATTTTTCTTCTCTGCCAAATGCAATTTTCTCTTAGGCTGTTCTGTAAGGTTTGTAAGGAAACTCTGAAATTCTTCATCTGATTCCTGCTGTCTGACTTCAAGTAGAAACTCTAGTTCTTTTATTGATTTTTGTCTGTAGCAGTGTGGCTGGAGCTAGTGAGCTTCCTTCCCCCTGCTGCTTTTAACAGAGTGGGAAGATCAGAGCACTGTGAGGGAGTGCACAAGGAAGAGGGCACTAAGGTGATATGCGTTCTTCTCAGCCCTTTTCAGGTTCTTGTGTCCACACCTGCTGTTCTTGCACTGATCCAAACCAGGTTTGTTGATTTTTAGTGGGTTTCCACACTGCTCTGGCATTCCCTGGACAGCCAGTGAGCACTCACTCATCTGTGCCCATTTCCTTGTGGCCCTGATGGTAGAGGCACAAGTTAATCTGCAAGGCAGTAGCTGCATGTTGAGAACACCTCAACCAATAGCGAGCAGGCAAGTAGAAGCATGAGTAAAGGAAAATGTATTTTAAAAAAATCCCAAATGCCACAAAATTCTGCTTATATAAAGCTAAGGGTGTTTAATACTGCTTAATGCCTTTTCCCACTGTGTTTCCTGATTTTTTTCTTCCTTCTAACTGCTCCCTATCTGCTGTGATGTGCTACCTTTGTACCTTCATTCTGCACCTTCTTCAGTTTGATTCATTCAGAATGATGCCACAACAGCAGCTGAATCTCTACTGCAGGGAGTTCAAGTCAGCTATCTCAAGAGATAAAATCAGTGTACCACTGAGTTGAGAAAGTAGATCCTATTGAAAACAGTCAAACAGCACAGCATGACTCAAGAAGTATAGGATAATTAGAATTCCACTCTATTCCTAGCCCAGGTGTTCCAAGCATGTTCCTTGGGATGCTAGCTAAACTGAACAAAACTTAAGTTATGAATGTTTATAAACACAAAAACTGGTTTAATAATAATATTTGAGTCCTTCTTTAAGCAGTGTCACAGACAATATAAATGTAAATGCTATTCAGGGAAATGAGTGTTGTAGGTGCTTAAGAAAATTTTGGATTTAGATAATTTATATTAAATTTGGGTTTTGTACATTTCAATACAGTAGGCTCTCCTCAAATTCTCAGAATGCCTTCTGAGATACTGCCTAGTTTTACTTTTGCAAAATATTGGAGGCTAGGCACGTGTGCTGGTAGTCTTCACAGCAAGAAAATACTGTGAATTTTTTCTGCTGGCACAACCTCCAGAACTCAGCACTGAATGAGGCATAGTTACTTTCAGAATATGGAGAATTTGCAGTATTTAGTTGACCAGCTGCCAATGAGGAATTACTCTCTAATTCAGCCCAGTAGTATACAGTTTGAAATTTTAGTTAGAAAGCAGAAAAAGCACAGTTTAGTTCAGCAGGTGGTCAGAGAAACACATATTATTTATTCTTTAAAGTTGTTTGCTGACTTTCCTTTGACAATCCCCACAGAGGCATTCCCCTATTAGTAGTTCCAGGGAACAAAATCATATTTTTTGGTTCTCTCAGAACTAAATTTTATACTGTGCTTCAAAAAAGTATGAGGCAGTCCTGAGCAATATTTCATTTAGTATGAAATGTGCTTTGATAGAATTAGTGAGAGCTATGAAACATGACATACGCCTGAAAATATAGCGAGTAATTAGAAGCCTACACTTTGATTTATGTTAAATTGAATGTGAGTTTTATAGTACTTGGGTTAGATTGTGTGAAGGTAGGGTTCCTCTGAGGGAATGACAAAATGATTAAGCTAATTTGTACCATATGAAGAAATTGGGATATGGAGAACAAGGGGAACACAACAATCTCTCCATGGGTTATCACATAGGACACTTATGCTCTCAGCTCTTCCTTCTGTTTGCTTCTTTTGCCACAGTAGAATTCTTACATCTGGACTTGATATAAGAATTTTGGTATTTGACATATAAATTTGTTGTAATGCACGTTCATTTTTTTGTAATCATAGCAATGTATTGGTATAATTATGAACGTTTCAAGAGGATGATGTGCAAGGAAGTTGGTGCAAATGAACCTACATTTTTTGTTTCTTTTACTTCAGGAGCAGCATCTGGCTCTGTAAGTATATAATTTCATTTCTAGTACTATTCTTTATTATTATCACTAATAAACTATTTAAAAGAGGTATGATTTTAGATGATTCTCTCAGAAATGTATATTTTGGGGTACTTGTACTTTAAACACGTGTTGTGGCATTCAACCTGATCAAATAAATCTGAATAAACTACAGTGTTCTGACATACAGGACTTTAAAATATCATGTGCTTGAAATATCAAATCTAGTTTTAAATTGTGTGTGCATTTTAATTTAAAAATTTAGGGTTAAATTCTAATTTTTTGTGCACTAACATTAACACTGATTTCCTGATAGATTGCAGCTGTCACAACTCAGCCATTTGATGTAGTGAAAACACATAGGCAGACTCAACTTTGGAATAGTGAGACCTTAAAAAGTAAGTTGCTGGTAAGAATAGAAAAAAACCTTTAGTGTTTCAAAAAATAAAACTCAGTATTTTGGGTTTGGGTATGGCTTTTGGTAGGAATTTTAAATATTTGGCACTTCTAAAGTATATGTAAATATTTTCACTGATGTATTTTTTCTTCCCAAATTGTAGTATCTGGATAAGATATTTTTATCCCCTAAGAGAATATCGTATTTTATTAATGGCAGGGAAGAGGGAAAAGGTGTGAGTTCAGTACAATTTAGCTTAATAAGATGGCATTAAGTTGAATCAGAGGAATCCAAAGCTGTTACTTCTAGGCAGACCAATTGCAAATTTGAGATGTTCCTGCTTATTGCAGGGAGGTTGGACTAGATGACCAGTAAATGTTCTTTTGAACCCAAACTATTCAATGATTGAAGTAAGTTATTTTTAAATTGTCAAAAAAATTAACTTCATAGCAAACATTCAGGTGATCTATTCAAAAAGTCTTCAAAATAACATTCACTACCACTTGCTCCTACATAACAATATTCTTGTGATAAGTATTAGACTAGAAAGGTGGTGTATTTTTTTACCTTCTTTTCTCAAAATTATTTTTGAGAGCATGAATGTTCCAATTAATAAATGTCCCAACATCTTTAAAGGATGAAAGAGGAAGTTTGTTTTGCTCTCATCAGTAGAGCACTGCTCTGTTTCATACAAATTGATTTTTTCCCATTCCTTGGGATTGGACCAGTGAAGACTTTCATTAACCTAAACAAATATTATATCATGGCTTTAAGATTACAGACCATTAAAATGAGTATCCAAATAGTTTCTGCACAGAAAATAAGTGCTCACTTTTTGGCATGAGTGCTCACTTTCATTCTCTCAGGTAATTTTTTTTTCCTAGAGTAATTCTTGAAAAAATGTATTATTCTTTGATTGCAGAACAAGTATTTAAAAAGTTTTAAATATATATAGTTACCATTTTTAATTCTTTTCCTGTACTGAGGAATGTATGAATTCCTTCCTAACACCACTTTGAAACACATGTCTGCTATATATTTATTAAGTTAATATTAACCAGATTAATTTATATTTTTAAAATTCCATTATGATAATCTTTATTTCGTGCCAGTTGGATTCTTTTCAAATCAAGTTACTGTTAGAGCTGGATACTGACTATGCATCTACATTTTGTCTCTCTGTGATTGCAAAACTTTTTTTTGGCTTCCAAGGGTTGTAGGGTATTCCTGAAGAGTGTATTCTATGAACCTGCTTTGGCTTTTTTCAACTGTATCAGCAGTCCAGTAAAGACTGTAGCAGCTGTTCATATATCTTACTCTAGGTGTTACTACAGGTCTTTTCCATGTCTTGCTGTTTCAACTTGTGTATTTGCATACTGTATTAATTAAACATACTGTAAATACGATGGATAAAATTAACAAAAAAGGAGTTAAACCTAACAATTACATCTGTGACTGTCTCTGATTTCTAAAGATACTGTTCTGTGGCATTTTATGGATTGCCTAATTCACTGTTGTCTTGTACTATATTGAGTTCCACAGAGGGATGGTAAATCAACCTGGGCAGTTATGAGGAAAATTGTCGCTAGAAATGGGATTACCGGATTATTTGCTGGTAATTTTTTTCCTATCTCTAAAAAAATCCAGACTAGAGAGTTCTTAATTATAGATGTTAACGTGCATAAATTCTATATGTCCATTTCTGTGAACACTGTCAGTTATGCAATAGTGTGCATATATAAAGCAACAGACATGCAGACTTTGGCCTCTCCTGGGATCTTCTTGGTAGAGTACCATGGGATAAAGCTCTGGAGAGAAGAGAGGCTGGTTAATACTGAAGAATCACCTCCTCCAGGCTCAGGAACAATGTATCCCAGCAAAGAGAAAGACAGGTGAGAAGTCCAGCAGGCCTCCATGGAGGAAGAAGGAGCTCCTGGACAAATTCAGACCCAATAAGGAAGCCAGCAGAGGGTAGAAGGAAGGACAGGTAACCTGTCACAGAGAAATGGTCCAAGCAGACAGGGATCAGGTTAGGAAATAAATCTGGTCAGGGATGTCAAGGGCAACAAGAAAAGCTTCTATAGGTATGTTGGTGATCAGAGAAAGACAAGGGAAAACATTGGCCCTGTCCTGCATGACTGGCAGTCTGAGGCGGAAATGACAAGATACTGAGATTAAAATTAGATCGAGATAAAATCCTATTTGTAGTTCATACTAAAATGACCATCTGCAAGAGACATTCCTAATCCAGGATACATACTAGACTTCCCCACACTGCACTGGTTCATTGGGGGCCCTTGTGTGAATGGCAGCACAGCTGGTTAAGCCTTGCAAGACTTGTGTTTGCTCAGAGATGAAACTGCATTACTCGCTGTAGTGATGGCATAGCTGGGTAACAGGATTTGCATATTTCAGAGCACTGATGCTGGCAGAATGCAAGACACCACAAAATATCAATCTTATTGATATTGATAATAGTTAATAGATTAAAACACTTACACTTTCGTCTTGACACTCTTTAGATACTCTTGATCAGCAGCCACCAGTTGGGTTCAGTTGGCCACATGTAGCTGAGATGACTGGGTTTAGTCTGCCTGGCTCCTTGCTGCTGTTCCAACCATAGGTTGTGTATCATCTGGGCTGGCTCTCTGCAGATGTCTTTGCATTTCAAGTGGAAGTAGAGGGCTGGCAAACAGGGGGATTTAGCCTTATTTCCCTTCCTCTAAACTGAATCACTTCCTACCCTCCACTGGCAAGATCATGGGAGACATTTAACACCTAAATTCCATCATTTATACATGTGACCAGGATTGTTCATTTTAGTGGAGGCCCCCTCTTGTGTGCTGCAGCACGGTAGCCCTGCGGGTCCAGGTGCTCCAGCTGCAGAGTCAGAAGGGGCAGAGACACAATGGACTCGAGGCAGGCAGACCACACAAGGTGGTGAGGGGATAAGGTTACTGCACTGGTAATACCTACAGCCAGTAAATTCAGTATTTTGAGGCATGTGAGCAGGTAGAATCCCATCTCTAAACTGATACACTATGATCCTGATACATTGTGATCAACATGTTGTACTGCAGCACTTGGATCTAAGAACAAATAATAGTGAATACTTCCCTTTCTCTTCTGGGCAGGCATTACTCCACGGCTGTTTAAAGTTGCTCCTGCTTGTGCCATAATGATCAGCACGTATGAATATGGAAAGTCTTTCTTTTCTCATTTAAATGAAAAAAAGAATCAACATCCTTAATTCTTCTTCGTCCAGTTGTATGAAGTCAGAGTATGTGATAGAAGTTGTGCCAAATTTAAATCTGTGAAGATGTTTTGTAGAATTCCCAGTGAATTTCTACCATTACATTAGGTAACTAAATAAAGCTTCATTTTTAACTTTCACAAAGGATTAATTCACTCCTTTTATTAAGATTAAGAAAATACATACCACCCTTAAACTATCATTGAAGATTTTACAACTTCTCTTGCAGCTGGAGAGAAAAAAAGGAAGGAAGAACAAAATAAGAAAGAAAGGAAGAGGAGAAGAAAAATTGAGGCAGGACATAGCAATGAAGAATGATGACTTCCACTGTGTTAAATTTTCAGTCATGATTAAACATTGTAGTTGGGTTTAAAAATTATGTTTAAAAATGTTTTGGATTTCCAGTTGGAACATAAATTTATTTCTCAGTAAGGAGGTTGATACTGAGTGAATTCAATAAATACTTATTTATTCTTGCTGCTTGCTTGTTTCATTCTGTACATGCTTGTTATTTGCAGCTCTGTATTTTGCGTAAGTGCATAATATAAAAGCTTCTCAGGTTTCTTTTAAATGAAAAATTTGGTCAAACTGGAAAAATACTGATGCTCATTAGATGCTGAGAGAGCATGGTGCATACACTGATAGAGGCAGCAGGGGGTTTTTCTTTAAGGTAATACTCGGAGCAATTCAAGCACACCTATGCATTGAAGCCCAAGGCCTGCACAGGGCTCTGCAGGAACGCTCCCTTGCCTGTTTCTGGGAGGTGCAAGTTGTCACTCTCCCAGCGCTCCAAGGCAGGCCAGGCCACGCACACTTTGTGTGGGGTCACCTGTCCTGGCAGGCCAAGGTTGCTGGCATAGGGAGAGGCCAGTCCCTGCCAGCTTGGCTCAGCCCTCTGAAGGGAAGAGCAGGTTCAGGTTGCTGCCACAGGCACAGCCACCCTCTGCCCCCGTGTGCTGCACTCCTGCAGGAACAGCTGCAGCACTGCACTTGCCTGTAGGCACTTGAATTTCTAAATCAGAGCTGCCTCTGTATGACTTAAATTATTTTTTAACTACCCTCACTACCTCCCTCCTTTCATGTATTTTCAATGCCGTTGTTGAATTCTACTTTTTTGTGTATTTTAATGAGGGGGGTGCTGATACAAAAGCAATTCAATAGTCAGATCATTAAGAAACTGATATTTGGGTATACTTACCCAAGAAATGGAGTTCAGTCCATGGTGAAAATTCCTCACACACTGAAAAATGCTCTACTTGTAAAGACATTTGGTATCACATTAGGTACCATGGTGCTGCCAGAGGAGATGCTTAACACGGTTCTTCCACTGTGACTTTTGAACATAAATTTGCAAAACAAGGCCTAGGAGAACATACTAACAGCAGATGTTGGATGATCCTGAATTATAGAGAGCAAGAAAACCAGTCTCGCCCTTGTGCAAGAAAAGTATTTGCTATAAACTCAGTAATGCTGTAATATACTGAATGGTCTTTATCCTGTGTGATTAAAACAGAGACAACAACTTGTAACTAGTGATGATACAAAATTTTTAATCTACATGCAACATTTATGGAACATCAAGGAAACAAAACATACAGTTTTGGCGGTTTAAAATTCTGTTTTAAAAAATAGTTAATGTTTAGAACTGAGAAGATGCACATAACTGATTGCCCATGCACAAAATGACACCCAGAAACACGTGTCAGACTACATAAAAGACTTCAGCTAAACGACACATGTAGCTCTAAGAAAAGAGCCAGTGGACACGACTGAAGATCATGATTACTGCCCCCTCCAAAACACCCATGTGGTGTGAGAAGTGTTTAAGAGCAAACAAGACTGATTAAATCACTGTACATTGATGCAGACTGATGACTTGTGGAATCTGGATTCCCTCATTTTATTTGTAGTAAAAATGTATCTCTAGTTTACAAATTTATATTTAATAATGTTACTCAAGAAGCAGGTGCCTAATGTGATGACAAAAACGAGTTCCATGAAGTAATGGACATTCTGAAGGTGTATGAAAGGATTTAATGGCCGGAGTTTATTACAGAGTAATTATCTGTGTGGGTACATGAAGGCTTGAAAGACCTGGTGGTTTTGTTAAACTGCTTTAAAATTCTGCATTAAAACAGCATCAGTGGTTGTGTACCCTGCAATGAATGTAGTGACCTCCAGCAGCATGGACTAGAAAGTTGAGGAGATCGATTCTTATCCTCTAGCTAAATCCAGCAGTGCCTTGAGTTCCAGAAATGCATAGCCTCATACTTAAAAAGACTAAATATTTCAGTTTAGCTAAGAATGAATTCTCTTTCTTTCAAGCCCACCCTATGATGACCAGTTTAAAGTAGTAGTGCCAAGGTATCATCACAAGAGGCAAATCAACTAAACCTGTACAGGTGTGACATACTGTAAACACCTAGGAGTAAGCAGTAATTTAAAATCTGTCTTGTATTGCAGCTACTCATGTAAACAATTTATGAAACTTCTTTGGCACAAAAAAGCATTTTCCCTAGCACTTATAAATACAACATACTTACATGCATTTCACTTTTGTTTAAAAAGTTACTAATTATACTGATAAGCATTACCTTGATTAGCAAAATTCATAGATAAAGGATCCATTGTATCTTACAAAGAATTAAGAATATAGTTCGCAATTCAAAAATTATTTTGCAAACTTTGAAACTGTAGGGTAATCTGGAAAGTTAGTTACATTTAAAAAAATGTCTCCCTTTTTTTTTTCTCCTATCTGTAATTTAAATTGATGGTAAGTAATTTGAGAAAACTGACTTAAAGAAGTTCTGCTGTATTACCTAAGCAAGAAAAATACCTACTGCACTACTACAGGGATGAAAAAGTCTTTTAACACACAAATACAGTCATTACATTGTTTCCCCTTTTTCACTCTCCTTGGGATCTTGCCAATAAACACAGAATCCAAACTTCACAAGATGCTTACCCCATCATCCATAGCCTCCATCTTTTCAGCAAGAAACTTTCTGTATGTTAGATTATCTGTAACCCAGGCCACTTAGAAGCATTTAGTGAGTTTGCTCACCATTTACAAATTGCTATGTATGCTTGATTTATATGATCAAGTTACATTTGTTTTTCACATGCAATTTCAAGAGTTTGTGTTTCAGTGTGACTGGGACATCTCCAGTGCCATGATATTAACAGGAATGCAAAACCTAACACTGAGTCAACTTGAGAAAAGCTGTTGATAGGTTAAATATGCTATTTGAGGTCCTACACAACATACACATATGAAAAGCTGGATTTTTAGGTATTTATTTGCCTACAAATACTGGTGTTCAGGATTCCCTGTGTGTTCTGCAGGAGTTGATAAATACTTAAAGCACTGCAGAGTACAGTGGCTAGAGCCAGTCCAGGCTAGTGCAAGGAGAAACAAAGCTGATGGCATTTAATATGGGTCTGATTTCCAACTGTTTCATTTTAAAAACCAGACATAAACATCAGATTATACATTCTGTACCTGACCAAGAGATTGAAATAATTCCAGACTAAAATAGAACATCTGAAAAGTCCTCTGGGGGAAAGAAAACACAAATGAAAACTGACCAAATTTGTGAATTATAAAGGTATCTATGACAAGAAAAAATAAAGCAGCTTATTTTTTAACTCAGAACTAGCAGTCTTCATTGCAAGTCATCTTATGGAACATAAACCAAATGAATACAACAGAAAGCTCTTCCTTCTTGTGTGCATCTCAAGATGGTGTTAAACCTGGACTTGTCATCTCTGTTGTGGGACTTGCAAGGTATTCACTTGATTTCAGACTTGTGAGAGACTTGTAGCTTGCTACTGATGTAAGAGAGCCACAAAGACCAAGCAATGACGGAGTGTCTTCCTTTCCTGTTAAGAAAAATAAGAATTAAGCTAGTAATTTTTGCAGCACAAGATTAGTTGACCATAAAAAAAGGAGAGAACAGAAAAAGCTGTTTGATCTACACTACTGTGAATTCCATAGTGTGCTTCAGCATGTTTCATAAATACAATTGGGAAGACAACTTACACCACTCTTTCTCTATCCAGGTGGTACAGAGATCCCTACCCATGCCATACAGGGTGGGCTGAAATCAGTCTTGAATTAAATTAGATTTTAATACTGCTTACAATAATGAAAAAAATCTTCAAATTTTTTATCCTTGATATTTTAAAAAAGAGAAGTTTTAGTGGTTACATAACACTAAGGTTTTGTATTGGGACATCTATTTAAAGCTTAGAACTGATGAGATACAAAAAGGATTCTTTTATAAAAATTTATATTCTACTCCCAAAATACTACTAATTTCACAAATCTTCCAACATTTTCCTGCTTTTTCAGAATCGCCCACAAGATGGAGCAGCTAAGCTTGATATGCATCCAGATTTGAAAGGGGGTGTGTTCATATATTACATTTATAGAGACAGTTCATATCATGTTCCTCTCTCTATTTTAATGGAAAATAGAGGGAGCACTGTCAGGCTGCTTCTCCAGTTAAATGTTAAATGCAAGATGTAATGACAGTGATAGTTGCAAATCCAGTGCATTTAATCATTCTTTTAAAACAAAAAAGGGAAATATAAGGAGTCTGTTACAGCAGAAAGATGTCAGCAGATCCTCCTTGTAGTCAGGCTGACTCGTTGTGTAATGGAGAAGGAAGAAATGTGCAACATATTTGAAGCTTAGCTTTAAATACAAAAGACTGGGGGCGGGTTATCTTCATAAATCCAAGCTTATTTGAAGCAGAGTCCTTAGGGAAGCTGAAACACTTCGCATAACAATGAAAAATATGTTTTTCCATGTGTATTTTCTTCACACTGAAAATTTGTCTCACAGGGACTGAAGTTCAGAGAAAAGACGAACAAAATTAAAGGAAGACATTAGACGGGCTCTGTACCTTCATTTAACAAGTTAATTCCATCTTGTTTCCCATCCTGTGAGTGACCTGGATCCAGAGAAGATTGAGAAAGACTAACTTCTGCTGAAAGCTGGTCCAGACTTTGAAAACTTTTCCTGCAAAGCAAGTAATATTTAGCAACACATTTAAAGATCTTCAACTCTACTTAAAAAGTTTTCTAAAAAGACCTATGCAGTTAATCTTTATTCTCTTAAACACTATTTTTGCTTATTTCCTAAAGCAATGATTTATTTTTCCGCCTTTTTTAAAAAATGAATCCAAAGGAGTAACATTTTTATGGTAAGGAAGAGAAACTGATTTTAGTGATCTTTGTACATTGTAACAAGTTACTCAAACAGGATATGTTGTTCCAAAGTATGCTGAGGGAATATGTAATTTTCACTTTCCCTTTTCCTCTAAGGGGGTATCAAAATAAATATGAAACTTACTCATCCCATTGTTGATTGTGCTTTCTGTAGAGTAGAGTGTCCAAGGCAACAGCATTGACATCCAGAGCTCCTGGGGAAGGCCACTGATTGGTGAGGTGAGTAGTTAATTCTTGTCTTGATCTCAAGTCATTATTCTTTAGCACAGTTCTGTGAACACACAAAAAAAGAGTCTATTAAATGCAATTCCTTAAGATAAAGGAAAACCAGGACATAGACAATCATGGAATCATCATGGTTAGAAGAGACCCTCAAGATCAGCCAGTCCAACCATCACTCAGCACTGCCACTGTAACCCCTAAACCACATTACCCAGTGCCACACCCAGCTGTCTCTTAAACACCTCCAGGAATGGTGACTCCACC
Organism: Prinia subflava; assembly: GCF_021018805.1. Taxonomy (NCBI): domain Eukaryota; kingdom Metazoa; phylum Chordata; class Aves; order Passeriformes; family Cisticolidae; genus Prinia; species Prinia subflava. Next base: position 132,599,451 of record NC_086247.1, read on the forward strand.
ACCTCCCTGAGCAACCTATTCCAGACTGACCACCTGAACAGTGAAAAACAAATTCTAAAATCTAATCTGAATCTCCGCTCTGAAGTCTCATCTTAAGGCCACTTCCTTGGGTCCTGTCACCTCAGGTACAGCAGAAGAGATCACTACAAACTCCTTTCAGGAACTCGTAGAGAGCAATGAGGTCCCTGCTGAGCCTCCACCAGACTAAACACCCTCAGTTCCCCTACATGTCCCTCACAGGATGTGGTTTCTAGACCCTTCACGAGCCTTGCTGCCCTTCTCTGGACACACTCCAGCATTTCAGTGTCCTTTTTGGAGCGAGGGGCCCAAAACTGAACACAGCACTTCAGGTGCAGCTGCACCAGCGCTGAGTACAGGGCAATCAACACTGTTCTTGGTAAAGGCCACTTTGGCCACCTGGGCACACTGCTGGCTCATGTTTAGCCACCTATCAACAGTACCCCCGAGTCCCTCTCTGCCAAACAGCCCTCAAGCCTCTCGTCCCCAGCCTGGAGCACTGCAGGGGTTGTTGACCCAAGGGCAGGACCTGGCACTTCACCTTCTTGAACCTCATGCAGTTGCCTTCAGCCCATTGATCCAGCCTGTCCAGATCTCTCTGCAGAGCCTTCCTGCCATCCAGCAGATCAATACTCCCACACAACTTAGTGTCATCTGCAAATTTACTGAGGGTGATCTCCCTTTCCACATCCAGACCATCAATAAAGATAGATGTTAAACAGGATTGACCCCAAAACCAAGCCTACAGGAACACCACTAGTGACCATCTAGATGATCTACTTCAAGTGACCAACAGACTACAATTTTCACAGAGCATCCTAAACACTTCACTTTCCCCAGAGGAAGCACTTAGAAATGCATTGAGACAGATTTAGAAACCAAAAGAAAAAAAAAAAAGTTGACATTTGAATCCTACAAAGCAATGAAGAAAAGCAACTGCATTTAAAAAGCTCTTTCTGCCAGCATAATGGTAATTTACAGGCCAGCTAATTTGCAAGCTCACTATGGGAATGTGATGTGCTTCCCTCCACACCAATTTTTTTTTTTGTAGTTTGATCACCCTTGCATCCCCACTTTTCCGGAATGAACTAAAAACCAGACATGTTAATTCCACTGTATGCTTTCAGGTGAACTATAACACATAATTATTGTGTTTCCTATCACCTTTCAGTTTCTAGTAACTATGTCTATAACTGATATAAAAAGTGTAATACCTTAAATGTTTAAATTAGTTTTGCCTCATATTCCCCAATAAAGCAAATCAGTTCTCTAAAATTCTAGAAATGAAGAAGCTAATATGCCAGTATTGGAAATCACCTGCCAAAAGTCATACTGAAATAAGGAAAGTACAGAGTTTTTCAGGCTCCAAGACCAGCCTTTTTTCAATAGCACACGGCAAACTTTGATCTGCCCTTATGCTGCTGTAGAATAACTAGAAATAAAAGCAACAGCATTTTGTAATTGGATTTTGTAAGTCCTCCAATCCACAAAATACTAGACAATAGTAAAATGTTGCTCTACAAGGAGTTTGACTATCTCTGGCCTGAAGCAAAAAGCTAATTTACTCATCTCCATACCAAATGTACTCAGAAGTTCAAAGCCAAATGCCATGTTGCTATCTGAAATGCCAAACTGCACAGCAAATTAAATAACTATTCATGGCACACATACATTTATGTGAATTTTCCAATAACATTGTCAACAGGTCTATTTTTACAATACAGTTTTTATTCTGGTGGTATTTGAACTGTTTAGACAGGAACCTCTCTAAGGGCAAATAACAGTGCCCAAAGAGAAAAAATTTCCCACAAAACAAAGTACAACAGTAGTAAGCTCAGTAAGGAACTTTTAGCAGCTGAGTTTGATACAGGAGACAGATTCAGAGTTTTATTGCACAAGAAGGGAATGAAGCACAACCATGAATGAAACTAGTTTCAAGAAACTTCTCTCACGATGACTAATTCCCTCAGCGGTTCACAGAAGTAAACCATCAACTTTCCTACCCAGGGATCAACACCCTCATCCTCCTCTCTGAGAGGTCTACAGGAATAACCACTTCACTAACCAAAGCTCTCAATAATTTCAAATGCCTTGCATAGTATTCACTTCCCCATGCAATAACCCTAATCCCCTGGGGAACATCGAGCACTGCCAGGGCTGTTACAGGTTTGTTGATCTGAGGAAACTGAAACAGCAAGACAGCAAGTTCTTACAAGGTTTGCCAGGTACATTACATCACCTCCTTACTCAGAAGGACAACTTGAATGTTTTCACAGAAGTTTCATAACAGGACACAGTTTATATGAGCAACTATGCCCACAGTGCCTAAATGCAAATTCTTACATGCAACACCTGTAACACATGTACATGCAAATTTCCATTTGGAGAACGCCTGTACACTGTTACAGACATCATCACAGACACACATCTGCAGACAAGTTGCTAACAGTGGAAATTTTGCATTTGACATAGGTTTCTATATTGAACATATCTATATTTCTACATTCCACAAATCTTTATGCCCTACTAACCTGAAATTTCACCTTTTCGGTGTGAGCAAAGAAATTCTGAAGTGAAGACTCACCAAACTTTTCCAGGAATTTTAACATAACTTTTAAAGATAGTTTTAGTTAATCACTTCTTAAACCACTCCATCTTGCTGAGGAAGAAAACCATCATGCATCCATCATGCTCAGGCATCAAGTAAAATACAGACCTAAATATTCTCCTCTTAAAACTTGTATTTTGGATATTTAAAAATATGTATAAATAGATTTGAAATTATAAAATCAGTGCAAGCACAGTATCAGATATATATATAATAGTAGTACAGACAATAGAAAGCTAGACAAAATATTCACACTAGATGCTATTAGTTACCATCTAATTTATCAGCTTTGTAGATTATTTAGCTCTTTGCTCTTTTGCAGACATTTTTCAAGCATGATAAGATTCTACTGTAGCAAAGAGCAACTATAAAGGCATTGCCTGCAGACAGCAATTCTCTCAATATGCAAGAATTGGCACTCTCTTTATTTAACCAGACTTTATTGAAGAGTCAAAGTATTAAACTGCACAGAAACACCACTAGTGACCAACCACTCAGGCTGGAAAAGATCTCTAAGATCACTAACTCCAACCATAAGCCCACTACTGCCAAGTCCACTACTAAACCACGTCAACACAGCATTACAGAATCCTCACACCCCTAATCACCATGAGAAAAGATGATCCTGCTACAGATATTCATAAACAGGAAAAGAGGTGGATACAAAAGCATTTACTATAAAAAAAGTTGAAAGGGAAGAAAATATTATCAAGTTTTAATTTAAAAAGCAAATACAAATTTCAAAACTCAATATGAAAAAAAGCTGTGCAAGACTATCTAGTGCTGTCCTGCCCTTGCTCAGATGAAAGAAATGCTTTCTAGAGGTTAAGAGCTCTCAAAGGAGAACAACTTCTTTTATCCAAGGCATATTGAATTTCTACAGTAGTGCTCTTGTTCCCCAGAATTCACTGTAACCAGGCTGGCCAGCTCTGTCCAGAGGTGCTGCAGGGTTTGAGGCAGGACTTTTCCTCGCACCATGACTGCTACAAGTACCTAGTTCTATTTTTAAATAAAGTTCAATAAAACATGGCTCTATTGGTTTTGTAGCTGTGAGGATTTAAGGATGATGCAAGTTAAGGTTTGTAGACAGTATGTTAAGTCATTTAATATATGAGTAAAAGCAAGAACATTTCAAAAAGAAAAGAGGGTAAGTAAGAGAGGCAATAGGATTTATTAAAGGAAGAAGTTAAAAAAAAAGGAAATACTATTAAATCTGAGTGAAAATAAGCATATACACCAAGCTGTTAACTCCTTTTCTTCACTCTGGAAAAGAAGATTAAAACAGTGCATAGAAGTAATAATCCCAGGAAGGCAGTTGGTACATGGAGAATACAGTGGATTTTAGCAAGAGATTGTATGGCTCTTTTTTGAATGAAAGACAGGCAGTGTGTGTGATAGGCTGAACAAGGTATCCTGGACTAGAACAGTGGCACTGTGGAGTGCAGAGGGTTTTGTGCAGTGTAGGAAGATTATGTAAGAACTTATTATGAGAGCAGAGGGGTTAAACTCATTTATGGTACATTCTCTAACCTAGGCATGAAAAAAATCTTGATTATTTGAGAGCCTGTGAACTTCCCCTCTCTCATCCAACTAACTGGTGTCTTGTGTCTACAATTATTTCCATCTCTTTACAGTCATGTTGGCAAAAGGTAGCAGAAGCTGTTTTATAATCTGTAGAAAGAAAACAGTTATACCCTTAGCAGTCCTTACCCCAACCAACACTTTGGTAAGATAACTTCATATAGGGTTTCAAGCTATGCAAACATTATAAAATAAAGAAACAGTGAAGAGAAAGGCTGAGAAAGAAAACTCAACCACAACCAAAACATCAGTCTATTACCAACATTAACCTCAAAAAACAGCACGTACCAGCTACTAGGAAGAAAATTATTCCACCTGAAACCAGGACATTTCTTTTAAAATTACCAAATACTCTTTGGAACTACTTCACAGAATAGATTTTTCCATAATGCATATATATAGAAGGGAAGTATAATATACACAGTCTTGCCATGTTGTCCCAGGATAACATTTATAACACTTGAATTTTGGTGGGATTTTTTTTAATATCTGAAACAAAGAAAAACTCCACACAAATTGAGAATACTCTGCAAGTAATAATTTGTTTGGCAAAACAATCAGCAAAAGAGATGAGAACATCTTAGTATTAAAGTACATCATTAAAAACTAACAAATATCTGCCTTACATTTATATTTTTTGTTCTCTATACCAAGAACTACTATTAAAATTAGACTCCTCTTCAATAACAAAAAAACCCTGTTCAGTAAAAACATCCTGCTAAAGAATTCCTGCCTATTACAAAAGATTACTGATGAGTCATTAACTAATCAATACTAACATACTCCCAGGGTGGAAATAAGTGTCTGCAGATACATATGCTCCCTCCAGGCCCGTAAATTTACTTCTGTTTATTCAGGAATAACAGAAGCAGCCAGAGCATTCATCAGGTTTACACGGTTTTTCCCAGAAATATCTCTGCATGCTCTTGACTTTCAGTTCTTTAATTGTGCATTTAAGAAGCTGGGAAATGTGAGATTAGTGAAGTCCTCCAATAAACATCCTTCTCCTCTACTGTTCACTTGCCCAGTGTTTGTCAGGTACTCTTCAGAATATTTACTTGCAGATTTCCTCAGCTTTTATTATTTTGAGATGTTTATTTAATGATCTATTATTTTGAGAGTATTAAGCACATGCAGGATATATTTTTGTAAGGTACACACAGAAAAATAAAATGTAATTGATGAATTACTGCCCATTTCCATCCCTGCCACCTTTCAGTTCTGGCACAATCACCTTAGGGGCCACTATGTAAATGAAGCATCACAAATAGCTCTTTTAGGATTTTTGGGGTTTGTTTGGTTTGTTGTGTTTGGTTTTTTTTACTAAGCTTTTTGTTGTTATTTTGGTTTGGGTTTATCTTTTTAAAATATAATTCCTAAGATAAACCCACAAACACATCTGTTTGTACTAACATTGCTTTTGGCAGCTCAGCTGCCTCTCAAGAGATTAAAAAATTAGTGTTTTGAATTAACACATCTAAGACTTCTGCATCTTGAAAGTGTGACCTGACTTAAGAGTGAGAGAGGGACAAAAGACAACCTCTATGTTGGGCTCCTGCATGCAAAGCAGAAATTATATATGTGATTGTATCTTGTCACTTACTATACTGTAATTATATTTGCTCTAGGAATTTAAAAATAAATAAGTAAATAAAATTTAATCTCAAGTTTAGCCCAAGATAATATAGAAAAGCCTTTCCTGCATAACCACATAAAATTTCTGGTCTCATTTCAGCTATACTGGATTTCCAATTTTCCTTGGACCAAATGCAGATTCATTGGAAGCCTATTCAAAAAGTTCCATGTACATAGGTGGTTTTTGTTCAATAAAACAAAAGTCAGTTCTGTTTCTAATTATACCTACGAAAAAACGGTAATTTCTTACCTGCAAGTTTAATTTCTCCAAATCCAGAAAATGCCAGTCCATTTGGCAATTTGCCCTCCTACCAGCAGATGAAGACAGGAAATAAACCAAACAGACTAATTCCCTAAGAAAGGGAATTACATCAGATGAGTGTTCCAGTTCAAGAACTACCTGAGTAGTGAAAAGTAAAAGTGAAAATAAAAGCTTAAAAAAAAATAAAAACATTCACATAAGAACAAGCTTTAAAAACCTTTATTTAGGACAGGAAATATGGAATGCAAACTCAAATTGATAGCATACATGAATATAACTAAAATATGTAAAAGCAACTCCAAAATAAAAAGGGAGCTCCCAAGCTGTCAGTACTGTAGCACAGCAGTGAGCTGTCTGGACTGGTATGTCATTGGACTTTGAGAAATTAGATCAGCAGGTATGAAAACAAGTTACTTACCAGTAGATTTTGATACTGCAGTACAGCACCTCTCTCAGATTTGTGCCCTGTACACTGACACACCATTCCCCAAACTAGATGCCACAGCAGTTAGATGCCAGCAGACTTTCTAAAGGCAGTTGCTGCAGTGAAAAAAAAAGCAGGAATGTCCTACTGCAACACATTTTCTTATTCTGACTGACCAACAGATCTTTGTGTGTCGCAGCAATGGCTCTACTTGTGCCACAGAACAGACATCCTTGAAGCTTCTTCAGCATTTTTAATCCTCCCTTATTGTCTCTTAGAGAGATCTTGAACTATATCCTAACACAATTAGTTATCAATTTTATACAGCCTTCGATTTTCTTGACCTTTGGATAACTTGAGGAAGTTTATACTGTCAGAAATACTAGCAACTGGACTCCTGAGTTCTAGTCTAACTGCAGTGGAGACTTTGTTTCTGAACACAGACATCCAGAATGAATCAAAATATACCATAATATGTTAACTTTGCATATGCTCACTAGAACAGCACTGCAGCATGTGACTGACACTCTTCGTGTCTGTGGACAAATAACTAGCCCTGATTCTCTGGAGCAGGATAGCAGACACAACACAACCAGTTTTCCAAGATAGTAGATCTTGACAGAAAACAAGAATACTGAATTTGATCAGCAACCAAACTAATGAAAAAATAAAGAGCAGATTTAACGTCAGATCTTCAGCTATCAGATCATCTCTGCTGGGAAATGGAGGACCCTTAGCAAACATGCTTTTCTTTGACAGATTGTCCAATTTGCCTTCTGTAAATATCCTCTCAAACTCAGTTTGTCATTTAAGGATTCTTCTTCCCTTACGTCAGTGATGTAAATACAACATATCTGTTTATAGCTGAATTCCTTTTAAAAAAACATTTCTACAAGGAAAAGAAAAAAATATATCAAGAAAAAATAAATCAAGATCTTTTTTTCTTAATGGATCAGGAAAACTAGTACTCTCAGTAACTTTTTTGTCATTTTAACTTGATTCCTTTGAATTCAGTAAAAACAGAAGAGACAACTGCAAAATGGTTAAGTAACTTTGGGCTGACTGAATGACCACTTTTTCTTTAAAATTCCACTATCATATTAAGCCAGCAAGAATTTCAGGAGAAATATCCAACAGGGTAATTGAGAGATTAACCTTCTACATATATAGGCAAGTATTTGCCAAAACTAGCATATATAAGCTCTTTCAGAATGCCATGGTTTTAATTACAAACAATCAATTAAAATACTAGCAGCAAGCCTTGAGTAATGTAAGTCCTTCTTGGCAGTTGAAAGTGAATTAACAGAGCTGCCAAACTATGCAAACAGTAAGGCAGAGCTTCAAAATCTTAGAAATTACAGAATAAAAGAAGAGGAGGGCAAAAGTCTGATCCAAGGACAAAGGGGTAGGAAAAAAAACCCAAACAAAAATCCACAATCAGAGAGTAACAGTAGAAATGGAGACATGGGAAGGGGTAAATGGAGGCAAAGAAAAATCTTTGCCAATCTAATTTGAGTTATAATTTGGATAACAACATAATGAAAGATTACAGTGTTAAGTGGTTGCATAAGAACATCTCAATGACCAACAGAAAACACCTGTTGATATCTCAACCCCTTGCTAGCCAAAACAGGACAGCAGCTAATGAAAGCTTCCTGCTCAGGAATCAGGGAGCACATGGATTGTATCTTGGTTATAATTTCAGGCATTTCACTTTATCTATTTAAAGTCTTTCTGGAACTCATTTAGACTGTGCTTTATTTTAACAAAATACTGAAGAAACACAAGACACAAAGTTAAAACTGGAAAAACAAGTTGTAACCTAAATTTACAAACACCATCTAATTTTAAAAACCTCTCACATTTTTGCAATCATGCACACTGATCTGTAACTCACCTTTTTTTGAACAAACTATTTGTATTTTAGAGAAACTTTGAATTTTGTTGTGAAAGTATAAAAAAAATTTGCTAATCTTTTTTTACCAGATGAAGCTTAACTCCTGATCTGATTTATTTAAACCAGTAAGCCCAGTAAAATAAATCTGAAGTTTAGGATAATTTAAATATGAATGTATTTTGTCTGATGAATCACAGGGATACTCCTTCAGTATATCAATGATAAAGTCATCCCTGCAAATACAGAGCTAGCCTCTCCTCCCCATTTTAACTTGGCACTGTTCTTCCACCCTTAAAATAATGATGATTTTTTACTATTTGTCATTTAAAGCCCATTTAGTTTGGTGTTGAACTTCACGTAACTTGCATTAAATATATTAGAAAAAATTAAATTCCATTCAACTTTTCTCATTTATGTATAAGCAATATGAAATATTTTCCCATCAGTATCTTCTGGAATACAGAAACAAATGTACAGTATATGAGTATGAAGAAATGAAGCACAAAACCCTGTGATTCTGAGAAACAAATAGTAATGCAAGGTTATTTATCTAAACAGAAAAAGCACAAAGATCAAACTCAGGCTCTGATTGCAATGCAGCAGTTAATGATTATGCACCATGATTGACTTACCACAATTTTTGCCCTCCATTTGCAGCATCAAGTTATTCAAATTCTTTTATGAAAACAAAGCCTCAGGTTCACCTGAGGTTCCAGGCACAAGATAATTCTCTTTGTGGAATTAGAAGAGGAAGACACTGATGTCTGCTGTATTGCTATAGCAAAGCAAGTATTCTTTTTCTGCTACAGTTCAGGTATATTAACAGAGGAAGAAACTCACAATCCACACAATATGCTTTCCTACCATGAATGCACATCATTTGAAACTGCACTGTACTTAGGCTTTCAGAGGCTCAATACTTGTTATTATTATTTTGAAAGGCCTTATTTTTCTCTGTTCCCAATCTTTTAATTCTACATTGGACAAATATTCTGGAATTTGGAATGCATAAGATGCTCATGTCCAATTAACTTATTTAAAGCTTTCTTGCTTGGTACTTCTGTGCAATGCCTTTATCCATAGAAGTGAAGCTATGGGAGAAGAGAAAAAAGATGCCACTATAAAAACAGATTTAATGTTACACATTAGACTCCTAGAAGGGGACACACTGTCATGCTAATGTCATTAAGTATGCCAAATGGTGAAAGAAAAGTCCCTATGGGTCTCTAACCAACCAACAGGAGTGCAGAGGAGAAGGGAGCAGAAAGTATACTCCTTACAAAAGTATTTTTCATTTTGGAGTCAGAAAACATCTTGCTGTAAATATTCCAACATAACCTTGAAGACACCAGTAGTTTCAAAAGCTTTAAACTTTTTTTAGAATGTTTATTTTAAAATAAACCTTTTAACCCTCTTTTTTAACAGTTCAGAATGAGATATTAAAATATGAGAGTTTAAAAATAAATGCCTCCCCATCTACTGAATCTTGTAGAGTAAGCCCTTTCCTTCAGGCTGCTATCAACCCTGAAACTTTTGGCTTCCACTTGCACACTAAACCCACATGGATTCTGAGAATAGAATAATCACGTTGGAGGCTTGATTGCAAATTGTGTAATTGTGCATAGTTCTGTACCCTGCCCTGTATGTTCCTCTGAATTGCAGGAGTCTCTCTGTCTATGTCCTACGCCCAGCCAAACTTTTCCTGGTTGTATTTGCAGAAAAGGAAACACCCACGTCTTCTTGGGTTTCCACCTCACTAAAAACAGAACTTCCCTTCTTGCTTCTCAACTCACACCCTTGTAAAACAGAATGGGATTACAATATTGCAGCAAACCTGAGAAGAAAAAATTACACAAAAACAGAATTCAAAACACTGCCTAAACAAAAGTTTTGACATCTCTCAGAATATGTAATTTTTTTTCTATGCTGTAAAAAAAAAAAACCCCAAACACACACAGACAAGTTGAAAAAAGAAGGACCTGAAAATCAACCAGACTGCAACGCTAAGGATTTCAAACTGCTGCTCAGACTTAAGGGAGAAGCAGAGGACTGACAGGAAGCATCACAAATAAAAGCATGGCTAATGTGAATTAGGGTTTGATACCAGGATCCATGAAAGCTTTAAAAGAAAAAGATTAGCAGTCTCAGTTTTCACATTCTAGGAAAGAAACCTGCTAAGATCAAAGATTAAATTTTCATCTTCAAGTTCCTTTCAGTGAGGAAATAAAGCAGCTGCAACGAATTGGATTTACTGTATTTAAGCAGTTTAGAAATTCAGTTTCTTTGAAAAAAGAAAAAGTCTTAAAAAAGGACTATCTGAAATGAAGGCAAGAGGGCTAAAAGAAATTGATCCAGCTTTCCTGTTTCTCCAGATGGTTTAGGTTTTGAGCTAGGATTACAAAGCCGGACTACCCACAATAATTTTTACTCACAAGGAGACACAAAACACAAGCTAAATTTCAAAGCCTTTGCTCAGACCCTCCTGCTTCCATTTCCTTGGAGAAGCTTTGCTTTGCTTTGTATAGCTGATAGCACAGCTATAGCCTACATCCTCTACAGCTTTGTGCCTTCCTCTCTGACCCTCCCCTGCCTGCTCACAGGCAGAGAATTGTGGCAGCAGGCTGCAGACTCCAGAGCATTTACAAATAGCATCCTGACAAAGTGAGGACAAGCAGAGATACTATTTTCACAAGCCAGCTTTTTAACCAAATGAGGCATGACCATTCATTGAAAAGGAATCTTTGCTACAGAGAATACAGTGTATCTTCCTTCATAGTCCACAATAGACCTGGTAGGACACGGTGTGTTTGAAGCAGAAGCTGATTTTGCCTGGAGTTAAACAATTCTGAACTTACTCTGTATGCTGCTCAGAGAACTGGCACGCAACCTTCAGGTGCTGCTGGGAATGAGCTGATGGACCTTTCTGAAAGACAAGGAGCATTACCTGAGCTCCACACACAGCTAACAGGGAAAAAAGTGTGGACAGAGCACTCCAGCAGGCAATGCCTGGAAAAGAGGGAAGCGTGGCAGGCTGTGCACACCTCAGGAGTGAAGGCACACACAGCACATGGACTGCAATTAAAGAGTATCACTGAAAAAATCCCAGCTGCTCAGGGTTGCAGGTACACTGTCATTTCCTGTCTTTACAAAGATATCTATATTATTCAGACAGAAAATGCAATATTTCTGGATATTAAAATACTAAGTATTATTAATATAATAAAATGTTAAGCTACATTAAGATATTAAGAATGGAGGAAAAGCACAGTTTGAACCTTGAAAAGGCTAATTTTGAAGGAACTGCCAGATAAATTAAACCTATCTTTAAGATTTGACAACACATGAAAAAAATTCTTAGTTATACAGTCAAGCTTAATTCAAAATAAGATGTGAGTGTCCCTACAATTAAATTTGATGCTTATCTGTGCCTTAACCAGTAATAGAATTCCAAACATGGAAGACTGTTTTTTGTCCCCCCCAACTTTTCTTCCCACCACAAAATGCCACATCAAGATGGGGATCCAGGAAGAAACAGTAGAGGAAGATAAAAAGCAGAGTGGTATAAAATATAGCATAGTCATTTAAGTCACAAAATAAATTTCACATAAATGTGATAAAATTATAAAAAAATTACACCAGTTGGGACAAAGGGGCTGTACCATCTTACACCAGGCACAACAACTTGAGAACCCGAAGAAATTCTTTAGGGGGAAATCTTTGGTGGCAAACATTACACAAATCACTGTTTTCATTTCAGCAAAAATCAAAGCAGAAGAAAAAACTTTTAAAGCATTTTGAGAGTTTTTCTGCTTTGCATACAATGCTTTCCTTTTTTCCTTTCACTTTGTTGAAGAAGATGTTCTATGTTAAATTAAACTGATCAACTTTTATAATATCAGTGAAATCAATTTTTATAACATCAGTGAATCAATATACAGGAAATGAACCCATCAGGAAATTGATGGAATCTTGCTCATAATCACACATGAATATTTAACATACATAAATATCAATTTCAGATGCAGAATCTGAACTTTAAAGTAACAGATGCAGAGTTTTTCATAACAGAGGTAGTGTGTTAATCAAAAGAAAGACTAAGAATCACCCTAAGGAGGAAAAAAGCCTGTTTAAGCTGAGCTAAAGAGTTTTAATGCAAGGATACTGTGGGCCAATGGTTTCAGATTTTGCCCAGTCACATCTTTACCTGAGCTAACTAGTCCTTCAAGGCAGTGGTCTCAAAGTGAGATGCAAAAGCTAATCCTTTGGGGTACTGGAAAAAAACCCTTTTTGTACTGCTAATAAATTTTTTAAAATGTAACATTTTGTTTATTTCATCTTTATCTTATACTCTTCAATTTCTATTTTTGCATGTTTAAGAATGGAAATAATATATTAGCACAAGACTATATATAATGTATAAATAATTATACCTACATTGTGGAGGTGCTTATTTTTTTACTGATAGAGTGTGCAATCAAATGTCTCTGTGCTTCCAGAGACAATCAACATTTCTTTGCAGAAACACAGAGGAGGAAACAATGTCTGCCTCTGTACATTTTGAATACTCCAGGATGCAGTTCCTTGATGATTTGGGTATTTTGTAATTTGAATATTACAGAATTCAAACTATTTTCTTCATCTAGACATGCCATGGATCACAGGCTTCTCCTGGCTGTCCTCCTGTGAGCTGTTATTTTCAAGCACTTAAGACCTGTTAATTTTACGTACTTTAGAACTGCCTCACCCTCACTGTAAAAATACCCTATTCTTAGAGAAGAGTGGAGCCAAAAGCTCTGTTCTGTAGTGTTGAACTGCAGCTAACCCTAGGAAAAAACACATGACAGTGATGATATCTGAAGAAACAAATGGAGGCTCTGAGTGGCTCATCATTATTACAATTCACATAATTGAAATGCCTCCTGAACACTGATGGCTGGGGGAATAAACCACCTCTCCAGGAAGCCTGTTCCAGTGTTTGACCTCCCTCTGGGTAAAGAGATGTTTCCCAATGTCCAATCTGAAACTTCTTCCTGATGAGCTTTGTATTAGCTTAAATGTGCTGAACTGATAATCAGGATAATCTGCTGCAGATTCATTTTTCCAACTTGATTTGCCATCAGACACCTTCCAACAAAGTAAGAGGTACAATCCCTAGATGGGTGGGCATATTGCTAAGAAATTCAATTAAGCTGAGAGACACAAAAAAAAGTTACTCTTTTGTGAATAAATAATTGATAAATTTTCAGCTTCACCGTTGTCTAGATATTAGTATTCATGAGATCTGTAAAAAGGTTTTTAACTAAATTGGAAACTATGTTGTTCATTGTAGTTTGAATATTCAAGTGTGTAAGACAAAGATAAGAATATTGAAAATTGCAGAACATGAAGCATAGCAGCTGTAAAAAAAAATTCCTTCCAACTTTTTCTGACCTCCTATTCCCATATTTATTTCATGCTTTGCAGCAAACCCCCTTAGCAAACATGCATACAGAAAAGTTTCTCTGTAAGAAATCTAATTTTTAACTGAAGGCCTTGTTGATCTGTTGATCCTGGGTTAACTGGTTTCCAAGTCAGCAACAGCCTATACTGTCAAGTAAGTCAGATCTCTACTCCTTACCTTACATTTCTTTTTTTGGTGGGGGAAGGCAGAAGTATATATATATATAGACTCAGATTCTGTCAAGTCCACCAACAAGATACATTAAAAAAATTTGTTTTGCATATCTGTGAAATGCAATTTTGGAAACCTCAACAAAACCTTACTCAACTAAAGTTTGAAGTCATAGATCTTGCTACCTTAAGAACAGCAGCCAGTAGAAGAGCATCATTAAAAAGAAAGTATAGAATGTTTATTTATAATAGTTTCAATTACACAGCAAACAATCCTAAACCAGATCTCAAAGTGTTTTACAAACAGTAATGCAGTATGCCTTGGGTGGAATAGTCCCAAACTTGCTCTTATCTGCTGATGAAGAACTCAGATTACAGCATACATTCACTGCTTCAAAATGCTAGCAGAGCAAAACACTAACTTTTGGTATTACTTTAACATCTTTCTAAAATGGCTGGGCCATAAAAAGCGATTGGCCAAAACTCATGCCTCATTACAGACACATTACTGATACATCACATTCTGCTGCCAGGTCACCTTTAGTCAGAATAAAAAACCCAACACAAATACCAAATATGATTAAAATAAGTTAATTATGACTGATGTTGAACATTCAAAACCTGCTAGGAATATTTTTTCCCCTCCCTCACCTGACCGGCATGCTACACTCACAGCAATAAAAATGTAAAATTATACTGCTCTAGAAATCTAGTGTAGCTCAGACTCCTGACTGCAGTGTCTCACAAACAGATATACAAAAATACTGTCAAGACACAAAAGCGATTATTTCACAATTTGAGCCTTTACATAACGAAGCCATCACACAAAATCAAACCTGAATGACCGAGATCTTCACAACAGTCTGACTACATATATCTCAGCTAAAATTTCACAGCAGGTATGAACATTCAAAATTTACAGTATCACAGTAAGTTTAAATGAGTTCACACCTTCCCTCATCTCCTCCAAACAACCAGGGATGCCAAAGCAGTATAACATGAATCAGTAGGCATATCAGTAAGTTCAAAGAAGAACTCAAGAACAGGTATCTCTCAAAACCTTACAGTCAGTCAGAGGGAAAAAAAAGAAACTTGGAAAAACATCTTTTTTTCTTACTCAGCTCCACATTTGGCCTAAATTAAATGCCAATTCTGTATTCCTGAACATTTTCATAAAATCCATTTCAAGCACTGGAAATAAAATGATCATGAGAGAGAGAGCAGCAGGGAAAAAAAAGTTTTGCTTACAAGCTTGAAGTACTTTACTTCATAGAAAAGACCGTTTTGGATGGTGTCTTCATATATTCTCTTTATTATAGATTGTCTCAAAGATCTCAGATGGCTGCCATGCTACTCCAGGGCTGAGACAGTTATAAATTAATCCAGATTTAAGGCAAAATAACTTGAATAAGTTCTGTTCCTATGAACAGAACATTCAACTGCTGCAGGTGCACCCTATGGCAGTTTCATGGCAACCCATCACCAGACAGTGATGCTTCCATCTACCTAGGTCTTCAAACACAGAATTCCACCATGGTTTGGGTTGGGAGGGACCTTAAAGCTCTTCTTGTTCCAACACCCTGCCATGGGCAGGGACACATTCCACCAGACAAGGCTGCTCAGAGACTCATCCAACATGGGAATGTCTCTGCAAAAGGAGAGTACCTCCCCATACAACAGACAGGGCTGAGAGGATAAACTGTTTAATAATCATAAGATACTCAAATATTTATTATACTAGAAATCACATATGCTATTAATAAAAAATACGCCGCCTTCTGTTTTAGCATTTTGCCTTGCATTGAAGAAAGTGTGATAGTGAACGGTTTTGCCAGTTTGAATAGTTTTAGGACTAACAGATGAAATTCTACTGTGTCTGAGATATCACAAATAAATTAAAATCTAACCAAAGAAAATAAATATTTTTTTATTATCTCTTGTCTAACTTTTAAAAAATCATCTTCAAAAGGTAGCTGTTTTCAATACTTTTAGGGGTAGCCTTAAAACTGGAAGTAATAAAATATAAAGAACATTTTATAAAAACATGTAAAAATGTAAGCAAGTTTACTGTAAGCTATTTCAGATTTTTAAAAAAATTCTTATTTAACCTCAGAATTATTCTGTTTTGCACTACTGCAGTTTGCAGGGAGCCATTCCCAAATTTAAGACTTGTCAGGAAAAAAAAAAGCTAAAATACATCAATTTCTTTAAGAAGTTGACTCATTTCCACAGGATCAGAAACTCTACATATTGTATAGTTATATAACTTAAATAAAGTAATACTGCTCTAGCAATGCTTCCCCATTATGCTAACTTACAACTGGTCTTGCAGTTCCACAATGATATATTCCAGCTGCTCCTTCTCCATTTTATGGGCTAGATCCATATCTTCAATTCTTTGTAACAGCAGTTTATTCTGTGAGACAGATTCAGACAGCTGGTTTTCTCTGAGTCGCACCAATTCTTCAAGATAACCCTGAAAATGTAAGTTATTAGAAAACTTTAAAGAACACATTCTCAAAACCACTTTCAATTATGCATGTTCATATTTTTTGGTTTATGACATATATGATCTTACTTTGGGTTTGTTGTAGGGTTTTTTAATTATTCCTTTTTAAACAGACAAGCAAATTGACTATAGATTAATTTGAGATTTCCTAATAGGTAAAAGGAGAATCACATATTTGTTTATATTCTTGCAGAGGAGTAGAAAAATGGATGAAAAAATGAGACAGAAAAGCCACCAGCATGAAACACTAATTCATGTTTCAAAAACAGTTGTCACGAGTACAAGAAAAATATCTTAATTCTAGAACTGAGCAGGTGCAGGATGATAATACACAAGGGTAACAGCAGAATATAGCTACGTGGATCTTTATAGCTAATTAAAGGGATCCAGAATTACTATGAATAAAATATCCAGTGTTATTTTAAAGTTTCTTTGAACTTTTGAATCACATATTAAAATGACAAAGAAGGTTCCAGCATGTCAGATGTTAGTAACTCAGAAACCCTCAATTAAAACCAGATACAGTAAGTCTACTCTACATAAAATTGTGCACATTCCTTGAAACCTGTGGAAAAATGTGCAACTGTTTTATTTGTGCCTACATTTTAAAAAAGGTATTAAAAATAAGGTAGTTTTCAGAGACACAGAATGGATGTATCTGTTCTCAACTCCTGTTGAGTTAAGAAAACAGGTTCACAGTAGCTGGTAAAATAAAACGCTACTAGTGTCATTCATCACCACAAAGACTGTCAAGGGTTTGAAGCATCCCTAGCATGAGAGGAAACAGAAGTAGCTGGGGCTGCTCAGGTCAGGGCTGAAGAGAAGAGGGTAAGGAAAAAGAATTATATCAATGTGCATCAGTGTTTAATGAGAGGGTATATGCACGATAGAATTCTAAGTGATAGCCAGTGAAAAGAGGCAATGAGCACAACCTGAACTACAAATATGTAGGAAACTATTCAAATATAGGAAAACTTTTCTTTCCTCTTTCCTTTTTTCCCCATTAAATGAGCACTGGGATGGGTTGTCCAGACAGGGTGGGGAATGTGTATCCCCAAGACATTCACAGTCTGAATGAAAAAGGCCTTGAGAAACCTGCTCTAGCCTACCTTCTTCTGAGCAGGGGAGTTGGACAATCTCCAGAGGTGCCATCTGACCACAATTATTATATTGGATATATTTATATTTGACAGGGACTTCTTAGTCTCAGTACAAGTTCCAAGGAATCTTGAGAGGCATATCTTTTCAATATGCCTAGTTCTGCCTCATCAAATATTACTGTTATCTTGACTAAGATATTCCCTAGTTCTAAGTAGCACTTCAAAAGTACTAAATGTGTTACAACATAACAAACTTCCTGCCTCTCAAAAACACAAACACCACAAAACAAAACAAAACAATCAAACCATTTTACAGAAACATTTTATACCTGAAGCACCAGTATCAGAAACATAATCCTATGTACAGCAAATACCTCTATCTATAATGACGCGGAGATGCACACCCCACCAGTAAAAGCATATAAAATTCCAGTACAAACAGTACACAAATAATTCAGGAGTTTATTATTCAAAAGTGAACAGCATAAACCATCCCAGAACAGGGAAGGGATAACTTCCACATAAATAACAAATGTGTCAAGTATGACTCATTGATCTGGACAAGACACAACTTGGAAAAGACAAAGTCATCATATTTCCAGAGTGGCCTGGGCAGGGCAGAAAAGAAGACACAGTTCCTAACTTTTTTTTAAAAAGAGCTAAGCACCATGAAATCAAACTCATAGGATCCAGATTCAAAAGACAGAATAGGAGGTAGCTTTTCACACAACAGATGGTAGATTCACAGAATGCTTTGCCAAAAAAAATTGTTTCAATGGTGAAATTTTACACGGAACTGAGGGGATATTTGACAAGTATTTGGAGGAGACATCTATCACAGGTTACTACACAGACAAACCTTTAAGCTTCAGGCAGCCCCTCAGCTGATATACATTGGCCAAGAGTGCATAAGAAGCAAAGTGGTGCACAATCATGTGCTTTGTGTTTATTCTTCCCTCCACTTCTGCTTTGGTCAGGTATCCAAGACAGGATAGTGGGATAACCAAAGAGTCTTGGTCAGTAGAATGTAGCTGATCCAAAAAAGCAATGCTAGGATTTAGCTTGCTAAAGTAACACCTGACCCTATCCTACCTCTCAAATGGCTCAGAGATCTTTATCTTAGCTGCAATCCAATTGCTTGCCACATTGTGACCTGGTGCTACTAATAACTGTATTAATAATATATTAATAACTATTAATAATATATAAATAACCATCATTAATAATAATAGCACACAAACTTGGGAGGCACAAAAAGAATTTACCACTGTTTGGGCAAAATGAATGACAATAGAGCAAAAGAAGGATCAATCAGACCTACTATATCAGTTACTAAAGATGTTATTTTCAACTTGGTCTTCTTGTCACAAAACCCCAGTTTTCCAACACACAGAATGTCAGAAAGCCCCTTTGTTCAAATAAAAAGTCTTTAATTAACTGGTCCTACTGCACTGAGTGTAACTCATTTGGTTGTGCAACTTATTGCTGTGAAAAAAGGGAAGGGAGAAAAACACTTGGGAAAGGAGCTCAATTGCATAGTCCATCTTAATGGTCATTTGTTCAAGTTGTAGTAGAACAGATGTGATACAGTTGAAGTGAATCATATAAAACTTGGCAGGTACATCCCAAATGAAAATTAGACAACAGAAAATTTTCTGACTGTAGGAAAAAAGTTATTTTGCTCCTGTAACTGCAAGTAGGCATTCCAAAGGAGGACAACCAGGAAAGTGTCAACAGCTGTCAGAGTAGGTACCATTTTGAAAATTGTTTAAATACACCAAAATTTCCAAAGATTTAGCCTAAAACTGAATTAAATTCACCCTTACATTAGTTACCTATAGAAGTTAGCAATTCATTAAGAGAATGTTACCAGAAATAACTTCCATGGAATGGGAATGGCTCTGGATCTTGGACTCATGAATAAACTAAAATCACCATTTGCTGTTACAACATTGACAACCTTTGTACTTATGCAGACAAAGGTTCCTAGTGATTCTGACTGTGGATGTGGGCTACAGGTTTCAGTACTTTTTCTAAAAATGTATGTCACAACTTTGATGGAGCATCCTTGGAAAGGAACCACTTAGAAAAATAAACAAGAAAACCACAAGAAAAATAAACATCCACCTATTTTGTTCTCTTAATGCTGCTCCAGAACTGACAACACTCTCCTCATGGTAGGGGAAAGTGTGTGTTCAAACTGATCCTATGTGTTCCTCTGGCAAGGATGGGAATTCCTTCTGATGGTTCAAGAGAAAGGTTTTCATTTATGTGTTTGAGGAGATCCTTTTGAAGAGCATATTTTGCTTTATAAAAGCAGGGAAAACTCCCTCTGTACCAGAGAGGGCCCCAGGAACACAAGTTCTTTCCATATGAAAAGTGATAAGATACTAGCTGAGAAGATTAGACAAGCAACCTGGATGCAACAGTTCAGGTCATATTTCGAAAACAGGAAGTTTAAGAGACCCAAAATACAAAAGCAATAATTGTATGCATAATTTTAAAAAAAAATTTAAAAATTATTAATTATCTTTTATCCCATAATAAATCTGACTCTTTCACTGTTACTTAGAAAAACTTTAGCTATATTCTTTCAAGTGCATTAGAATAAACCAATTTTGATTCTACCTATTCTGTATTCAGGGAAATAATTACACCTCCAGGCACCCTTGTGTTGTTCCAGCCCTTCATATGGTTAATTCAGAGTTTCACAAAAATCAAATTCTTACACTAGGAAAACAAAATACTAAATACTAAAACTAAATACTAAAAATACGAATAGAACTTATTTTAAAAAATGGAACCAGGTGTATTTTGGTTTTTTTCCTGACCAAGGCCTCCTTTCTTTCTCTGTGCACTACTTCTTTGGTGTGTATGAACAGTCTGCCCTCTTCTCTCTCTATTAGCTAATATGCATTGTAATTACTGTAGATGTAATATGCAGTTATGAAGAACTAACTACAACTACTAACTACTAACAGGTTTGGACATATATTTCACTTCACCTCTAACTTAATGTATGTTGGGTGGTAGATGGAAAACCTACCTTTGGTTTCTATAGTTATATTCAATATGCCACCTAAATTAAAATCCAACACAAACACATCCTTTCATGTTTTCCTTTCCCATTCTGCTTCAGTCAAGTTGTAAAAGTACCTGTTTTCTAAAAACCCACCTCAGTGACACTGAGAAGATAGTTTTGTCTTTCATCTCAATGGATTATTCTGCTGATCCTTTTTGTTTTGTTTAAGATTAAATTTTAAACTTTAACATTACTATCATCATAAAAGCCTTCAACTGCCAGTCTACCTACAACAATAAAAATCTGTGACTTCTAAGGAAGAGAAAATTCACGTGGACTTCAAGCTCACAACCTAACAGCATTAGAGATATGGTGTCTGTAACTCCAAGACTGGAAAAATAATCCAAAGCTTCTCCATTAGATTGTGAAATCTGATCTCTAAATTATTGCTATTCTCTTCCCCAACTCATCAAGCCTCTTTTCCCTCAAATCAGTGAGCAAAGGATTGCTCTTTTTGGATACTCTGAAGATCATAAAATTTAGGCCCACTTACATGGAGATAAACAATATCTAATAATATATTTTCCTGCCTTTATTTAGATGGATATGTCACTATTAGCTGGTGATGAGCTTTGGTTCCATAGTCCCCACACAAAACTAATCTTTTACCTTCTGTTCCAATGCAAGCCGGTACTTCTGTTCTACCCTTTTGCATTTGTTGTACCAACTGTTTTCATCTGTGATGAAAGGAGGACCAATGTTCTCTGGAGTACTGCCTTCACTGCCACTACTGCCCAGCGTTCTTAGCTCTTCTTCATCACTGCTGATACTGTCAGAACTGAAGAACCATATTTATTAGCCAAGTAAAAAGCTGTGCTTATAAAAACGCAAATTCTGGTCAAAATTAAAACATTGCATTTCTTAAAAACCTCTGGGAAAAAAAAAAGAAATGCTGGGATATGATGGATTACTAAACCCAACTTGTACTTCAAGCTTTTGTTTTTATAGCCACCTAAAAAATGGGCAAAAATTTGCTTGTGATCTTCGTCAAGTTATATAACTGTATGTGGGCTACTCTCCTAAACACAAAGGGTAAATGCATTACAATATGCTATCTAAGGAAGTGATGACTTAACCTGTTCTTCACAAATTCAGGGTAAAGAATAGTATCTAAAAATAGGTTTTGGGTTTTTTTGTTGTTTTTAAGCAGAAATCCAAAAAAGTGGTTGTCATTAGGTTAAATGAAGATAAACCAGAATGTATACCTATGTTTATAGCAAAGATCCTGTGCCTGTTACTTCACAGAATGTATCTCCCTACGTAGCAAGTAGACTCATTGTTAAAATATCTTCCTATCTTCCAGAATCAATGCATGCTAGAGAATGCAGACATTTGTCTCAAAAATAAGAATTTATTTTAGTCTACAAAAGACAGAGGGGATGTCATCAATGCATATAAAAATCTCAAAGGCAGGCAAAGAGGATGCTGCCAAGCTCTTTTCAGTGGTGCCCAGTGACAGGCTGAGGAGCAATGGCCACAAACTAAAACACACGAAGTTCCACCTGAACATGAAGTAGAACTTTACAGTGAGAGTGGCTAAGCACTGGCACAGGCTGTTCACGGAGGTTGTAGAGTGTCCCTCTCTGGGGACATTCCTGATCCAGGTGTCACCTGTGACAGGTGGCCCTGTCTTGGCAGGGGCTTGGACTGGATGATTTCCAAAGGTGCCTTCCAACCTAACAGTTCTGTGATTCTGATTTATCCCAGTAGCCCTTTGAAAATCTTCCCTTACAACTATATTTCCCCTACACTAACAGAATTTGCTAGATTTTTTAAAGTAGTGATTTCCATAACCCCATGATCCTGCCATGATACAAACTGAATCACAATTTGTCACTAACATGTAAGTTAATAAGAACTTCAAGAGAGTAACTAGGATGTCTCATGTTTAGTTGTACATTTTCAAGACTACTCCTAACCGCTTCTCTCATCTTGGTAAACCTAATAACAGAAAACATAGCATTAATTTCCATGCTTTTTGGTGATGTCAAATTGCTACTTGATTTATTAGATAGTGAGAATTGGTTTTATTATTAATCATAAGGCTGATCAGAGGAGCTAAATGGAGCTAAAAAGTCAGTTTACATAGTCACCAGCCACAACTTTCTGTTATGTGCTTATATTGCCTTTGTCATATATTACATTTATCACAGTATACATAATTTTTATTTATAAAATAACTACTTTTTACTTTTATGGCTAAGGCCTAAGGCCTAAGAGAAAGGACAGCTTGGTCTGGTGACCATCAAAGGAGATGCAGCATTTGTTTCCCACTGAACTGTTATTATTAATCAAGGAAACAAAATTAGCATGACTCATATTTCATGAGTCATGAAACAGTTCCAACAGTCTGAAAGAGCAAGGTGGCTGACTGTACAGGTTTGTACTTAGAGATAAATATAATTTTGCATATGAAATGAAAAATAAGAGGCCTAATAAAAAAATTGCCAATGAAATAAAATTTTAAACAGCAGAAAGTAAATTTTAAAGGCTAAAAAGTACCTTTGGGTGAACTTCAAGTACGGTGTGTAATCTATGACAGCTGGATAGCTTCCATCCAATCCCTCACCCTTCAGACAAAAGCTGATAAAACAGAGCAACAACAATAAGTTTATTACAAGAAAATTAAATGACAGTGACAGTTGAATATTACCAACCTGAAACTTCATTTTTTGTAATTTTTTGGTGCTATAAACCCTAATTTTTAAACATTCACTTTTATTCTTAATAATACAGAGAGATGGCAAGAGAATAACAGGAAAGCTAACTGAAGCAGCAGAAACAGAAGAGTTATGGACAAGCTTGGAATTTTCCCATTCTGCTAAGTAATTTTCTCAAAAATATTTCAGGGTCTTTCTCCTTTCAGACACTTACAGGTACTGAGGTGAAGGAAGCTGAGGAACATAAATTAATCTAAATTTTGGAAATTGTTCATAAATGGCTGTAGCTTTACAAACCTTTCATTTACACTGTATTGGGTTTTTTTCTGGAAATAAATTATTGCATTTCAACCATGTTTAATTATCACAGAAGTGACAAAATTATCATGCTTCCATAAGGCCCATACTCCTTGTTCCTCCTGTCTCTGTTATTGCTAAACAGATTCTAGGAAGTCACAGCTTTTGCTAACTGAATTGCAAAGTGGAATTTTTGACAATGCAGTAATTTAAGTGCTATTTGGGAAGTACATCTAAAGAACTGTTGGATTTCCACACCCACCCCCCCCCAAAAAAAAAAAAAGAAAAACAAAGAAAGTGAAAAAGCACCCCTCCAAGATCACAATTATGTAATTCCATATTGCTCTGAGGGGAGAAAAAAAATCAGATTATGTTCTCACATAAGCTTTCTCATCTCCAGCCCAATCTCGTATTTCCATTTCCACATAGATAAGCTAGTCAACATTTATGAGACACTGAACTGAAAAAAAATCTCATCTATAACATGCAAGGAACGGCAATGGCTTTTTAGCCATTCAAGTCACAATACTATAAGGGCTCTGCTCAGTGGTGCCAAGCAATAGGACAAGGGGCAAAGGGCAGAAACCAATGCACAGAAAATTCCACCTGAATATGAGGAAGAACTTCTTTACTGTGCAGGTGACCACACACTGGAACAGATTGTCCAGAGAGGGCATGGAATCCCTCACTGGAGATATTCAAGAACCATCTGGACACAATCCCGTGCCAGGTGCTCTAGGATAACCCTGCCTGAGCAGGGAGGTTGGATCAGACAGCCCACTGTGGTCCCTCCCTACTTGAAACACTCTGTGACATGTGGCACAATAAAAACGCTCCTGTAGTACTAAGCTCCCATTTGGCACAGAAAATTCTAAGACTCATAAAAGCTGGGTTGAAAAAACATAAATGTCTTCAAGAGCCAATCAGTAGTCTGAATACCATTAACAGGTTTCTTTATATTAGAAATCAGAGGACAAAGGAAGAATAACTACAGTCATACAACTAAGCTCTCACAGCCTAGTACGTACCACCCAGGCTTTTGAGAAACAAACACAGTCAATTGATGATTATTTATGAGAGGATTTACATAGTGCAGACCTAATCTTGCAATGCTTATTCATGTATAGCTGTAGTCCTTCCAAGTACAGGGCTAATACAGAAGCAGTTTAATTTCAGATTATGTAAAGCTTAAACTAATAAAATCTGGTAAGATTTGAATTTTGCTGTACACAAGGCTAGCACTCTAATCATCCTGCAGCACACTTCTGTTCTTCCAGAACATATTTCGAGGATGTAGTTAAGGCAATCTAATGACACAATGCTGGAAAAAAAAGCTATCCTGTGTTTTCAACCTTTCCCTCCCCATTTTTTCCAACTTTTTTTTTTTTTAAATGCAAACATGACATTCCCCTCCTTACAGTTGGCAGATAAGTTGGCACTTATCTGACTCCATGATGGTTCAGCAGCCATGAAAACCTGCATTTTTAGATTTTTAGGCTGTTTTCTTTTTTTTTCCTTTCCCCACCCAGTTGCAGTTCCACAGCCAGTTGAACTAAATAGTCTCTACCACCAGAAAGGGAAAACATTGCTCATTCCTTATTTGTTCCTTTTCTTCGCTAAGCATTGTTCTCCCGAAATCTCTGCCACTAATAGGATGCTTCTGTGAACCAAACTAGCTAACAACAAAAGAACTATCTGGTCCTCTAACTGGGGATGTTTTTTCATTCTTCAACAATTTAAGCTGGCTCACAGAAGGGTCCAACAAGCCTGGCACAGAGGCAAATAAACAGCAGTAAATCTCTGAAGGGCCTTTTGGCAATGCTCAATCATCCATTGCCATCCAATCAATGCATCCAGCAAGGCTACTATTCTGTTTTCTGGCAGTTTACCTCCTATATTGGTTTGTGACAAGCATTAAGGCTACTGCAAGGTAAATACTAACGTGAACTGACAGAAGAATGAAGCATTATCAGTCTCCTTTTCCTGCTACATTATGAAACTCTCTGCCAGTGGCTTTGCCCGAGGCTTAATTGGCCCAACCAGGCATACTAACAAGGTCTTGCACCAGCCAGGTTTTATCTTTTATAGGCACTGTAATCTTTATAAATTGTTGATGGGTTTTTTTAATATATATACATATATTCACACTGTGTTGGGTTTTTTTTTTATTATCTAGGGTATGCTTGCATCTTTGTTACCTCAAAAATACAGAATTAATCATATACGAAAGCCCACAAAAACCTGGCTAGAAATTGCAAAGGTCAATTGATGTAAGCAGTTCAGCTGCAGGTAATTTTAACATGATATTAAATTATCATTTGTAGCTTATGTTTTTCAAATTTAGAAGTGATCAATTTAAAGATTACTTTCTATATATGCAGTTACAATGCTGTCCTCAAGTACCAGGACATGATCAATTGCATAATCACACAGTTTTCCTTATAGTTGAAAAACAACTTTAAAAGATGTCACGTCTATAAGCTTCATTTAATAAATTTGAAATATCTTCTGCAATTATACTTCTGATTCCTTTTAGTATTTCGATACCTGAAAAAGCTACCCCATAATCATACAGTTATATAAACACATAACTTAGTTCTTATCTAGAAGAGCCATTCGAGAGCTCTCTCTTGCCCTCTTCTTCACCTCGACCTATGTTTTCTCTGTCAAACTATACCATGGAAATTTAAGAATATTTTCCATTTCCATCCAAATTGACTTAAGTACGTTTCCGGAGCATTTTGTTATGAAGCATGCAAAGACAGTACCTGAAATCAATTGCATTGAGTCCCAACAGCATACCAGCAAGCATATTTGCTTCTTCACCAAGAACAATTGCTCCATCTTCATAAAATCTCCTTCAATAAAAAAGAAATTAATTCAGCTATTTTTTATATTTAACAGAAAACTGAAGAAATCCAGTTTAAATAAAAAAATTAATGAACCTCAGAAGCATTTGTATCTCATTTCAAATAAAGCAAACTAATAGACTACATAGCACAAAACATCACAATCTTAAAGCACAGAAGAATTTAGACATAAACCAAAAGAATTTTCAATATTAATCCTATGAACAAGCAGGACAGGATGAATAAAATGTAAAAAAATTATGAAGGTATGTTATACTTTACCTCTAAAAGGAAGAATTTGTGTCATGTACATAAAGAAATAATGATTCCATCACATGAAAATAAATTTTCTCTCACAATTGTACTTGCAGGCTCTTTTAAAGTTCAACATTCAATTCTTATTCTTAGTAGCCCTTTTTTTTAAAAAAAAAATTCACAAATCAGCTATTTTTCAGGCAGTTTACCTTTTCTTAAAATATTGCATGCTGGGAAGATGCATGCTGGAAGGTCACCACAATTCACCTGAGAACTACATGTGGCAAGAGGGAAACCAAGAGGTGTTCAGTACTAAAGGCAAGATTGAAAATGTCACTTAGGAGGAACTGAGGTGCACAGTTCACCTTTACATTCTAGCAGCAGACGAGTGCAAGAAGGTGCCAGATTACCAAATACATCCTGTATTTCAGACAAATACCAGCAATACTGCCCTATCAAAACTCCATCTGTTTTAAGAATTGCATGAAAGCTTCTAGATGGTTCAGAGGGAGCTCTAGTGAGCTGCATGGTGAACATCCAGAAAACACGTTTTGAGGCACAGCTCCAGAAATTGAATTGTGTTATAATGCATGCTGTGAGAAGTCCCACTTTTGGAGCTTTGTAGCAGATATCCATTTGCTATAAGGAGATGAGTTGTCCAAGATCTCGGATGTTCCCAGTAGAAGGAAGAAATCTGTAAGACTTCCTCTCAGAAGACAGAGATTATAGTCCTGATAGAGAAGCTAGGAAGTACAAACTCAGCTCTGTACTCTCTGACATCAGGAAGGGCACTAGCAGGCTAAACTGCCTGAGCCAGAGCACTGAGCTACAGGGACTCCACAGTCTGGGTCAGCACAGTGACTCTTGTGAACAAACAGCAGTGCCCACAGTAATGCAGACTAGCAGCCATTTCATTGGCTTTTGTAAAATCCCTGTCAGGTACCAATCTGCACCGAGTTCTTGTAAAATAGTGCCTAGGAAGAAATCACACAAAAAGGACAGGGCACACTTTCAATGGCGAGATGCAGAAGTTAGCCTGGCAGTGCCAATGTTAGAGACAGCTGCAGCAATCCAGGCAAACCAACAGTTCCCTTGGAAAACCCACGGATCTTCATTCAATGCTATAACATCTGACAGCTCACAACACAACGGTCTGCTATAACTTAAGAGTCTGACCAATTAGTTAGAAAAATAATTCTGTGCCCATGCTTAATCCAACCCCTCTTCCAAGTTAATGTGCACATCCAGCACTAAGAATGTGCTGCTTCATTCAAGTACTAACTCCAGGCCTAAACACAACAGTGAAGTTTAAAAAAAGCTATCAGCATGATAGATAATCTCATATTCTACATACACATATGTAACACAAGAAATCTATAGTTTATAGAAATAATTATTAAATATGCATACAGTCAAATATAAGATTTAAAATGCTAAATAAATGATGCAAATCATCATCCAAAAAATAAGGCTAGTTATTATGTATCTGAAATCCCACATGGGAAAAGAAAATACGTCTATTGTTGCTAGTGGTTTTGAAATCCACACAATCAAAACCTGAAAATGTAATTTCTATTTCCATTAGATGTATTTTAAAATATTACTTCAAAAGAAACTTTGCACTTACTATGTTTGGAATGCAAGAGAAGTTGTTTCCAAAAGCTATACCACTGAAAGAACATTCAAATATATTAAACATTAACATGTTCAAATAAATGAATTGGAAACTGCTAATCAAATAAGACCATTGTTATCCACTAACAAACTACACTACCAAAACAGGGACAAAGAATGTACTACTTAACTACATAATTTGTGACCCTACTCTTCCTCATCTCCTCCTCAAAAACCCAAGTGACTTTTCAGTTTGAAGCAGAATAAGTAAATCTTTTCCAGATTTTCTTTGTTTTATGTGCTTCTTTTCTACTATAAATGCAAGCAAATCTGGGTAAAATTAGGCAAGTTTTGAAATTGCAATGAAATGGGAAGTTTACCTAGTTGTGTTTCCAAGTCAGCTTAATACTGGCAAAATATACGGAGATCTCGGGACAAATAGTATTAAAATAAATAATAGTCTAAATGAACAGAAGTCCTTACAGAGAAAATTCTTATTGTTTTAATAGCCCATTCATTATGTCTAAACTTTGAGAGTTCATCATAAAGTACATGTTACAGATCCACTTGTATTCAGATGACTTCATCAAAAATCTGTAAGACAGACTTGTTATGAGATAAAATATCATCTAATAATCACATTATCTAAAACCAGTCCAAAACTGCCAGAGTATTCTTTACCACAAGGCATATTCTCATCCCTGTTTTTTATCATTAGAAGTTATAAAAAAACCCTGTTACGCTCTTTTCTTATTATATCAAGAATCCTAGCTATGCCTGATCATTACTTGTGCCACTCTACAGCTCTCAAGAGGTTCCCAGAATTCTCTTCCTTTTTTTTCCAGGAAAAGTTACTACAAAAATTAGTTTTTACTGAGTCCTTAGGCTTTCTATCCATTTTGAAAGGAATACTACATCTATCCTTACTACACCACAATTTCAGATTTAGTTCCTAGTTTAGAGCGGTTTTCTTTGCTTCTGACTTTTCAAGAATTGCAGGCTTATTTCCACATTTTTAAAATCATTACAAAATTTTCTATTTTGCAGTTTTACCCATGCTAAAACCCGATCCATACCAACTCTAGATATCTTTCACTACGTTACAGGTCTTTTGTTAATGACATCCTTTACTACACAAATCAAGTGCACCATTCATTTCCAAACATAAGTCCCTCACTTAAACAACATTTACTAAAATATTGCAAAAATAAAATTCTTGTAGACCTGGTTGTTTTGAAGTCTCTCAGAGCTGTGGAAATGTATTCAGACAAATGTTTTTCCATAAGTGCTACCCTTATCCATGCTCGGCCCTGTAAGACAAAACAGGTATCAAATATTTAAATGTTACAGAAAGAAACAGTTTTACAATCTGAATACTAATACCACTGGTTTACCTGAGTAAATGACTGATTAACAAAAACTAGCATTAAACAGAAACAGTTGCTAGGATGTACTTTATTATAGCAATAATAAAAATAAAAAATGCGTTCTTACAAGGACACACAGTTTATTGTGAAATCAAGTTATCCAAAATTTTAAAGAGAGGGTGGAGGGATTTTTCTTTAATTATATGCTCCAGCCTTTTGAAAAGCTCACGTATGTGAGAGACAGCAGACCAGGGCAGAAAGCTTTACATTTTAAAATCAATGGTATTTGAAGCTTCCAGTTGTTTCCACAGTAAAGTGGCAGTAACTTGTCCTCAAAGTGATTCTATGTGTTCATTCAAATATTTGAGGGCTTTACATAAGAAAAATGAGTTCTGCAATATTTTTCCCCTCAGTAACAACATTATTATAGAAGGTGCTTATAAACTACAGACATCAAGTTCAAGAGGCCTAAATCTTGTAGAGTCCAAAAGCAAAACTTCACTAGAACAGTTCCATAAACAACAGCAATAACTTTAAAAAATGCCCCTTAGGAAAGCACATGGTGGTGTGTTTGCAGGTCTAGTGCACAGCATTGTAGTTTACAAGAGGGAGACAGCCCAGTGGTTGCCACAGTTATGATTGTGTTTTGAGAACACCAGGAACATTTCTTGTAAACCACATAGACTTACAAATACTTATGTAGGTAGTAAGATGTATGTCCTCATGTCTAATATATTTGGTGCTTATTGGCATCTAGCTGAACATCACTACAGACATTCTACCAGAACCAGTAGCAGATTATAATCCTACTTCAGGGTGACCTAACTGCGGCCTTCTAGGGAGCCTACAGGAAAGATGAAGAGAGACTTTTACAAGAGCATGTAGTGACAGGACAAGAAGGAACAGCTTAAGCTCAAAGAAGTAGGAAGATGTCTCTGCCCACAGCAGGGGAATTGGAACTAGATGGTCTTCAAGATCCCTTCCAACCCAAATGATTCCAAGACTCTGAAATGCTAAATAAAATTGCTTTCATAAATACCAACAGCACAGCAAAAGATTTAACATAGACTGCACTGACATTAAAAGGATATTTACCTGGAGAGCTGCCTTTATGTTGCATTTATGTAGAACATGGCTGAAACCATAAAAGTGATGATGCTGCTTAGCTAAGAACTAAAGCCTCTGCAACTCCAGTGCAAGCAGAGCCAAGTGGCACTGGCAAACCCTTGCTGACAGCTGCCAGGCTGAGGAGGACACTGATTTGGACCACCCACCAAACTGATGCACACGATGGGTATTTGTGTCAACATGGTCTCTGCCTTTTCATATCCAGACATTCAAAATACTCCCCTAAAAAACTGAACACTGTTCTCCACACTCACTGCACCTATTAGGATGTCTGTCTACTACTTGGCATGAAGTACTCCACAGAGTAATAGAAAGTTTTAATTTATTTATAAGACTACTTCAGAAAATAGCCTTGCATCTTATTACCTACTGAATTTAAATATTCATATCTATGAAAATCTCAGCATTCAGAAAGACCTTTAAAATAAATCTGAAGAGCTGATTACACCTATCCTCTCAGTGCATAAATTCTACATGCATTAAAATGATTAGAAGGGGAAAGAAAAAAATCACCCAATTTCTACAATTTTCATATTTCTTAGCCATGTCCACAAGAACTTAATTTCCCTTAAAAATACTGTGTTTTCAAATAATTATGTAAGGTAAAAAATCTGAGTACAATCATTTTGTAATATAACACAATCATTGAACAGAGACATTTTTCCACTGAGTAACACATCTCAAAGGAAACAAATTCTGATTTAAAAGTGGGACTTTTTAAAAGCAAATATTTACCAGGCACATTAAAAAAAATATTTCGAACAATGAAAAAATGTGTGGAGTAAGCTAAGTACTGTGTTTTATTTACAGGTACAGAAACGTCACAGCAATGTCATAAAAGGTCACTTTAGCCTTCCTCTTCCCTACCTTAGCTCTGGAAGAACCGACATTCTCCATGTTCTCAATACTGCAGATGCAATTGTGAGAGACTTTTCGGCAAGCTACACGAATGTAGTCCCAGAAACTACGAGGACTTTCATAGCCGAACCAGGTGATCTGACCTTAAAGCAAAATACAACATACATAAAGATTTATGAAGCTCCCTCTCTGCTTATTGGAGATAAATGCAATTAAATACTCCCCGATATGCTGCCTTTACTGAAAGGATTCTATACAAACAAGTCCATGAATTCCTACTGAAAACTGACTCACAGATGTAAAAAAAATTGCAGCTCACTCTGGTTTGAAAGAGATGCATTAAGAGAAGTTCAGGGCTTTGTGTATATATGTGTATTTTATTGGTCTTTTTTGTTGTTAATATGCTAAAATAATACTCAAGAGTCCTTCACAGAACTCTTCAATCACAAAAGAGCACAAACCTGTGACTTAAAAATATGAGGCAAGAAGTACTTATGCTATTTCTTTAGGTAGTATATACATTTCACTAATACAGTCAAGCAGAGAGAGTTTTGTTCTTTAAAAAAATTATATAAATAAAAATATGAAACATCATTTTGCTGTGGTAGTGTTATCTTTATTTTAGGAGCAGACTGGAACTTTTCACAATGTACTTTCATTTGAAGAGAAGCTGATACATAAGCAAAAAAGTTTTGCAGTCACAATTTCTTCTGAGAGTACACAGAACATTCCCTCAGAAGCTGAGCAAAAATAATTTAGCAGATCATTACGCCTTCTGGAACTACAACCAAAATCCTTCCCTTTTTTTCCAGTTTGCAACATATTGCATTTAAAAAATGAAAAGGCAAAACTACATAGCACTTGCGACATGTCCATATAAATTTCAGCAGCAGCATAACAGTTCAACCCTGTTTTCAGAGTGAACAGCACACTGTTCTCACTGTAGACATACCTGCAAACACGCATGGAACAAGTGAGGTTAATATTGCCCTCTCATGACTGCCAGCAATTGTCTCCATATAAAATGAGATCTTATTTTTAAGCGAATCTTATTTCAAGTCTTGAATTGCACTTATGAAGCTTTACTAATGTATGAGAGAGACTTCTCTTTTTCTGCAGAAAGCTCAGATTTCAAGAAAGAATATATCAGAGTGATACTGCAAATCATACATACTGAAAATAAAATCCAAAATATGCATTTTTATCTGATATGACTAGACTTAGCTTCAAGCAGAGCCAGAGTAGTGTAAAAGATCTGTCCTGTATGAGCTGAAGAAATTCAAGAGGCAGGTTCTTCTTCCCCTAGAGGGTACATATCACTTGACTTTGTGGTCCATCTGCTTCCTTCACCACAGATACATTTATTAAATTCAAGGCGTGATAAAAGACTTAAAAAAATTCAAAAAAGGCGTAAGCAGGAAGAACTAATATATAATACCCAATATGGCAAAGAAAAAATAGAATTCCAAGGTGCCACAGTTACTGTAGTTTTAGATCTGCTCAGTTCTAAGGTCTAAAGGAAAATAAATTCCACAAGCTAAGTGCTTTTACAATCTTACTGATTTTGTTAAATGTCAAGTTTAGTAGACAGCAACAAAAATTCAACAGTATTTTAACAACACAAAAAGCTACAGATATTTTTCATATTCTTCACCACATGAAAAACATTTCTGCCCTAGGAATTGTATCCACAAAATTAAATGCAGCTAGGGCGTAAAGATTACTTCATATCATCAATTCCAGTTCCAACTAATAAAGGCAAGCATATGATATATTAACTCTTGTGGCTTTTTTCAAACAATCTTAAGGGCAGAACAAATTTAGCAAAAAACAGTTTTGCTCCAGTTTTCTGAAGGTGCTAATGCAAGGAAATTCCTTTTACAATTAAACACCTGAAAAAGACATGGTCATTTAAAACAAGAAATAACTTTACAACAGAAATCCATACCAGCACTTACTTGGTTTACAGTGATCAAGAAAGCCAGCTGGACATAATTTAACATACTCTGACATTACAGTAGGCTCCATCTCATTCCAGCTCTGTGAGAGGGTGCAACAGGTTTCAGGCTTCAGCAGGAATTTTCTTCACTTGAAACTCACAGCCAGATCAGCACCTTTTGTGAACCAAGGTCTCCTACATTTCACTGTTCTGTCCCTACAACTTTAAACCTTGCCCACACTCTCATAACTAATATAATCTGAAGAAAAACTTTCTCAACCTATCTATACACAGAAAAATGCTGGAAAGGACTGACTCAGAATAGTGAGAATGTATTTTAAGAAATACTAATGAAGATATTAAACTATAGATTTACTAAAATTTTAAAAGCTTTCAGCACGTGAAATTTTATTTGGCCCTCAAAGCACTCAATGCACACAGCCATGAGAAGTCTCAAGAATGAGAAATGAAATAGCTCCCAGTACTCAGCACTTGTCAGGCTTTGGCTGCAGCAATGTGTCCAGTTCTGGTCTCTACAAGTTGAGGACAGGATCAGACTGGGGAGGGTCCAAAGGAAGGTCACAAAGATGTTCCAAGAGCTGTTGAACCTGTCCCATGAGGAAAGACTGAAGGCATTAGGATTTCCCTCTAGGGAAGAGAAGTCCAGTGGGGGAACTCAGCACAGTTTTGCAGTACTTAAAGAGGGTGAAGGCTCCCTCTTTACAAGGAGCCACACAGAAGACAAAAGGCAACACAACACACAAGTTGCACTGGGAGAGATTTCATCCCAAGAACCAAAATTCGCTGTGACAACATCCCCAGTGATGTGGTAGAGCTTCCATCGCTGGAGGTTTTCAAGATGTGATTGGACAGGGTACCAGATATTCTCATCTAGATTCCCATCCCCAAATGATTGGTCCAGATGATTCTTCAAGGACCCTTCCAACCTGGGCCGTTCTATGATTTCTAAATCATATCTAAATTTTTAAAGATCTTAATTAAATTGAAAGCTAGTTTTAGAATTGAACAAAGATCTTAATTAAATTGAAAGCTAGTACTGTTAAGGTATTTCTTAAGGAAGAAAAGTTTCTCAGGAGGTACAGGACAAAGAGCATGTGGTCTTTGCTGTGAAGTTCATACGTCATCTGAAGATGTAGAAGCTGACAGCTATTCCAACAGAAATTATGTTGGTTTTATCAGCCAAACAAAACTGTTAATTAAGCATGTAAACTGCATGTGTAATACTAAACATTTTTCAAATAAATTCCATTCCTGTCTACAGAACTGCAAAGTAAAATAGAAACAATATTGTGATTTTTTTTTTGCTTTCACCACATTTTTGCATACTGCTGCACACTTGAATCAACCCATTTCTGTTCCAACAACTAGATACAAACATCCACAGTTATCACAGACCCTTTTCATGCCCAAGAATTTCTTCATAAATAAGATTAAACAGTTTGATCTCTAATCAGTCACAGTCCAATTTAACTTACAAAGTTCCACAGTTGCAAAGAAGTAATGACTTGGATGCTCCAAGGTACAGACAGGTTTTCTCCAGATCTCCTCTATTACTTAGTTTGCAGTAAATTTTTCTATCCACTAAAAAGTACATTTTAATACAACTTCTTGCTACCAAACTGGTGTGATTTTTGAGGAATTACTGAGATACCTACCCTTATTTCAAGTCTACAGAATGGCTCAATTAAATACTAATTAAATACTTAGAGTAGTTCATAAACTCAGTCCTTCAAGACAATTATAAATTAATTTACAATTTTTCTCCGTACAAGAAGAATGTACTAAACCACAAATTACACAAGAGCTCTCTTCTTTCTTCTTAGTCAAAAAGAGTAACAGGTCACTATGTGTGTATAGATACTAAATCCAGTAATAAAAGCTATTCTGCTAACAGCATTATTACACCAAATAAAGACCTACCACAGCTGTATGCTTATTTTCTATTTCATTATAGTAGTGCCTTTAGTTCTTATATCCTTAACCTACCTTTTTCACTCCCATTATAGTACCATTACCTTCATTATTTAATCCAGCCGACTTGTTTCTCTCAGAACAAAGAGCATTACAAGCTGCATTTTACTTACCCAAAGAACCCCTGAAATTTAGGAGTTCCATAGATTGGATAGATAAAAGGAGCTTCCACGGACAACCCTAGCAGAAGCTTTTGACATGTTTATAGTGCCTCCTTAATGCATGGGAAAATAGGCCCACAAAGTTGTCAAAGTGTCAAAATAGCACAGTACAGCATACTTTTTGTGTCCTCGTGGTGGTAAATGCAAGTAAGTGTACAGATAACAAGTGTGCTCATAGTAACCATGATATGCAAAAATTATACAAGTCACAAGCAAGATGCACCAGGTACATTTACACACTGACACCTAACACTATTTCTAAACACACATACTGACTAGCAGTTTGGATATCAAACATTTTTGTTGCACAAACAATATTACACTGAAAACATAGTCAATCAGCAAATAGACCCAGGAGACTAATTTTCAGAGATATGTTTGAGATTATGGCCATAGAAATCTACAATAGTTATTCATGTTCTTCAGTATTAATTCACTTAACACTAACTTAAAGTGACAGGAAAAGGCAGAAAATAATACAATCTAGTTATATAGTAAAGACAAAGTACACATCACTTTGAAATTATCTCAGGTTTTAAGTCAGCTTGGATATATCTGAGATCAGATCTCAAGTACTGTTGCTGAACACTTTTGATATCCTACTATTTCTGCACTACTTATATATACTTAGCTGGTCTGATAAAAAAGACACTTACAGGAAATATACCTGAAAAATATGTGGCCAGAAATGAAAACAAGAAACCACACAGATGACTACAAGACACTGCATCATCTCCACAGTACAGAATGGTCAAGAATGGAAAAAATTTCAAACAACTATATGAGAAAAAAATGGCTCCTAAAATGATTCATCTTGCCTTAAAGATTATCAAACACACATACAATTTGTAAAATCCCTTTCAGGACTACAGGTCTAATTGGGACCTTCAAATACATTGTCCCTGTATCCCCCCAAAGTAACAATTTCTGCTGTATTGTAAAACCACACAAAAGCTTATTCCTAAGAAGAAATAAGAGTAATTAGTCACTAATAATTTTTTCTGTTACTTCTTCTCTCCTCCCTTTTCAAGATTTTCAACTACCCTGCCCAGTAGTATCATATCTTGCCAGCAGGGATGCTGTACAGTTTACTTCAGTGACAAGAAGGACACATGCTTCCGTCCTCCTCATCACAATCTTTGGTCTACTCCACATTCTCAATACATCCAGCACTTGTAGGAAGTACCAGGTGTACTGCCCATGTAGTGTTACACAGTACAGGGAAATAGCTCTCCACTTTCTAGAGCTTAAGGTAGTCCCTTAAAAATCAGCTAATACAGCTTGCTCAAACTCTCTCGTCCTTAGGGCAATTCAGATTGCTATTACTGTCAACAGTGGCCTATTCCTGACTGATACTTACTGGAAGAACATGTAGCTGTAAGGTAGTGCCATGGCATATTATGTTACCTTTTTCAGAACTATTTTGGTGCCATATGTGCCAGGTCTTCTGTACTACATGAAAAGATACATATATTAAAGGGGCATTTACAGACCTCTGTTGTGTCAGCTGGTTTGTTTCTGCCAATCTCATTTTACTACTAAGCAAATACTCATATGTAAAATATCTTTAAGAATATGAGCAGCTGGACTAAAAAAGTGCATTTATGGGGAAAGTCATCAGTGTTCTGCCTGTTTGACTTCTTGTTCTGGCTCACTGCAGGACCCCATGAAGACCACAGCCAAGAAAGGTAAGCACAAAGTCAAAGCTGGGCAGTAGGGGGAGAACAAAAATCTGTAGCAAACTGCACTGAGTTTAAGAAACGTCATGGAGGTTTTCATTACAACTGCACAATGTCATGAGTAATCTGTGACAGCTCTATTTTGAGCTAGAGGTTGGACTGGATGACATCTAAAAACTTTCCAAAACTTAATTCTTCAGTGAGAGTGAATGTAAAAAGTCAAATCAACAGAACTATTCATGGTGGTTAAATAAAAAAATGCTATTTCATGACCCTTTTGCTACCAAGAGCATCAGATCAGGTACCTATCAAAAATCCACTTTACATGGTGCCTGTGTTTCTACAATGACCATTTTTTTCCAGAACAACTAGGACAACATAAGGCTTAGACAACTGCTATTACAGATTTTTTAATTGCAAAGGTTTTAGAAAAAGTGTAAAATTTTCCCTTTAAAATAACCATCCTTCTTCCTACCATTTTGGATTTGGGGTTTTTTTGTCTGGATCCTAATTAAGCATGAAACCAATAAACATAAACAGTCACTATATTCCATCAAGATTATTCTTTGCTCCTTAAAAATACATTCAATTTAATGTCAGAAGTTACCAGTAGAAGTTTTCTAATAAAAGTAAACTTTATAACAAAGTTAGTACTTTTTTTTCATCCGTCCTTCCTCACCCAGTACTTCCAAAGGAAGCTAAAGATTAAGAACTGCTGTTTGCCATGGCCTTAAGAAAGTAAAATTCTATAGACCTAAACTCTCAAATCTGGATCTTCTATTTAACTACACTGCCATTAGATTATCCTGACAACTTTGAGACAATGAAGCTATTTATCTTACCACAGACAAACAGATCAAATACGTTCTGTCAGTTTCAAAACACTTTCTACAACCCACTGCAATCACCAGTCTGCTTTTAGTCTATTCCTACTGACACAAAGTACGCATTCAGAATATATTCGCCTATTCCATCAATAAAATACAGTTTCTTTCAAGCCCCAAGTTGTAGAACACATACCCTCTCAAAATCTGAAGTGCCATGGTACATTTCTTATCTCAATTTCTGTTTTATTATTTTTTTTTAATTACATGCAGTCAACTAGCTTATTACCAAAACATTCTCCATTTACAACAGAATCTGCAAGTTCCTGCCTTTTTCTGTAGTTTTAACTCTGCAAACTTAGAAAACCATACTAGCAATTACAAGGGGAAGATTTAAACAAAAATTTAGGTATTTGAATTTCTCCAGTTCTTACTTGGAATTATTTTTTACTTGCAAATTCCATTTGCCAACCTGTCAAGGCTTCTTCTCTGTACTGCCTGTCCTGAATAAAAGACTGTGAAGCAAAATAATGTTGACGAATAAAATTTACAATGACTTTTGCACAAATATTGCTGAAGTTGGAGGAGGAGAAAAGAGAGCAATTTCCCGGCAGAGTCAAGCTGCTAAGTACCCATAATCACTCCAAATCACTCCAAAAATCTTTGTCACGATGTGACAAACCCTATGTTTCTACCATACTGTGCACCATTTTTTCCTTCTCTGACAGAACCACAGCAGGTAGTAACTGTGCTACTCAAATGTCAGCCTACACACAGTATTGTTCACAAAGCTTGGTTTTGAATGTTAAAAAGTATGAAAATGAGTAGATTGTCATATTACACATCTATATTTAGATAATTACAATGTTCTTCATAATCCTCAAATCATTTCAGAAACTGTACACAGAAGTGAGAAATGAGAAGAAAGACACTTCCAATGTCCTCTTCTAGTGACTGTTACTGCTAAAGCGCACTGTTCCCTGAGCAAAGCAGCTTCCTCTAGAACAATTGGAAAAGGCAAACAGACATTATCTGGAATTAGAACATCCGACTTGATCCAAGACGAAAATCAACAATCAACCTTTCTCAAAAGCAATCTAATCCAGGACATTCCAGCAGAAAAAACACCCCTTCACTAAAGGGGTGGGGCAATAGAATGAAAGGACCTAAAAACAGCATCTGGAAAAGAGGTCAACGAAAGCAAGGAAAGGAGAAAGAATGGGAGCAGCACCAGACATGCTCTGTAGCTCCTACTGAGGCAGATAACATAATTGTCTTTCAGACTCTTAGGACACAGCCTTATCATAAAGCAGAAAAGCAGACAGAGCTCAGCACCATGGCAACATTCACATGTTTAATTACCAGCCCAGAAGGCTTCCAACAAGATCACTGGAAACACGTTTCACAGAAATAGTTGCTTTCACTTTTCCTTAGTAATGCAGAAAATCACAAAGATAACAGCAATAGGACAGACACACAAAGAAAATCAATGCTTTCATTCAGCATCAAGGAGTTTGTACAGATGTACATTTGTTTGTATAAACAAATTCTCATGGCAAAATCATCACCAGTAAGGAAGTTAACATACCTTTCAGTCGATGACTTAGAATCTGTTCCAGAATAGCTGCAAAATTATTAAATTCAGGGGAAGTATCATCAATAGTTTCAAAACAGGAACGGTCAATCAGAGTCTTGACTGAAAACCTAAAGCAAAAATACAGGACAATCATAAATTATATGAATAATTAGTGGTCCTCTATAGCAGGGCAGTAGTTTGTACAAACCAAAAGGGCAAGGAACCAGAATCCACCTTGATGATTTCAAGTTCAGTCAGAGCAACAGGAACACACAAAACATTCAGATACAGCACAGAAGTGCAATTGTCATTGTTGGTCTTAAGCACAAAGCCTTAAAAACAGAAAGAAAACAAAAATCCCCACCCTTTCCACAAAGAAATGAGCTAATTATTTTTCTCTTAAAATTGTTTTAATGAAGTTGTAGAAAAACAAGCACTCAAAAGCATCCAACATCAGCTTCTCTTTGTAATCCTAATCATAATCATTTTACTTGACATTTTGTCAGCGCTTCTTTTATTCCCAAAAATCCATGTCCAATAATCAGAATACAAACTTTATCCTATTATGAGAACACTCTAATTTCATCCTAATGCAAAAATAATCTAGACATATTCGAAAACAATGAATTTTTATGCATTGTTAACTCTGCATTCACTTAGGGTGATTTCCCTGTGAATGGGGATGATCCTTATTCAGTGCTGAATTACCTCATTATTATGCTAGAAGAACTTTCAATTTCAACGATCTAACACTTAAAATTGGAAAGGCTGAATCAAGTCATGTAAAAAGCAGACAAGATGTAACTAGTCAACTGGTCAGTTTGCTGTGTTTAGTTACACCTACATTTATACAAACTTTTATTATAAGAAGATAGTTTAAACCTCAACAAATGTGACAAAAATTGTTCTTCTTTTGTCTTCATAATTTTAATCATCATCCATTTTTATTTTCCTTTATGCAACTTGTTCTTCCAGTTTTCAATCTCACATGTTCTCAAACTTAAAAGTATTAAATCTGAAGCATTTACTATGGTTTTTTGCAACAATCTTATTTGTATTAATACTAATTTGTACTGCCTGAGGAGGTAGTTTTCACAGCACCCAAATGACAACAGTACCAACTCAGGGTGTTCTCACTCTGCCTGCTCCTCCCAGATCCTACACCTGAGCAAGCACCAGCTTCCTCAGTTTTGCCAGTTCCCCTTTTCATGGCACTCACTATGAACTGTTCTAGATTTTCAGTACTGGAAAGGAGGGAAGAAGTGGATACATTCCTAAAAAATATCCTCCAGAGCATCTCAACACAAGCACTTCTATGACACAGCTGCAGGAGTAGCACAGCATTACAGGCCTGGGCAGGAATGAAGCTCCTTACACTGGTTGTATTTTGAAATCCTCTGTACTACAGAAGTAACTGCCTCCTTCGTGGAGTCAGCACAGCCTTCTGATGCACAAAACTGACATGCTCAAACTAAATTGACACATAGCTCAACAGCTTCCTCTCAATTTTGTTTTACTCAGTAAACTTCTGAATAAAAACTCTCTATTTTACCTTTCCTGCAGCAGGCTTCAATTGTTGTAGTGTTTTTTGCAGACCAGGAATTAGGAATGAATTAGGGTGGAGGAGGAAGCTTCTCCTGCAGTGCCAAATTATGACTCAGTTTTGAACTCCTCCACACCTTTAACCAATTTTGAATAAGTGAGAGACATGCATGCCCACCAGTTAACTGCTATTGACTCCTCTAATGGCAGAACTTATTGCTTCCTCAAAGCCATATCACAGCTGAGAAATTTTTGATAAAAAACCCCTTCATTTTGAAAAACACACGCCTATAGCAATGCCATGACTAAGCTAATATTAACTGTAACAAGATGAGTCCTCCCACACCATGCAGGTCTGGAAAAGATACGGTGCAGCACATCACTCACAGATCCATACACAAGATAGACAGTGAGTTAGCAGAGTGAGGTACTGCCCTGTATACAGGAATATCATCTTATACTCAGAAATATGATCATCCATAAACTGCAAAATCCAGAAGAGTACAATATAAAGCTATGTCTATTTTTCCTGTATTCAGTGTCATACTTGAAAGTTCACTAATTAATATTGTATGGAATACCTATTCAGAAATGGAGATATATTCAAAAAGAAACACTTCAGAGCAATTTCACAAACACTTCTAAAAATCAGAGATAAGTTGGGGGTTTTTGTAATTTTAAAGCATTCTGCAACTCAACTGAAGAAAAAAAATTCTAGTATTAGAATCAAAAATTTTTTATATATCAAGGGTCTGATTCTAAAACACAGTCTAAGAGCTCATAATGAAAATGGTGTCCTTTTTAAGAGCTCATATTACTGCGTAACATTAGAAATGTTAATTTTCATCTGTCTACCCTTTCACCAAAACCCTAAACCTTTACAGTCAAGTTTGGTTAAATTTGCTTTTAGCAGAACTTACAGGGAGTGCAAGTATGTACTTACTTCCATAGAGCAGGAAGATCAGGAAGATAACAGCACTACCAAGCAAAATTTGATTCACTACAAATATTTTTTTGAGATCTTAAAAAACCTCTTAGGTAAATACTTGTGTGTTATCTATTTTCCTCCAAATACTACAAAGAGGCAAACATATATTTAAGTGCAAGTTAAAAGTCCTGAGCACATTTTGCATAGGGGATTCACACTTCACCATGTTTTTCATGTATATTGGAGAAAGGATTAAGGGTGTATGGAAGTTATGTCTTTGGGAAAAGGTTACACTGTAAGCACCAAGTAAACAATTCTCCTCAGTCATTGTAGTTGTTTCCAGCATGTGGGTCCCAGATCAGAAAATCCACTTAGGTGCAGCCACATGGAGACTGAAAGTCAAGAAACAAAAGCTCAGGTCTAAAGTATGCAGGAGCTATGAAGAAAAAAATATCCAAATAGCTAGAGCTGTTTCCTTGGTTCCCTGTACTGCTCCCATCTTCACAGAACCTCTAAGGTTGGAAATGACCCTTATTATCATGGAATCCAACTGTTAACAGTGACAAGCTCACCACTATACCATGATCTCAAGTGCCATATCCACATTTTCTTGGAACACTTCCAGGAATGGTGCTCCTACCACTTCCCTGGGCATTCTGTTCCAATGCCTGACCACCCCTCCTGTGAAGAAATTTCTCTGAATACCCAGCCTAAACCTCCCTGGTGCAACTTAAGGCTTTTTCCTCTCATCCTGTCACTTGCTACCGAGGAATAGAGCCCAAGCACCAC
The DNA here is from genome assembly GCF_021018805.1 of Prinia subflava. Taxonomy (NCBI): domain Eukaryota; kingdom Metazoa; phylum Chordata; class Aves; order Passeriformes; family Cisticolidae; genus Prinia; species Prinia subflava. Next base: position 132,642,635 of record NC_086247.1, read on the forward strand.
TGCACTTTATCTTTTCTCCACTGGGCTGCCACAGCAGCACTGCACTCCAGAGCAACAGTCAGCTTACACATCAGAGGTTAACTTTGAAGTGGACTGCAAGAGCAGAGGAGTAATGTTGCTTCTGTTGCTATAGTACCTGTTGCTTCAAGACTGTTTTAAAAAATGTCTTTTATCCAACACTTCCCATTATGTTAATGCAACAACTTTTACTCCCCAACTTTCCTTGGGTTTGTTTTTTTTTTTTTTTTTATACAGTAACTGCCATTGGAGGGATTCCAATATCAGTGCTTCTAAATGACCTTCAAGAACTCCGATGTTTTTGGATTACTACTAATTTTTTCTATGTCACAAATCTACTCTTGCTTGAGCCAAAAAATAAGGTGCAGAAACAGTAGCATTCTCCAACCTTAAAAAGACCTTCTGAATTATGTAAGATTGAGACATTCTTGAATATGGAAGACTTAAACCAATCTTTTTAGGGTAGGTTCTTCCACTGTTTTGCAAGATGCCCAAGAAGGTCTCCCAAGTTTCTTGAATAACTCCAAAGCAAAGCCAAACCTTTTGTGGATACATCCCACATCTACAAGCTTATTTCTGAAACAGCAACAAGCCTCTAACCAAAAAGCAAAAAAGTGGGAAATTAGACTGCTGTATAAACCTGTTCCTTTTTCTTGCCAGATTCTGCACCTCCTTTAAAGTTTTCAAATGAATGAAAGGATTTTTGTCATGATTATTTAGCTTGAAATTTGGAAAGTGTAATTAAAATACTATTTTACTGAACTTAAACTATTACTATTGAATAATCTCCGAGATTATGAAACAATACCTAAATAGCCTTTAGCTAAAAGTGGCTTTAGCTAAAAGTGGTCATGAAACCTGACAGTTCAGCTAAGGGTCCAATGTCAGTGCAACAGGTCTTACATGGACCAGCAAAATCACTGTTTTAAAAACATATTTCCTAATAGTTGTTCAATTCTGTGTTAACATTCTGCATTTAGGATACAAGTCACTTCTGGGGCCCATCTCAGTTGTTCTGTATCTATACATATCTTTGATCTATGAATCCTATTGAAGACTAGATTTAAACAGGTTGAACAATCTACAACTAGTAAAAGATGTCAGTGCCACTTACTGGAAAATGAAAGGGATCAAACTTCAGGGAAAACAGGTAAGGAGAGAGACAAAGCTTAGAACATGCATTACATACTCAAAGAAAAAAGTCCTAAGAATTATTCCAATTTAAATCATGGCTGTGCAATTACAATAACACAGCCAGGCATTTTCACATGCAATTGGTTTATAGAACTTAAATATCTATGTCACTTTCCATGGCTACTGTGACACTCAACATTTCAGTGGAAAAAACCAGTTCCATCAAAAAACCTCAAAATATGAGAAACTATCCACATCTGCAGAAGGAGTTAGATATCCTCAATGTAAGAAAAGATGAAAAGCCTAAAGTCTGGCATAACTATTAAGTAAAAATATGCTAAATTGAAGCTTTGACAAAAATCATTCATTAAATTATCAGACTGTTAACAGATGGTAACTCAGAAGAGTATCTTCCTTGTGATCTTTCCCCTTCACTGGGGAACAGGCCATACCATCGAAATTTGATTGAGTCAATTGACTGGAGCTATTTTAAACCAGAACAATTTCTTATTTTCATAGAATTCTGATTGGAAAGGACTATTATTTTACTCTTTTCAATACTAACTTGGCTATTCCTAACAAATAACACTTTTCTATAATAGAAAATGTGTAATAACTACAGTAAAGCACAGAAATATTTTAAACACTTACTGGCAAAATAGAAATATAAATAAATTTACATCACAACAATGCAAATCCTTTTCCTCAACAATCCTTGCCAAATTTTAATGTGCATTCACAAACTGAGAACTTCAGGTTTTGTGAAGATAAAGCAAAATTAAGTCGCTTTACTGAAAATAATAAAAATACACCAATCTCAAACAGTTTCTGCAGTAGCTCTTTGTTTTATATGTGTTTAACTGAATTTCTTCAGATTGCTAAGCATTTTTAAATACATTACACCATCATTTCATCTTCAGGACAAGGACATCAAATAAACCAATAAAACAATGTAATAGCACAGAGTACAAAAGAGTTCTTGTCGAGTGGGAGGCAGAAAAAAACAAGTTCTGTAGAATAAAATATATTCCTTTAAAAAGAAGTGTTTATATCCTGTACAATTGTGTCATTACTTGATAAAACTGGTGTTCTCCTGAGCATACAGATTGGCAATATATCTAACAACAGTGAAACTGGAAACTTTTATTATTTAAGCTGCTTCAGCAGGTTTGATGAAAAAAAAATTTAATTTTTTTTGTTCTGTATTTTCTTTTACAGATAGGAGCAGAGATAAGCTTACAACCCCGGGAAAAGACAGAATAGCACTGATGCTACTCAAACACAGATACTATGACTTGAAGGAATACTGAAGCAAATTCATGAGATGAATGATACAGTCACACTTTGTAAAACCTACTAACAGTATACCATAAAAGGGGGAAAAAAACCAAAAGAAAAGAGAGTGGAAAAGATGAAGTTCTATGGGTTTTTAAAAATCCTGCTGCAGCATTAAGTGATGACGGTCCAATCTAGTAGTTGTCCTGGCAACTTAATAAGATTTGCAAGATCTAAAATTATATCATAACCCTCATTAATATGCTGAAGACTTTTCACAGATAATATTGACATTACTTAAATAACTTCAAAATTAAGCAACTGAAACAAACGACCAAATGGAGCCATTGCTACCAGCATATCCACGTATTTAAAAGTTTGCCATGACGTTACAGGTCACTGCTGCACACCTGGAAATGCTGCATGAATTCCACAGTGACAGCAGCACAGCAGTGAAACGCTGAAATAGAACGTCATAGAAACTGTTATTAAGCTTGCATAAGATGCTTTATTAAAAAAAAAAAAAAAAGAAAGAAAAAAAAAGAAAAAAATACATTTGAATACAGTAGCTCTAGTACTGCAGATCTCCTGATCTAGATTTCGTAGATAAAAATATCCCGGAGCGCAGCCTCTTCGGGATGCTCCTGCGGCACCGGCACGCTCTCAGGAGCACAGGTCAGCGGCCTCCACGGCGCCTCGGCCCTCCTTCCCCATTAGCTCCGAACCCCTTCCCATCCCTTCCCATTAGCTCCGAACCCCATCCCATTAGCTCCGAACCCCAGCCCATTAGCTCCGAACCCCAGCCCATTAGCTCCGAACCCGACGCGCGGCCGGACCGCGTCAATTGAAGGGCAGCTACCCCAGCTGTGCCCGCACGAGTCCAGCGCTGCCGAGCGCTCACGCTGCCCTGCCTTGCTCTGCAGAACGCAAGCACGGTGCCGAGAGCAAACCTCTCAGACCCTCGCTTCAAAAGAGGCCATTCGATGCCCCGCAGCAGCCGCACTGCCCGGTGAGCCCCTGGCCCTCGCCCGCCGCCCGGACACACTCCCGCGAACCTCCCGCAGGAGCTGAGTCAGGATGGATGGAGGAGGCTGCCCTACCCCCGCGGGGCCCGGCACCTGCCTCCCTCCCCCGGACAGGGCTGCGGCGGGGCCGCCACCGCGCTCCTGCCCCCGACCCACCTGTGCGGAGCGGGGCCGGGAGCGAGGGGGGACGGTCCCCGAGGGGGGCAGGGCCCCGGCCCGGGGCTCACCTGCACACCGTGATCAAGTTCCGCCTCTCCACCGCGGCGTTGCGGGACGGGACGCTCTTCCTCCGGGCGGAGACGTTGAGTCCCCCTAAGCCGAGGGACGCCATCTCCGCTGGCCAGGGCAGGTGGAGCCGACGGGGCTGGCGCGGAGCCTTTGTTCCCGGCCTCCCGCTCTCCAGGATGCTGCGCCTGCCGCCGCCGCGGCACGCGGACGAGAAGGAAGCGGATGAGGAGGCCCCCGTGCTTTCCCCGCTCCTCCTCCCGCTGCCCGGTCCCGGAGCGCCCGAGGCAGCGGCGGGTCGGGCGGGGATGCGCGGGGACCCCGCGGCGGGGGCGGCTCGCCCCCCCCGCACCGGCAGCCGGGCGGCCACAGCGCCGCAGAGCGCCGGCGCCGCCAGCCAATCAGCGCGCGGGGCGCGCGGCGCCGGCGCCGCCTGGCGGCGCTCCCCAGGGGCGGGGGCGCTCCCGAGGGGCGCGCGCCCGGCGGAAGCGCGCGGGGGGCGCCGCTCCTGAGGCGGCCGCGGGGCGCGGGGCGGGCGGCGCTGGGTGGGAGCGCCGGGGGAGCCCCGGGGGAGCCCTGCGGCTCTCCGAGCGTCCGCAAAATTGAGGTCTTCCTTCGATTGTTATCAGTTCTTTCCCATCTTAGCGCTTTGGCGTCTAGGATGTGAAAACCTCCCTGCATGTGGCTTTTAGAGTTTGAAATAAAGTCAGTCATTAATTAGAGTCATAGGCTCACAGAATCATTAAGGTTGGAAAAAATCTTTCAGACCGTCGAGTCCAACCTTTGACTGAACACCGCCATGTCAGCTGGATGCCACTAAGTGCCCCATCGGTTCTTGAACTCCGCCACGACATGACTCCATCACCTCCTTGGACAGTGTGTTGCAGCGCTGGACAATGCTTTATGAAATATGTAAGCTTTACAGGCCATGCTTGTGGGAATATGGGAGTATCTGTCACCAAACTACAGCTGGCCCAGCTCTGAACTAAGGCAAGCTTGGAAGAGCTCTGGCTATAGGGCTTTGCCTTGGCATCAAGATGCAGAAATGCATGAAGTTCGTGTCCCTGGAAGACAGGAAGATAAAACATTTAAGAAGAAAGCCTAGCAGTAAACTAATTGTGGTTTGTGGTTGTGAAGGAGTGGATTTAGCTGGATAGTTGAGGAGGTGTGAAACTGTATGGATTAATTTGATTTGTTTCCTTTATGGGAGGAATTTCCCTTTCAGCCTAAAAAACCAATTTTGTTTGATTTACAAACTTTATTTGTTTGCAATGAGGGTGAATGGTGAAATAAATTTTGGCACAACTCTTCATTTTACTGAGTTACGTACATAATACCCCTAAATGTGTCCGTTAAATTAAACCTACCCATTCCTATTAATGAAACAGAAACCTTTCTGTTTACTGACATGAAAATCCCCACTGGATTATGGTTTCTTTGGAGAATATCCCTTGTAGATATGAAGCTATTTCTGACAGTTCCTGTCAAACAAGAACTGTGTCCAGCACAATTGTGTGAAGAAGAATTATGTCGACAAAAGTTTGAAAACTAGATTATCATATGGGTGATTATTTTTAAAAATGTAGTAGCATATAATCTTTTTTCATCAGAAGATCATTCATAAATTGGTTCAAGTATTACCACTTACCAAAGCTTCCAAGATCATCATATATTACTTGAGATGCTGTATTCTCACCTCACTCAACATTTAACTGAACAAATTTGACCTTTATCTTCATTGAACTTGATATGAAATGGTAAGTAAACACTTCTGCCTTCTCTAAAGTAAAGCTTCTTCACTGCTTGAGTGGATTTTTTCCCAAGCATATTACCATTCAAATTCACTATAAAAATGGAATTCCTTAAAAATTGTTGCTTTCTGTCAAATATAGTTTATCTTCCACTAATGTCTTATCAAAGCAGAATATGTAAAATGGTTCTAGAAGACTACAAAAGAATAAAAAATAATAATTTGAATATAATCACCTGCTTTGGAAAGCTCAATAACTTTATCAGGAAATTTACTCTGATAAATCTTGAATTTTTAAAGCCTCTCTATAAGAAAAATAGGCGAAGGGAAAATCTTACTGCCTTCAATTAGCCAGTGGGAAGACAGAGGAAGAGGCTTTTCTGAGGAGTGCAGAGCAAACAGACAAGGAACAATTGCCAGAAGCTGCAACAAAGGACAGATGTTGGGAAAAAAATCTTGATGCAAAGATGTTTAAGCACTGGGGATATGCAAGAAGCTGTTAGGGAGCACATCCAAGACAACTGATTCAAATTGATAAAAGGGTTATTCCATCCCATATGGCATTGTTCCAGTGGTAAAAACTCAAGGAGAGAAGGACAAAGCAGGAACATTTGAGTTACACCATAAGTCTTCCCAAGTAACTGTTCCCTGCTTTCCTGGAAAAGGCTAAAGATTTGCCTGTTGATGGGAAGCAGTAAATTTATTCCTTATTTTGCTTTGCTTGCATGTACTGCTTTTCTTCACTTATTAAACTGTCTTTAAGTCAGCCCACAGTTTTTGCTCCTTTTCCAGTACAGTTCTCTCTTCCATCCCACTGAGCAGAAGTGAAGTGGCTGTGTGGGCCTTACCTACTGACCAGCATTAACCCACAACTTGGCACTCTATTATCATTTATAGCAGGAGAAAATGAAGTTGATCTCAAGCTATCATGTAAGACTCCCTCAGTTAGGAGCAAAACACACATTGGTGTGAAATGTGATATTTTTTACTATTGCACTTTAGGGCAATTTTGAGTATACTGATAGTACAGAACACATCTCATGGATTCCAGTCATGCCTAGCTTTGTGTATGAACCGTAAGTAAGCCACAAGAACTTTCACCCCAACATACGGAATAACCTTCCCTATGCTGAGGCAGCAGAACACTGCCACAGTCTGTCCAGGGAGGTCAAGGGGTGTCCCTCTCCAGAGACATTCCAGAGACATTCAAAACACACATGGATGTGCAACTGTGTCTCTTGCTCCAGGTGATCCTGTCTTGGCAGGGGTTTGGACAGGATGATATCCAGAGGTGCTTTCCAATCCTAATAATTCTGTGATTCTGTGTATGTAGGAGGCATACATTCTTGCTCTTTTTCATTTTCTGGTTTGAAATTGTTTGGGCTTATTTTTTGCTTTGCTGGACTTTTTATTTTTTATTGGCAGAATATCTGGATATCTATGAATATCTGATTTACCAACATCTTTGTACTGAAACATGATAGGTATAATTTGAAGTTGTAAATGCACTTTTCCAAATTACTCTTTCCTATGACAATTTTAAGAACGGATCAATTTTTTGGATTATTTGTAGATCTTGCCCTTTGACCTTAATTGCTTATCCTTATGTCTTAGAAAATCTGTGCAGGAGCCTTTAAATGAAAGATTTGAGGGCATGTTAGAAGATGGAATTCCATCCACCCTCTCTTTTTTGGCATAAGTATCCATATGCCTTTTTAGAACATACTTAAGTGACAGTCATTAACAGAAAGAGAATAAGAACAAAACCTGAATTTTACAAAATGACATCATCGTCGTAGAGTTGGCCAAGGAAAAGTAATATGAAACACTGAAATATGAAGCATGTGTGTGATTTAGGGTTTGAAGGATGTAAATTTCAATCTATTGTTGCCATTTGATTAAAATAAACTGTATTTAGCTAGTAGAGAACCTTATAGTTGACATTAGTTGTAGTAGTCATGCTAAGGCTTGGTAGGCCGCATATAACCTACAGATGAACTATCATAGTGAAATTTGTAATGTAAGCAGTGTAGCTAAGAAATAATCACTTATCTAAGGAATGTACCTTTTGGCAGGAACCTAAATGTCAAGAAGATAATAGTACCAGGCGTTAGAATTAGGTAAGATTTTGTAACGATGAAGAAATCATGTAAAGAAACATATAAAAAACCCTGTAAAATTTCTGTAAGATGGGGCTCTGATTTTGGACGCTAGTCCACGGCTCCCAGGGCCCTCAATAAAGCACCGCATAAACGACTTCGGTTGTTTGTGTTTTCTTCGGATCGGGCAACACTATGAGCTTTAAAACTTATTGCAAGCTGCTTTAAGGTTCCTTGCCTGAAATGAGTAAGAAAGGAATATTTGAGTACATAATGAATTAAACACTGTAGCTTTTAAGTTATGCTTGCGAGATTACTTGTGAGATAAATGAGATTACTGCTTTATGCCACGGCACATAAAATTTGATCTGTGTTCATTTCTCTTGAATATTCTTTTTGCATATTTTAAAGTTATGTTATTAAAAGTTATTACACTTTTCCTTTGTGACTTAAAATATTTACATTGCCACTTGGTGGCCTCATTTGATCAGTAATAGAAGATAAAAATGTGAGTTAAGATCCTTTTTCTTCACAGGTGTGCAATTCAAACCTTGACATGATTCTTCTACACATCCAGGAGCAATATATCCCTTTTTGCAATGACTATGTGGATGCTGCTGTCATTGCTGTTGTAATTCTCAAGAGTCTGAATCACTGATGCTGGGGTGGTCAGATTTGAGAGCTCTTCAGTAATGATGCCTTACTAAGGGTAGAACTGAAGTGAATGATTTTTCTCCTAATTCTTCCTCTCCCATCCTTGAAGTTTTAATGTTCCACACCCCTTCTCAATCAAAACAACCAGACAATCTTGTCTGCTACCAATATTTTAGCTTTTTTTTTTTTTTTTAGGACTAGAATTTGTTCTGATTTTGCCAGGCTTCTTTCATGCTTGTTCTGCATCTTTAGTTCTTATTTTTCAGATTTTATTACTTGAAAATGTTTTTCTGCATCACTTTCGTGAAACTATACCCCAAGTCTCTGTCCCTTTGTGGTTCCATGTTATTTGTATGATTAGCCATGCTACAAAATGCTAGTTTGTTGTTGCTGGGTTTGCTGGTTTAGTGTACCTTTATCTGGGTCCAAGGCAAGCAAATATTTATTTTATCATGCTTAGGACACTTACTCATAGAAATCTTCTGCCTTGGCAAGCTTCTTGTCAATTCCCCATGCCTTGCAAACTCAGGAAGAGGAGGCTGGTGGGTGAGTGGATGGTGAGGTGGATTGAGAACTGGCTGAATGGTCTCAGAGGGTTTTGAGCAGTGACACAGGGTCTAGTTGGACTGTCACTAGTGATGTCCCCCAAGGTTTAATACTGAAATTGTTTAACTTACTTGTTCATCACGTACTTGGATGAAAAACTAGATGTCTCCTCAGCAAGTTCACTGGTGAGACAAAGAGGAGTGACTGATGCTCCAGAGTGCTGTGCAGCCCTTCAGAGGGACTTTGACAGACTGGGTGGATTGGCAGAGCAGAACCTTTTGAAATTCAACAATGACAAATGCAGGGGGTCCTGTACGTGGGGAAGAATAACCCCACAAACCAGTACAGGCCAAGAACTGACCTGCTGGGAGGTAGCTCTGAGGAGAAGGACCTGGGGGTCCTGGTGGACAACAAGCTGTCCATGAGGAGCCAGCAGTGCCCTTGTGGCCCTGCAGGCCAATGGTGCCCTGAGGTGCATTAGGAGAAGCATTGCCAACAGGCCCAGGGAGGTGATCTTGCCCCTCCTCTCAGCCCTGGGGAGGCCACATCTGGAGTGCTGTGTCCAGTTCTGGGCTCATCAGGACAAGGGAGAAATGGAGCTTCTGGGGTGAGCTGAGAGACCTTACCAGTGTTTATGAGTATCAGGAGGATAGACCAGGCTCTTCTCGGTTGTTCCAAGCAATAGGGCAAGAGGCAACGGGGAGAAACCAATGCACAGGAAATTGCACCTTAAATATAAGGAAGACCTTCTTTACTGTGATGGTGACTGAGCAGTGAGTCACCTGAGCTTTCTCAGAATGGTTGGGGAGTCTATTTCTCTGGAAGGGAAATTACTCATTCAGAAGGCATCTAGATGCAACACTGAGTAATGGGCTTTTGGGAACCCTATGTGAGCAGAGAGGTTGGACCAAATGACCTTCCAGCCTCAACCATTCTGTGATTCTGAGATTCTGAACCCACAGTCTCACACCCTGCTGACTCAAGGCTAGCTACTGCCTCAGCAAGAAAGTGCACTGTCATCCTGCTTCACTCTTGTCTTGTGATTTTCTTCCAAAATCCACAGAGGTCTTTTGCAATTATATAGCTCCAGACAGCCCCAGGTCTTGTGTCATGCACTACAAGACATACTGCAAGCTGTAACAAAAAGACATCTAGTTAATACACAGGTAATTATTTATGGCTAAAATATTGGATGTGCTTGACTATCCTCTAAAATTAGCACTGTAGATTCAAGGTTTCTTCATTCTTTCCTGATCTGAGTGTTTGTTGATTCTCTGAAGTAATATCTCCTTTCACTGCTTGGTGCCTACTCATAATTTTTTTTTTAGCTACTTGCTCAGTTTTTCCTTAATGTTTTTATTATAAATATTCCAGTTGGCCCCAGGCTGCTGATGTTCTGGATATTATAATTCTGCTGGTATAGGTGAACATTGCAAATGTTTACCCAAAATTATATAGATGAGAAACATTGCATACTTATTTCTCTACACAGAACACAATCTTCTGACAAAAATTTCTACTGAAATACAAAAAAATACAATTACGTGTGATGCTAGAATCATAACTATTTGGGTCCACACTCAAGTAACTACTGCTATTGTAGGAACAATACTCAGTTTCCATTGTGGAGCCTTCTTCAGGCTGCCTTTTGGTGGGTCAGGACTATAACCCTGTTTCTTACATGCCTTTCTGAATCTGCTAACAGCCCATACCCCTTACCTTCCATGCAGTGACTGATACATCTCTTCAGGCAATAGCATTGCAGGTTGTGCATGTGCCGTTTTACAATCATCTCTATGCCTTCTTCAGTATTGGATCTCAGCCTTTGTTTTTCCTAAAATTACAGCTCTATTCGATTTCAACAGTTGAGCTTCAGCCACCCTACACTCTGATTGTCCCATAACATGTGTTGGTAACTACTGCTTAAAGAATCTACTTATATTAGTAGTTTAACAATGTTAATAGCACTTTCTACTTCCAGTGCCTTTTTATCTCTAAAACTATTATTTTTGCTTCTTCTATCCTTGTGACATTGTTACATCTCAAGTAAATAATATTCAATTATTTATTTATATGCATTTTTTTTTAATGGAGTTTGAATGTTGCTTATAATATGCACCGGTTTTGATAACTCACAAGTCAAAGTTTCTACATAATAGTTTTCAAAATTCCAGTCACAAGTTCTACTCCCTCTAAAACAGTATCCATAAAAACTCTTGGTTTGTTGTACTCAGTCACATGAAATCCATTTCTGGGTCAGTGTTGCAATGAGCCTTTAATAAAAGCAGTACATCTGTTCTGCCTTAGAAATGTCAGAGTAAATATTTTGTTCACAGTCACACGCACTCTAATTATTTTGTTGCTACAAATAGTATTTGTATATATAAAATTTTGAATTTTCTCTCAGCTGGAATCTTTGGTTGAAACAGTTAACCACACCAAGAGCAAAATGCTGTGAAGTAAATGTTTGACCTCTTTTTTTTTTTTTTTTTAATTTTGGTTTCTGCTTCACTTCTGGTTTCCACCCTTGGTTTGCGTCACTTCTGGTTTTCTTATGTTTAACTATCTCTGGTGTTTCCCAATCATATTTCAGTTGCTGAGATTGTTCAGATTCCATCACAACTGTTGTGGATAACTTTGATTTTTATCCAAGTAAATAGAAATAAAATATGCAAGTTAAATTTTATAAGCTCCTTCAAGCACCCATAATACATTCCCTTAAAATCAGAGACATTCATTAAAATCACAACATTATTTTTGACATTGTGGAACGTAAACGCTGTTGTTTAGCATTTGTTCTGCAAAATTTTAAAGTAGTGGAGACATATATCTAATGTTTTCATTGTCTTTGGTACAAAAGACTTTTCCACTGTCACTACAGGTAAGGTCTATTATCAATAAAGAGCAGGGTGCTTACTACTTCCCTTGTTATGCAAGCAAATATTCACAATTTTGAAACTAACATAGTTAATAATAAAAATAAAAACAAGCAAACTTCACTCAGACAGAACTTAATAATTAATTTATGCTGCTTCTTTTAAAAGCCTCTCTGCTGGCAATAATTCTGGTGAGACTTTCCTTATGTACTTTCAAATTTTAATAGCAACATTTATAACCAAACATTCTTGCTTTTTTTGGCTTATTTACCTTGACGTAATTAAAATCAAAACTGGAACTATTTGGGCTATTTTCCATAGCCTTTCCATGGAGTTTATCTTGATATATAAAATACTGCTTTGTTTATAATTGGAGCTAGTTCATCCCATTTACAGTTTAGACTGTAAATTTGTGTGGAAAATATGCAACATTACTTTCCATCCTCCTTGCCATTCTGCAAAGTAGTGGTTCATTTTTGTTTATTTGTTCATTGAGCATTCCTTCCCATCTGAGTTGCTATAGTAACGTGAATCTCTTTTCATGTGTTTAGATAGGGTCCATAGCCATTCTTTGCTTAAAACATTAGACAGACTGGTTTTCTCCCAGGCATAGCTCTAAATCACATGAAATTGGGAGATGCTGTGGCTCACAGGTCATTACAATGACAAGATGATGC